>NW_028322233.1:19090909-19393939 GCF_059928025.1 Delphinapterus leucas | reverse complement strand
GCAAACTGTGCCAAACAAGAGGTTAAAGGCACTGACTCTCCAAGTGGGGAGAGTATTAGTAAACGGTCTGGAATTGTGAACCCGAGTAAAAGGGGACGGAAACTGAGATGCATTTGAAAACATTTCCCGGTCACACGGTGCACCATACTTTGAGTTTCCCATGCATGTTTTAGCTGAAGGAAGGATAGCTTAAAACTGGAGATTTGGGACCCGTGGAATGGGTACCATGCAGTATGACTTCAAATGGTCTGCATTTGCTCATCGAACCTCACCAATGCTATCAGCCCGAAGTGTCCAACCTTATGTCTCACTCAGCTCTGGGTGTAGATGAGGTAAATCCTAGTTGCATCACAAGCCCTGAATGAATTATTTAAGAATTGCTCTCTATTTCACTGTCATTCTGTTTGCTTTTTGTAATTCATTTTGATAATGGGATTTATCGGATTTTCTCTGCTGCCTTCATGCAGCTGTACACACGCTTGATTCTCTTATGGAGACATATAAATCCATGGGTTTGAAGATTCTTACTAGTCAGGTGTATTCCTAGGCGTTGAATATAAGGTTGTTAGTCCATTTCGTTGAGCAATGAGTAGGTCTTGATTATTACATATTTGACGTATGGAATGGTATCTGTGCTAATTTCTATCTCTGCTTTTATGCAGCACCCCAACTCAACTTTCCCCTTAAGCAAACATAAGTTGGTTTTCTAAATTTGAGACCCTGTTCTGTTTTGTAATTCAGTTCATGTGTAGCCAAGATTACATTCGGTGTATTAGTGATAACTTATGATGTTTCATTTTCTGTGAGACTTACTTCACTTAGAATCATCGTACCTGAATCCACTCATTATGCCACGACGGGCCTGATGACATAGATTTCATTGGAGAGTGATATTCCATTGTACATACGTACCACAACTTCTTTATCCATTTTTTGCTTTCTGCGATATTTAACTTGTGCCGTACACGAGGTTCTTATAAACAGAGCCGTCCGACACTTTGGGGTGGCTCTGTGTTTCTGATTTTAATTTCCCTAAGCTATAGGACCATAAGTGGAAGTGCCGTAGGCTCCGTTGCTTTGTTTCTTAGGTGTTTGAGGATACACCATACACTTCTCCAGAGTGACTCTTGGCAATTTACATCCCGCCCATCAGCATAACATGGCTCCCTGTTCTCCATGGCCTGTGCTGCCTTTCTGGATTTTACACTTTTTTCAGATGGCCCTTTTGACCGGGGGGCAGTGAGACTTCACTGTAGTGCAGATTTCTTTAACATGCTTGCTTGGTTCGCCAAAAAGTGCGTATGCGTTTTTTCCTGAATATATTCAGGAAAAAACGCATACGCCCTTTTTGGGCAAGTGCATCATTGTCGACGTTCTGCCTCCTTTCCTATGCTTTAAATGCAATTCCAGTCTACCCCCTGAAATCGTTTCCCTGCAATTCTGCCCCGCTTTCAAGTCCTCTTCGCAGCCTTCCTTCAATATATTTTTGGACGATAGCTGTCATTTATAACTCTGCAGGTTTGTGAATTACAGTGCCCCTGAGCTCCTTTCTTCAAATCGCTTTCTTGTGAGCTGGCCACAAAACCGCAGGATTGCTTCAGGCCCTAATCTTGTTCCGGCACGGCATGCTGAGCCTTTGGTTAATTCCTCTTCCTGGTGGGAAATGAGCGTTAAATTTCCCGTGCAGACACCTACAGCTAATCTCTCATTGGTTCTCCCTATTCCTGTTCATCTTGCACAGAAATTGCAAACTGTGCCAAAGAGGAGGTTAAAGGCACTGACTCTCCAAGTGGGGAGAGTGTTAGTAAAGGGTCTGGAATTGTGAACCCGAGTAAAAGGGGACGAAAACTGAGATGCATTTGAAAACGATTCCCGGTCACATGGTGCACCATACTGTGGGTTGCCCATGCATGATTTAGCTGAAGGAAGAATCGCTTAAACCTGGAGAGTTGGGACCCATGGAATGGGTACCATGCAGTATGACTTCAAAGGGTCTGCATTTGCTCATCGAACCTCACCAATGCTATCAGCCCGAATTGTCCAACCTTATGTCCCACTCAGCTCTGGGTGTAGATGAGGTAAATCCAGGTTGCCTCACAAGCCCTGCATGAATTATTTAAGAATTGCTCCCTATTTCACTGTCATTGTGTTTTGTTTTTGTAATTCATTTCGATAATGGGATTTATCGGATTTTCTCTGCTGCCTTCATGCAGCTGTACACACGCTTGTTTCTCTTATGGAGACATATAAATCCATGGGTTTGAAGATTCTTACTAGTCAGGAGTATTCCTAGGCGTTGAATATAGGGTGTTTAGCCCATTTCGTTGAGCAAGGGGTAGGTCTTGACTATTACATATTTGACTATGGAATGGTATCTGTGCTAATTTCTATTTCTGGTTTTATGCAGCACCCCAACTCACCTTTCCCCTTACGCAAACATAAGTTGGTTTTCTAAATTTGAGATCCTGTCCTGTTTTGTAATTCAGTTCATCTGTAGCCAAGATTACATTCCGTGTATTAGAGATATCTTATGATGTTGCATTTTCTGTGTGACTTACTTCACTTAGAATCATCGTACCTGAATCCACTCATTATGCCACGACGGGCCTGATGACATAGATATCTTTGGTGAGTGATATTCCATTGTACATACGTACCACAACTTCTTTATCCATTTTTCGCTTTCTGGGATATTTAACTTGTACCGTAGACGAGGTTCTTGTAAACAGAGCCGCCTGAAACTTTGGGGTGTCTGTGTGTTTTTGATTTTAATTTCCCTAAGCTATAGGACCATAAGTGGATGTGCCGTAGGCTCCGTTGCTTTGTTTTTTAGGTGTTTCAGGAAACACCATACACTTCTCCAGAGTGGCTCTTGGCAATTTACATCTCACCCATCAGCATACCAAGGCTCCCTGTTCTCCATGGCCTGTGCTGCATTTCTGGATTTTACACATTTTTCAGATCGCCCTTTTGACCGGGGGGCAGTGAGACTTCATTGTAGTGCAGATTTCTTTAACATGCTTGCTTGGTTGGCCAAAAAGTGCGTATGCGCTTTTTCCTGAATATATTCTGGAAAAAAACGCATACGCCCTTTTTGGACAAGTGCATCATTGTCGATGTTCTGCCTCTTTTCCTATGCTTTAAATGCAATTCCAGTCTACCCCCTGAAATCGTTTTCCTGCAATTCTGCCCCGCTTTCAAGTCCTCTTCGAAGACTTACTTCAGTGCATTTTTGGACGATAGCTGTCATTCATAACTCTGCAGGTTTGTGAATTACAGTGCCCCTGAGCTCCTTTCTTCAACTCGCTTTCTTGTGAGCTGGCCGCAAAACTGCAGGATTGCTTCAGGCCCTAATCTGTTTCAGGCAGGGCACGCTGAGCCTTTGGTTAACTCCTCTTCCTGGTGGGAAATGAGCGTTCCATTTGCCCGTGCAGACACTTACAGCTAGTATCTCATTGGTTCTCCCTATTCCTGTTCATCTTGCGCAGAAATTGCAAACTGTGCCAAAGAGGAGGTTAAAGGCACTGACTCTCCAAGTGGGGAGAGTGTTAGTAAAGCGTCTGGAATGGTGAACCCGAGTACCAGGGGACGAAAACTGAGATGCATTTCAAAACGTTTCCCAATCACACGGTGGACCTTACTCTGGGTTTGCCATGCATGGTTTAGTTGAAGGAAGAATCCCTTAAACCTGGAGAGTTGGGACCCATGGAATGGGTACCATACAGTATGACTTCAAAGGGTCTGCATTTGCTCACCGAACCTCACCAATGCTATGAGCCCGAAGTGTCCAGCCTTATGTCTCACCCAGGTCTGGTTGTAGATGTGGTAAATCCAGATTGCATCACAAGCCCTGAATGAATTATTTAAGAATTGCTCTCTATTTCACTGTCATTGTGTTTTTTTTTGAAATTTATTTTGATAATGGGATTTATCGGATTTTCACTGCTGCGTTTAGGCCGCTGTACACACGCTTGATTTCCTTATGGAGACATATAAATCCATGGGTTTTAAGATTCTTACTTCTCAGGTATATTCCAAGGCGTTGAATATGGGGTGTTGAGTCCATTTCGTTGAGCAAGGCGTAAGTGTTTTCTATTATATATTTGGCTTATGGAACGGTATCTGTGCTAATTTCAATCTCTGGTTTTATGCAGAACCCCAACACACCTTTCCCCATAAGCAAGCATAAGTTGGTTTTCTAAATTTGAGACCCTGTTCTGTTTTGTAATTCAGTTCATGTGTAGCCAAGTTTACATTCCGTGTATTAGTGATATCTTATGATGTTTGTTTTTCTGTGTGACTTATTTCTCGTAGAATCATCGTACCTGAATCCACTCATTATTCCGCTACGGGCCTGATGACGTAGATTTCATTGCTGAGTGATATTCCATTGTACGTACGTACAACAACTTCTTTATTCATTTTTTGCTTTCTCGGATATTTAACTTGCATCGTAGACGAGGTTCTTGTAAACAGAGCCGTCCCAAAATTTGGGGTGGCTGTGTGTGTTTGATTTTAATTTCCCTAAGCTATACGACCATAAGTGGAAGTGCCATAGGCTGTGTTTCTTTGTTTCCTACGTGTTTCAGGAAACACCATACACTTCTCCAGAGTGGCTGTTGGCAATTTACATCCCGCCCATCAGCATAACAAGGCTCCCTGTTCTCCATGCCCTGTCCTGCCTTTCTGGATTTTACACCTTTTTCAGATGGCCCTTTTCACCGGGGGGCAGTGAGACTTCATTGTAGTGCAGATTTCCTTTACACGCTAGCTTGGTTGGCCAAAAAGTGCGTATGCGTTTTTTCCTGAATATATTCAGGAAAAGAACGCATACGACCTTTTTGGCCAAGTGCATCATTGTCGACATTCTGCCTCTTTTCCTATGCTTTAAGTGCAATTCCAGTCTACCCCCTGAAATCGTTTTCCTGAAATTCTGCCCCTTTTTCAAGTCCTCTTCGAAGACTAACTTCAATATATTTTTGGACGATAGCTCTCATTCATAACTCTGCAGGTTTGTGAATTACAGTGCCCCTGAGCTCCTTTCTTCAACTCGCTTTCTTGTGAGCTGGCCGCAAAACCGCCGGATTGCTTCAGGCCCTAATCTTTTTCCAGCAGGCACACTGAGCCTTTGGTTAATTCCTCTTCCTGGTGGGAAATGAGCGTTCCATTTGCCCGTGCACACACCTACAGCTAGTCTCTCATTGGTTCTCCTTATTCCTGATCATCTTGCGCAGAAATTGCAAACTGTGCCAAACAGGAGGTTAAAGGCACTGACTCTCCAAGTGGGGAGAATGTTTGTAAGGCGTCAGGAACGGTGACCCCGAGTACCAGGGGACGAAAACTAAGATGCTTTTGAAAACGTTTCCCAATCACACGGTGGACCATACTCTGGGTTTCCCATGCATGTTTTAGCTGAAGGAAGAATCCCTTAAACCTGGAGAGTTGGGACCCATGGAATGGGTACCATGCAGTATGACTCCAAAGGGCCTGCGTTTGCTCACCGAACCCCACCAATGCTATCAGCCCGAAGTGTCCAGCCTTATGTCTCACCCAGCTCTGGGTGTAGATGTGGAAATCAAGGTTGCATCACAAGCCCTGAATGAATTATGTAAGAATTGCTCTCTATTTCACTGTCATTGTGTTTTGTTTTTGAAATTTATTTTGGTAATGGGATTTATCGGATTTTCACTGCTGCGTTTAGGCCGCTGTACACACGCTTGATTTCCTTATGGAGACATATAAATCCATGGGTTTTAAGATTCTTACTTGTCAGGTATATTCCCAGGCGTTGAATAAAGGGGTGTTGAGTCCATTTCCTTGAGCAAGGAGTAGGTCTTCTCTATTATATATTTGGCCTATGGAACGGTATCTGTGTTAATTCCAATCTCTGGTTTTATGCAGCACCCCAACTCACCTTTCCCCATAATCAAGCATAAGTTGGTTTTCTAAATTTGAGACCCTGTTCTGTTTTGTAATTCAGTTCATGTGTAGCCAAGATTATATTCCGTGTATTAGTGATACCTTATGATGTTTCTTTTTCTGTGTGACTTATTTCACTTAGAATCCTCCTACCTGAATCCACTCATTGTGCCGCTATGGGCCTGATGACATAGATTTCATTGCTGAGTGATATTACATTGTACGTACGTACCACAACTTCTTTATCCATTTTTGCATTCTGGGATATTTAACTTGTACCGTAGACGAGGTTCTTGTAAACAGTGCCGTCCAAAACTTTGGGGTGGCTGTGTGTTTTTGATTTTAATTTCCCTAAGGTATAGGACCATAAGTGGTAGTGCCGTACGCACCGTTACTTTGTTTTTTAGGTGTTTCAGGAAACACCATACACTTCTCCAGAGTGGCTGTTGGCAATTTACATCCCGCCCATCAGCATAACAAGGCTCCATGTTCTCCATGGCCTGTGCTGACTTTTTGGATTTTACACTTTTTTCAGATGGCCCTTTTGACTGGGGGGCAGTGAGACTTCATTGTAGTGCAGATTTCTTTAACGTGCATGCTAGGTTGGCCAAAAAGTGCCTATGCATTTTTTCCTGAATATATTCAGGAGAAACGCATACGCCCATTTTGGCCAAGTGCATCGTTGTTAAGGTTCTGCCTCTTTTCCTATGCTTTAAATGCAATTCCAGTCTACCCCCTGAAATCGTTTTCCTGCAATTCTGCCCCGCTTTCAAGTCCTGTTCCACGACTTACTTCAATATATTTTTGGACGGTAGCTGTCATTTATAACTCTGCAGGTTTGTGAATTACAGTGTCCCTGAGCTCCTTTCTTCAACTCGCTTTCTTGTGAGCTGGCCGCAAAACCGCAGGATTGCTTCAGGCCCTAATCTGGTTCCGGCATGGCATGCTGAGCCTTTCGTTAATTCCTCTTCCTGGTGGGAAATGAGCGTTCCCTTTGCCCGTGCAGACACCTACAGCTAGTCTCTCATTGGTTCTCCCTATTCCTGTTCATCTTGCGCAGAAATTGCAAACTGTGCCAAACAGGAGTTTAAAGGCACTGACTCTCCAAGTGGGGAGAGTGTTAGTAAAGCATCTGGAATGGTGAACCCGAGTAAAAGGGGACGAAACCTGAGATGCATTGGAAAACGTTTCTCGGTCACACGGTGCACCATACTGTGGGTTTCCCATGCATGTTTTAGCTGAAGGAAGAATCGCTTAAACCTGGAGAGTTGGGACCCTTGGAATGGGTACTTCAAGGGGTCTGCATTTGCTCACCGAACCTCACCAATGCTATCATCCTGGTGTCCAGCCTTATGTCTCACTCAGCTCTGGGTGTAGATGTGGTAAATCCAGGTTGCATCACAGGCCCTGAATGAATTATTTAAGAATTGCTCTCTATTTCACTGTCATTGTGTTTTTTGTTTCTGTAATTTATTTTGATAATGGGATTTATCGTATTTTCACTGCTGTGTTCATGCCTCTGTAGACACGCTTGATTCTCTTACGGAGACATATAAACCCATGGGTTTGAAGATTCTTACTAGTCAGGTATATTCCTAGGCGTTGAATATGGGGTGTTGAGTCCATTTTGTTGAGCAAGCAGTAGATCTTGACTATTACATATTTGGCTTATGGACCAGTATCTGTGCTAATTTCAATCTCTGGTTTTATGCAGCACCCCAACTCACCTTTATCCTTAAGCAAGAATAAGTTGGTTTTCTATATTTGAGACCCTGTTCTGTTTCGTAATTCAGTTCATGTGTAGCCAAGTTTACATTCCATGTATTAGTGATATAGTATATCTTTTTCTTTTTGAATTCTGTGACTTTGAATGATCATACGTAACTCCTCTGGAGTTGTTTCAAGTGGCCAAATTGCGTTGATTTCCAGGCTGAGTCATATTCCACTCTACATAAGCACCACATCTGTATCCATTTTTTCCCTCCAGAGACATTTAAGTTATATCCTAGTCGAGGATCTTTTAAACAGTGAGGCGGTATACATTGGGGTGCCTGTGTCCTCTCGATTTTTGTTTTTCCCATGATATACGTCCATGAGTGCAAGTGCCCTGTGCTCTGTAGCTCATTTTTTAGATGCTTTAGTAAACACAGTACACTTCTCCAGAGTGACCGTTGGCAATATACATTTCCAGTATAAGCCTCACAGGGCTCCCTTTTCTCCTTGCCCTGTCCTGCATTTCTGGTGTTTACACTTTATGAGGACGGCTCTTCTGACTGATGCGAAGTGATATGTTTTGTAGTATTGATTTCCAGTGCCCACCTGTTTGGTTGGCTAAAAAAGTGTATGCCCTTTTCTTGAATATATACAGAAAATGACGCATACACCCTTTTTGGCCAACTGCAATGTTGGCAATGTTCAGCCCCTTTTCTTGTGCTTAATGGCGAGTCCTTTCTACCTCTTCCAATCCCTTTCCTGCCATTCTCCCTTGCTTACAAGTCCTTTTCTTTGACTTTCCTCAAGACATTTTTCAGTGATAGATATTTTCAACTCTGCAGTTTCGTGAATTTTAGTGCCACTGAGCTCCATTTTTCAACTTGTGTTTATGGGAACTGGCCACAAAGCAGCGGGATTTCCTCAAGGCCTATTCTGTTTCCATGGGCAACCCTAGCCTTTGGTCAATTCGTCTTCCTGATTGGAAATTAGAGTGACATGTGCCTGTCCGAACACCTAGGACTTGTCTCTCATTGTTCCTCCTCCTTCTGCTTCATCCTCTGGACAAATTCCAAACTGTATGCAACAGGATGTTGACAGTGCTGACATCTCCAAGTGGGGAGGCTGTTCGTAAAGACGCTGGAGGGGTGAACCCGAGCACCAGGAGAAGAGGAGATGAGATGCCTTTTCCAAACTCTTCCCGATCAGACGGTATACCATCCTCTGGGTGTGACAGGCATGCTTTAGCTGTAGGAAGGGTCCCATTCATGTGAGGAGAACACCAGGGCTTTTTCAAAATCAGTGTCTCTCCGCAACCCAAAGTGGGGAATGTTTTAAGCTACGGCTACACATATGTTCATTAAGGGCCTTGGGAAGTAGGCAGAGTCCAAACTTTAGATGATTGAAGTCTTCAGGGTCAGAAGCACTCACCACCAGCTTCCCTTAGGTTCCATTTTAACTGTCATTAATAGATGATGTCAATAAAAATATCTATTCTTTTTCAGATTATTTCCCCTTATAGGTTATTGCAAAATATTGAGTGTAGTTCCCTGTGCTATACAGCAGTTCCTTGTTGATGATCGATTTTATACATAGCAGTGTGTATGTGTTAATCCCAAACTGTTAATTTATCCCTCCTCTCACCTTTCCCCTTTGGTAATAATAAATTATAAGACTTTATACTTCTCAGAAATGGGGGAGCTGAAAGAGAGGTATCATTGTCAATGGAAAAGCATTTAAAACAAGATTGAAGCTTTAACCAAGATTATTAGATGTACATCCTTGGAAAGAAATCACTTCGTTTCTCTAATATTGACCTGACAAATAAGACAAACCTTTTCACTGAACTTGCTTATAATAAAGTGATGGAAATACCAAATGGAAGTGTTAGAAACATCTTATTTTACCCGAGCCTTATACACTGTTCTATGTTAATTACAGTTTGGCTCACACATCTGTTCATTGAAGTTACAATGTTCTGAATTTCTGTTACTGATCCTCCAGAGTGGACCCCAACAAGTGTCCCCCTGCCCGGTGTCATTGGAGCCAAGAGATCGAGACTGAGTTTGGTTCAGAAGCAAAGGAAACTTTATATTTTGATCAGAGAATGGAGAGGTGAGAGCATGTGCTATCCCGTGGGCTGTGGGCTGGGCTGCTGTGTAGAGATCCTGTCAGAGTCAGTCAGAGGGAGGGGGCGGAGCTCTTGAGGGCCCGGCTGGCTGCAGCTCAGGCTCTATATCACGGAGTGTGCACTGTGCCCCAGGAGCTGAGTTGTCGACCCAGCCATTCTGCACTAGGAAATCTGGTCTGAAGTGCCGGGTGTGGAACCTCTGTATGCGGGATCCTAGGAGCACGTGTAATTAGACAAAGCACAAAGGATAAAAAAGGTTAGACTTTATTTTATTGCCCAGATTCTATTTTTCTCTCCCAGGGATTTTTAAGGGGCTTTGCCTCGGACAAACCCCTCTTCTGCCTTTTGTCCCCTTCCTCATTCTTGGAGTGCTGAGGGTGCAGACCCTTCTTCTGTAACTGCTGAGTGCTGAGTTAGGAGCCCTCATACCCGTGGGCGAGGGTCAGAACTTCTCCCCAGCAGCCTCCAGGTGACGTTGATTGTCCCCAGGCCTCCTGCCTCCCTGCTCGTCCGCCTGAGCACCAGTATTGGAAGTGTTATAGATTCTAATGACCTTTAAGGGTCCAGGAAGGAGATGTGCAGTGACGCTGTGAGGTCCAGTTTCACCCCGCCCCTCATTTGTTCGGCCACCTTAGGCTGACCGTTTCTGCCAGCGTAGATGCTCTGACCAGTAGTCTGCGCTTTCTTCAATTAGGCCCCTGAATTAACATAAAAACAGCACCAGGTGTCAGGACCCTGTCCGCTCAACTCCCAGACAGTCCAGGGTCAGTGGTGATGAAGGACCATGATGGCCACTGAGTCAACAGCCTTTTGAAGTAAACAGGAGTCCAGCCGGTCTTATTGGCCACCATTATCACAGTGTCTGTAGGCTTTTTCTATGGTGACAGCATGATATACGGTTCCCCCACCAAGATTATTAGGTCTGATCTGGGTGCAGTAAGTCCTGCAAGCAGTAGTCTACTCTTTTGGGACACACTCTTGTTGTTTTATGAGAGAAACTCCAGGTCAAGTGATGGTCACATGAGTCGTCATGGTGCCCCGTTGCCCCCGGTTATCTCTCTGGAGGTTGGAGTTGGAGGGCCTCCTCACTCGAGGTCAGTGTGCCCACGGAGCAAACCCTGCAACTTCAGGGCATGGTTGGGGGTTAGGATCACCACGTGGGACCCTTTTCCCTTAGGAGGGAGGTGGCCTTTTGGGCTGCTGATTTCCAGGTTTTTAGATACTGCCAGTATCTTGGCCAGATGTGGCAGTGGGCCAAGCCCCTTGGTGACTGTAGTTTATCCTACCTGGATGGCATTTTTGCATTGTTCCATTTCAAGTGGTCCCAGTTTTTGCACTAATCCTCCAATGGCGATTCACTTTTCACCAGGAATGTAAAGATCAAAGGGTTTAGCTAAATTAGGGAGTTCCAGGGCAAGGGTCTGAATTGACTGCTCTTTCCATTCTTGAAAGGCCACTTCTGGATTCTATTCAAAAGGATCATCACCTTTCCTTTCAGTGTTTCATATAGAGACCCAGCTAGTAGACTGTAGTTAGGGATCCAGAAGCAGCAAACCCTGGCCTCCCCAGGAACCCCTAAGCTGTCTTCTAGTTTTAGATATGGGTAAGGCTGTAAATTGTTTCTTCCCTTTCCTGGGATGGGCTTCTCCGACCTTCTGTGAGAATGAAGCCCAGGCAGGTCGCCGTAGTCTGTGATATTTGAGCTTTTTCTTGGACAACTTGTATCCTTTATTGGCTTGGTAGTTCAGAGGTCCCCTTAGTAGGGCTGGTGATCAGAATGTCGTCTGCATATTGAAGGAGTGTTTCCTTTTCCAGTGGTAAAACTTTTAGGTCTTTAGCTGAGCTTTCCCCAAAGATGGTGTGGGAATTTTTGAACCCTTGGGGCAAGACGGCCCAGAAGTATTGTTTTAGTTGTATGTTGAGTCCTGCCACTCACAAGCCAAAATTTCTTGTGACTCTGACACTAATGGAATACAAAAGAAGGCATCATTGAAGACTAATACAGAATACCATGTCCTGGTGGTTGGTAGAATGACCAGCAGGGTGTAGGATTTAGGAACTACTGGAGGTATATCCTCGGTGGCTTCACTGACTGTCCTGACATCCTTTACCAGGGCCCAGCAGCCCATGGGGCTCTCGAGATCAGGCCAATCCCAGGATATTTAGATCACCTGCGC
Source organism: Delphinapterus leucas (assembly GCF_059928025.1). NCBI lineage: Eukaryota > Metazoa > Chordata > Mammalia > Artiodactyla > Monodontidae > Delphinapterus > Delphinapterus leucas. The sequence continues at coordinate 19,382,002 of NW_028322233.1, read as the reverse complement.
AGGTACCCTACCCCCACCCCAGAACACGGGGCTCTCATGGTCAGGCCCCTCTCAGGATACAGAGCTACCCTTGCAGTTACGGTGGCAGGGCTGGGCACACAGGAACCGTGCACATCGCCCTCATTGCAGAGCACTCCCAGCTCACCTGTCACTCAGATCTGACACAGAGCACCTCAGAGCAGGACTTGAACTAACAAACAGCAGCTCCGACAGGTCTGTGACCCTGGGCATCACTCTGTGTGGCCTCCCTCCACCTGGTCTTCCAGAGACTTCCACTGCACCCGGGGCACCAGGCCTCTGTCTCCACCCACCACCCACCCCTCCTCTCCCTGACTCCTGGGTTCCTCTCATTAGGAGAGGGTTTTCTTGAAGTTGTCTCCCACTCATGGGCCAGATAATATAATTAGAAAACAAGCCAGAGCTGCAGCCCCTTGTCTATCCTGACTCTCAGGAGCCCACACCTGTTCCTTGGACCTGGCCGATTCAGAAAGTTCCATTTTCTGCAACTGTGAGCCCCTGAGGGGTGATTATTGGCTGGCCTGGGAAGCCTGACCATGCCGGCCAGTCCTCCCCAGGTGTGCCTGGGTTGAGATCAATATAAACACCGCTCCAGGCAGCAAGAGCCCCTGCAGCTGTGCCTGACGCCATTTTCTCTGCCCAGTCAGCAGTCTCGGGGCTGGGCTGGTGGGAGGGAGTGAGAGGCCACGGCTTTGTGGGTGGCCCAGTGTGAGTGGGGCTCTGCTGGACTTTCTGCAGCAGTTGCCAAGATGCCACCTGCTAAAGAAGAGGATGTGTCACCCATACCTGCCGCTGGAATTTCTCCCTGGGCAGAGGTGAGTAAGGAAGAAAGCAGTGGGGGCCGGGACAGGAGGGGTATCTCAGGCAGGGAAATGGAAAGCTTCCAGAAGAGCACCCAGGGCCAGGACCATCCTGTCTGGCCTGCAGGCACCAAGTCGGCTGGCATGCTGTCGCTCATGTGGCTCCATGGCCCTTCCTCTAGGCTTTCAAGTCCTTGTACATATTCAGGTGTTTTACCTGGGAAGGGTGGGAACATTGCAGCAGCAGCTGGCCTGGGGCTCGGCCCACGTTTACTCACAGATGCCTCGGCACGGGCCCCCAGCTTTGCAATGAGGACGCTTGTTGCGTGGGGCCTGCTGGCTGAATGGGAGATGATTCCCCACCACTGACCAACTTCAGAATTGTTTACAACTGGAGCAAGGGCCCTGATACGGTTTTCCTCTGTGTAACTGGTGGGTTCTTTTTTTCTTTCTTTTTTTCGTTTTTGGTTCAAGGTAGATTTTATTCCTCTTTTTTGTATTTACAGATATAAGCATGGAAATAATTTATTCATATAAATACATGTATGTGAAGGGAAGAATATTTTTTCTGTTTTACTTTTTGTAATTTTGAATTTTATTTTATTTTTTTATACAGCAGCTTCTTTTTGGTTACCTATTTTATACATAGAAATGTATACATGCCAATCCCAATCTCTCAACTCCTCCCACCACCAGCCCCCTAACAGCTTTCCCCCCTTGGTGTCCATACGTTTGTTGTCTACATCTGTTGCTCTATTTCTGCCTTGCAAAACGGTTCATCTGTACAACTTTTCTAGGTTCCACATATATGCATTTATATACAGGATTTGTTTTTCTCTTTCTGACTTACTTCACTCTGTATGACAGTCTCTAGATCCATCAACGTCTCTACAAATGACCCAATTTCATTCCTTTTTATGGCTTAGTAATATTCCATTTTATAATTGTACCTCATCTTTATGCATTCGTCTGTCTGTGGGCATTTAGGTTGCTTCCATTACCTGGATATTGTAAATAGTGATGCAATGAACATTGCGGTGAATGTCTCTTTTCCTTTTATGGTTTTGTCTGGGTATATGCCCAGTAGTGGGATTGCTGTATTATATGGTAATCCTATTCTTAGTTTTATAAGAAACTCCATAATGTTCTCCACAGTGACTGCATCAATTTACATTCCCAACAATAGTGGAAGAGGGTTCCTTATCTCCACACCCTTTCCAGCATTTGTTGTTTGTAGATTTTCTGATGATGCCCATTCTAACAGGTGTGAGGTGATACACCATGGATGAGTCTATTTCGTTGAGCAAAGAGTAGGTCTTGTCTATTACATATTTGGCTTATGGAACGGTATGTGTGCTCATTTCAATCTCTGGTTTTATACAGCACCCCAACTCAACTTTCCCCTTAAGCAAGCATAAGTTTGTATCTAAATGTGAGACTCTGTTCGGTTTTGTAATTCAGTTTATGTGTAGCCAAGTTTACACTCCCTCTATTTGTGATATCTTATGATAATTATGTTTCTCTGTGTGACATATTTCTCTTAGAATCATCATACTTAAATCCACTCAATTTGCTGCTACAGGCCTGATGACACTGATTTCATTGCTGAGTGATATTCCGTTGTACGTAAGTAGGACAACTCCTTTATCCATTTTTTTTCTTTCTGGGATATTTAGTTTGTACTGGACTCGAGGTTCTTGTAAACACAGCAGCCCTGGATATTGTGTTGGCTGTGTCTTGTTGATTTTAATTTTCCTAAGCTATAGGGCCAAAAGTGGAAGTGCCCTAGGCTCTGTAGCTTTGTTTTTTGATGTTTCAGCATACACCATAAACATCACCAGAGTGTCTGTTGGCAATTTACATCCCGTCCATCAGCATAACAAGGCTCCCTGTTCTCCATGGCCTGTCCTGTGTTTCTGGGTTTTACACTTTTTTCAGATGGCTCTTTTGACGAATGGGAAATGAGAGTTCATTGTAGTGCGGATTTCCATTGCTCGAATTCTTGGTTGGCCACAAAGGGCATATGCGTTTTTTCCTGAATATATTCAGGAAAAAATGTATACGCACTTTTTGTCCAAGTGCATCACTGTCAAAGATCTGCCGCTTTTCACATGCTTTAAATGCAATTCCAATCTACCTCCTGAAATATGATTCCTGCAATTCTGCCTCGTTTTCAAGTCCTCTGTGCAGACTTACTTCAATATATTTTTGCCAATAGCTGTCATTTATAACTCTGCAGGTTTGTGAATTACAGTGCCTGTGATTTCCTTTCTTAACTCGTTTCCTTGAAAGCTGGCCACAGAACCGCAGGTTTGCTTCAGGCCGTAATCAGGGTCCCGCACGGCACTCTGAGCCTTTGTTTAATTCCTCTTCCTGGTGGGAAATTAGAGTTAAATGTGCCCCTGCAGACACCTGCCTCACTCCCAGCCCCTTGGTGATGTGTGTCCTCTGGTTTGAGGCCACATGTGCTGGGTTCCTCACCTTTCGCAGATGTGGCCCCACTGGTGTGCGGACACTCCTGCCTGGTTCCCATCCCCTTGGTGATGTGAGCCCTCCAGTGAGAGTCTGATCCTGGTTGGGCTCCTCACACTTCTGTGAGGTGGGCCCTCTTCTCTGAGGTCACTCCTGCCTGGCTGACACACCCCGCCTTGGCAACGTCGGCCCTCTGGTGGCAGTTGGAGCCCGCTGGGAGCCTCCTCCCCTCAGTGATGAGGCCCTCTGGCATCAGGCCCTAACTGCTGGTTACCCACATTTTCTGATACGTGCTAAGTGGTGTGAGGGCACTCCTGCCAGGTTCCCATCCCCATGTGCCTTCTGCTCTATGGTCCCAACACCTGTGTTGTTCACAGTTTCAGGATGTTGGCTCTCTGGTGTTAGTTCACTCAGGCCTAGATCCCATAGACTCTGTGCTCTGAGCCGCCTGCTGGGAGGTTCCTACTGCTGGATTCCTTACCATTTTTATTCTTTGGGTCCTGTGTTTTCATGCTCCTCCTTCCTGACTCACTCCCAGCCCTTTTGTGATGTAGGTCCTCTGGTTTGAGGCCACATGTGCCGGTTTCCTCACCTTTATTGATGTGGCCCCACTGGTGTGAGGACACTCCTGCCTGGTTCCCATCCCCTTGTTGATGGGGGCCCTCTGGTGAGAGTCTGATCCTGGCTGGATTCCTCACCCTTCTGGGAGGTGGGCCCTCTGCTGTGAGGTCACTCCTGCCTGGCTGGCACACATCACCTTGGCGATGTGCGCCCTCAGTTGGGAGTTGGTGCCTGCTGGGAGTCTCTTCCCCTCGGTAATGAGGGCCCTCTGGCGTCAGGCCCTAACTCATGGGCTCCCAAAATTTTCTGATATGTGCCCTGTCGTGCGAGTACACTCCTGCCACGTTCCCATCCCCATGAGGATGTGGGCTTTCTGCTCTGAGGTCCCACCAGCTGGGTTGCTCACAGTGTCATGATGTGAGCCCTCTGCTGTGAGTTCACTGTGGCCTGGATCCCATAGACTCCGTACTCTGGGCCACCTGCTGGGGGGTTCCAACTGCTGGATTCCTCACATTTTTTATTCTGTGGGCCCTGTGTTGTTAGGCTACTCCTGCCTGCCTCACTCGGAGCACCTTGGAAATGTGGGTCCTCTGGTTTAGGCCACATGTGCTGGGTTCCTCACCTTTCTATAATGTGGCCACACTGGTGTGAGGACACTCCTGCCTTGTTCCGGTCCCCTTGGTGATGTGGGCTCTCTGGTGAGAGTCTTATCCTGGCTGGTTTCCTCACCCTTCTGTGAGGTAGGCCCTCTGCTGTGAGGTCACTCCTGCCTGACTGGCACACGTCACCTTGGCGACGTGGGCCCTCAGTTGGGAGTTGGTGCCTGCTGGGAGTCTCCTCCCCTCGGTAATGAGGGCCCTCTGGCGTCAGGCTCTAACTCCTGGGCTCCCAAAATTTTCTGATGTGCGCCCTGTGGTGTGAGTACACTCCTGCCAGGTTTCCAACCCCATGGGAATATGGGCCTTCTGCTCTGAGGTCCCAACGGTGGGTGGCTCAGTTTCATGATGAGGGCCCTCTGGTGTGAGTTCACTCCGGCCTGGATCCCATAGCCTCGCTGCTCCTGGCCGCCTGCGGGGAGGTTCCAACTGCAGGATTCCTCACCTTTTTCTTCTATGGGCCCTCTGTTTGGAGACTCCTCCTGCCTGACTCACTCCCAGCCCCTTGGTGATGTGTGTCCTCTGGTTTGAGGCCACGTGTGCTGGGTCCCTCACCTTTCGATGATGTGGCCCCACTGGTGTGAGGACACTCCTGCCTGGTTTCTATCCCCTTGTTGATATGGGCCCTCTGGTGAGAGTCTGATCCTGGCTGGGTTCCTCACCCTTCTGTGAGGTGGGCCCTCTGCTGTGAGGTCACTACTGACTGGCTGGCACACCCCGCCTTGGTGACATCGGCCCTCTTGTGGCAGTTGGAGCCTGCTGGGAGCCACCTCCCCTCGGTGATGAGGGCTCTCTAGCGTCAGGCCGTAACTTCTGGGTACCCACTTTTTCTGATACGTGCTAAGTGGTGCGAGGACACTCTTGCCATGTTCCCAACCCCATGGGGATGTGGGCCTTCTGCTGTGAGGTCCCAATGGCTGGGTTGCTCACAGTTTCATGATATGGGCCCTCTGCTGTGAGTTCACTGCAGCCTGGATCGCATAGACTCGGTGCTCTGGGCCGCCTGCTGGGAGGTTCCCACTGCAGGATTCCTCAGCTTTTTTATTCTATGGGCCCTGTGTTGTGAGGTTACTCCTGCATGCCTCACTCCGAGCCCATTGGAGATGTGGGTCTTCTGGTTTAGGCCACATGTGCTGGGTTCCTCACCTTTCTATGATGTGGTCACACAGGTGTGCAGACAGTCCTGCCTGGTTCTGATCCTCTTGGTGATGTGGGCCCTCTGGTGAGAGTCTAATCCTCTTTGGGTTCCTCACACTTTTTTGAGGTTGGCCCTCTGCTCTGAGGTCACTCCTGCCTGGCTGGCACACCCCGCATTGGCGACGTTGGCCCTCTTGTAGCAGTTGGAGCCTGCTGGGAGCCTCCTCTCCTCGGTGATGAGGGCCCTCTGGCGTCAGGCCCTAACTGCTGGGCTCCCCACATTTTCTGATGTGTGCCCACTGGTACGATGACACTCCTGCTTGGTTCGCTTCCCCATGGGGATGTGGGCCTTGTGCTCTGAGGTCACAATGGCTAGGTTGCTCACAGTTTCATGATGAGGGCCCTCTGTTGTGAGTTCATCATCGCCTGGATCCCATAGCCTCGGTGCTCTGGGCCGCCTGCTGGGATGTTCCAACTGCTGGATTCCTCACCTTTTTTATACAATGGGCCACGTGTTTTGAGGTTCATCCTGCCTGCCTCGCTCCGAGACCCATGGAGATGTGGGTCCTCTGGTTTGAGGCCACATGTGCTGGGTACCTCATCTTGCGATGATGTGGCCCCACGGGTGTGAAGACACTCCTGCCTGGTTCCCAGCCCATTGCTGATGTGGGCCCTCTGTTGAGAGTCTGATAATGGCTGGGTCCCTTACCCTTCTGTGATGTGGGCCCTCTGATGTGAGGTCACTCCTGCCTAGCTGGCTCACGTCACCTTGGCGATGTGGGCCCTCTGTTGGCCACTGAAGCATACTGGGAACCCCCTACCCTCTTTAAGGAGGGCCTTGGAAAAAACGCATATGCACTTTTTGAACAAGTGCATCATTGTCGAGGTTCTGCCTCTTCTCCTATGCTTTCAGTGCACTTTCCGTCTACCTCCTGAAATCGTTTTCCTGAATTTCTGCCCCGCTTTCAAGTCCTCTTCGCAGACTTACTTCAATATATTTTTGGACGATAGCTGTCATTTATAACTCTGCAGGTTTGTGAATTACAGTGCCCATGAGCTCCTTTCTTCAAATAGCTTTCTTGTGAGCTGGCCGCAAAACCGCAGGATTGCTTCAGGCCCTAATCTGGTTCCGGCAGGGCATGCTGAGCCTTCAGTTAACTCCTCTTCCTGGTGGGAAATGAGCGTTGCATTTGCCCGTGCAGACACCTACAGCTAGTCTCTCATTGGTTCTCCCTATTCCTGTTCATCTTGCGCAGAAATTGCAAACTGTGCAAAACAGGAGGTTAAAGGCACTGACTCTCCAAGTGGGGAGAGTGTTAGTTAAGCGTCTGGAATGGTGAACCCGAGTATAAAGGGACGAAAACTGAGATGCATTTGAAAACGTTTCCCAATCACATGGTGGACAATACTCTGGGTTTCCCATACATGATTTAGCGGAAGGAAGAATCCCTTAAACCTGGAGAGTTGGGACCCATGGAATGGGTACCATGCAGTATGACTTCAAAGGGTCTGCAATTGGTCACCGAACCTCACCAATGCTATCAGGGCGAAGTGTCCGGCCTTATGTCTCCCCAGCTCTGGGAGTACATGTGGTAAATCCAGGATGCCTCAGAAGCCCTGAGTGAATTATTTAAGAATTGCTCTCTATTTCACTGTCATTGTGTTTTGTTTTTGAAATTTATTTTGATAATGGGATTTATCGGATTTTCAGTGTTGCCTTTAGGCCACTGAACACATGCTTCATTCTCTTACGGACACATATAAATCCATGGGTTTTAAGATTCTTGCTAGGCAGGTATATTCCTAGGCGTTGAATATGGGGTGTTGAGTCCATTTCGTTGAGCAAGCAGTAGGTCTTGTCTATTACATATTTGGCTTATGGAACGGTATCTGTGCGAATTTCAATCTCTGTTTTTATGCAGCACCCGAACTCACCTTTCCAAAAAAGCAAGCATATGTTGGTTTTCTAAATTTGAGACACTGTTCTGTTTTGTAATTCAGTTCATGTGTAGCCAAGTTTACATTCCGTGTATTAGTGATATCTTATGATGTTTGTTTTTCTGTGTGACCTATTGCACGTAGAATCATCGTACCTGAATCCACTCATTATGCCGCTACGGGCCTGATGACATAGATTTCATTGCTGAGTGATATTCCATTGTACGTAAGAACCACAACTTCTTTATCCATTTTCCGCCCTCTGGGATATTAAACTTGTACCGTAGACGAGGTTCTTGTAAACAGAGCCGTTCCAAACTTTGGGGTGGCTGTGTGGTTTTGATTTTAATTTCCCTATGCTATAGGACCATAAGTGGAAGTGCCATAGGCTGTGTTGCTTTGTTTCTTAAGTGTTTCAGGAAACACCATACACTTCTCCAGAGTGGCTGTTGGCAATTCACATCCCGCCCATCAGGATAACAATGCTCCCTCTTCTCCATGGCCTGTCCTGCCTTTCTGGATTTTACACTTTTTTCAGATGTCCCTTTTGACCGGGGGGCAGTGAGACTTCATTGTAGTGCAGATTTCCTTTACACGCTGGCTTGGTTGGCCAAAAAGTGCGTATGCGTTTTTTCCTGATTATATTCAGGAAAAAACGCATACGCCCTTTTTGGCCAAGTGCATCATTGTCGCTGTTCTCCGTCTTTTCCTAGGCTTTAAGTGCAATTCCAGTCTACCGACTGAAATCGTTTTCCTGAAATTCTGCCCCGCTTTCAAGTCCTCTTCGAAGACTTACTTCAATATGTTTTTGGACGATAGCTGTCTTTCATAACTCTGCAGGTTTGTGAATTACAGTGCCCCTGAGCTCCTTTCTTCAACTCGCTTTCTTGTGAGCTGGCAGCAAAACCGCTGGAATACTTCAGGCCCTAATCTGTTTTTGGCAAGGCACGCTGAGCCTTTGGTTAATTCCTCTTCCTGGTGGGAAATGAGCGTTCCATTTGTCCGTGCAGACACCTACAGCTAGTCTCTCATTGGTTCTCCCTATTCCTGTTCATCTTGCGCAGAAATTGCAAACTGTGCCAAACAGGAGGTTAAATGCACTGACCCTCCAAGTGGGGACAGTTTCAGTAAAGCGTCTGGAATTGTGAACCCGACTACCAGGGGACGAAATCTGAGATCCATTTGAAAACGTTTCCCTATCACACGGTGAACCATACTCTGGGTCTCCCATGCATGTTTTAGCTGAAGGTAGAATCCCTTAAACCTGGAGAGTTTCGACCCATGGAATGGGTACCATGTAGTATGACTTCAAAGGGTCTGCGTTTGCTCAACGAACCTCACCAATGCTATCAGCCCGAAGTGTCCAGTCTTATGTCTCACCCAGCTCTGGGTGTAGATGTGGTAAATCCAGGTTGCATCACATGCCCTGAATGAATTATTTAAGAATTGCTCTCTATTTCAGTGTCATTGTGTTTTGTTTTTGAAATTTATTTTGATAATGGGATTTATCGGATTTTCACTGCTGCGTTTAGGCCGCTGTACACATGCTTGATTTCCTTAGGGAGATATATAAATCCATGGGTTTTAAGATTCTTACTTGTCAGGTATATTCCCAGGCGTTGAATATGGGGTGTTGAGTCCATTTCGTTGAGCAAGGAGTAGGTCTTGTCTATTATATATTTGGCTTATGGAACGGTATCTGTGCTAATTTCAATCTCTGGTTTTGTGCAGCACCACAACTCACCTTTCCCCATAAGCAAACATAAGGTGGTTTTCTAAATTTGAGACCCACTTCTGCTTTGTAATTCAGTTCATGTGTAGCCAAGTTTACATTCCGTGTATTAGTGATATCTTATGATGTTTCTTTTTCTGTGTGACTTATTTCTCGTAGAATCCTCGTACCTTAATCCACTCATTATTCCGCTATGGGCCTGATGACGTAGATTACATTGCTGAGTGATATTCCATTGTACGAAAGTACCACAACTTCTTTATCCATTTTTTGCTTTCTTGGATATTTAACTTGTACCGTAGACGAGGTTCTTGTAAACAGAGCCGTCCCAAACTTTGGGGTGGCTGTGTGTTTTTGAATTTAATTTCCCTAAGCTATAGGACCATAAGTGGAAGTGCCATAGGCTGTGTTGCTTTGTTTCCTACGTGTTTCAGAAAACACCATACACTTCTCCAGAGTGGCTGTTGGCAATTTACATCCCGCCCATCAGCATAACAAGGCTCCCTGTTCTCCCTGACCTGTCCTGCCTTTCTGGATTTTACACATTTTCAGAGGGCCCTGTTTACCTGGGAGCAGAGAGACTTCATTGTAGTGCAGATTTCCTTTACAGGCTTGGTTGGTTAGCCAAAAAGTGCGTATGCGTTTTTCCTGAATATATTCAGGAAAAAAAGCATACGCACTTTTTGGCCAAGTGCATCATTGTCGACATTCTACCTCTTTTCCTATGCTTTAAGTGCAATTCCAATCTATCCCCTGAAACCGTTTTCCAGAAATTCTGCCCCGCTTTCAAGTCCTCTTTGAAGACTTACTTCAATACATTTTTGGACGATAGCTGTCATTCATACCTCTGCAGGTTTGTGAATTACAGTGACCCAGAGCTCCTTCCTTCAACTCGCTTTCTTGTGAGCTGGCCGCCAAACCGCATGATTTCTTCAGGCCCTAACCTGTTTCTGGCAGGGCACGCTGAGCCTTTGGTTAATTCCTCTTCCTGGTGGGAAATGAGCGTTCCATTTGCCCGTGCATACACCTACAGCTAGTCTCTCATTGGTTCTCCCTATTCCTGTTCATCTTGCTCAGAAATTGCAAACTGTGCCAAAAAAGGAGATTAAAGGCAATGAATCTCCAAGTGGGGAGAGTGTTAGTAAAGCGTCTGGAATGGTGAACCCGTGTACCAGGCGACGAAAACTGAGATGCATTTAAAAATGTTTCCCAATCACACGGTGGACCATACTCTGGGTTTCCCATGCATGTTTTAGCTGAAGGAAGAATCCCTTAAACCTGGAGAGTTTGGACCCATGGAATGGGTACCATGCAGTATGACTTCAAATGGTCTGCATTTGCTCAACAAACCTCACCAATGCTATCAGCCCGAAGTGTCCAGCCTTATGTCTCACCCAGCTCTGGGTGTAGATGTGGTAAATCCAGGTTGCATCACATGCCCTGAATGAATTATTTAAGAATTGCTCTCTATTTCAGTGTCATTGTGTTTTGTTTTTGAAATTTATTTTGATAATGGGATTTATCGGATTTTCACTGCTGCGTTTAGGCCGCTGTACACACGCTTGATTTCCTTATGGAGACATATAAATCCATGGGTTTTAAGATTCTTACTTGTCAGGTATATTCCCAGGCGTTGAATATGTGGTGTTGAGTCCATTTCGTTGAGCAAGGAGTAGGTTTTGTCTATTATATATTTGGCTTATAGAACGGTATCTGAGCTAATTTCAATCTCTGGTTTTATGCAGCACCCGAACTCACCTTCCCCATAAGCAAGCAAAAGTTGATTTTCTAAATTTGAGACCCTGTTCTGTTTTGTAATTCAGTTCATGTGTAGCCAAGTTTACATTCCTTGTATTAGTGATACATTTTGATGTTTCTTTTTCTGTGTGACTTATTTCACGTAGAATCATCGTACCTGAATCCACTCATTATGCCGCTACGGGCCTGATATAGATTTCATTGCTGAGTGATATTCCATTGTACGTACGTAGCACAACTTCTTTATCCATTTTTCGCTCTCTGGGATATTTAACTTGTACCGTAGACAAGGTTTTGTAAACAGAGCCGTTCCAAATTTTGGGGTGGCTCTGTGGTTTTGATTTTAATTTCCCTAAGCTATAGGACCATAAGTGGTAGTACCATGGGCTGTGTTGCTTTGTTTCTTATGTGTTTCAGGAAACACCATACACTTCTCCATAGTGGCTGCTGGCAATTCACATCCCGCCCATAAGCATAACAATGCTCCCTGTTCTCCATGGCCTGTCCTGCCTTTCTGGATTTTACACTTTTCTCAGATGGCCCTTTTGACCTGGGGGCAGAGAGACTTAATTGTAGTGCCGATTTCCTTTACACGCTTGCTTGGTTGGCCAAAAAGTGCGTATGCGTTTTTTCCTGAATATATTCAGGAAAAAACGCATACGGCCATTTTGGACAAGTGCATCATTGTCGCCGTTCTGCCTCTTTTCCTATTCTTTAAGTGCAATTCCAGTCTACCCCCTGAAATCGTTTTCCTGAATTTCTGCCCCGCTTTCAAGTCCTCTTCGCAGCCTTCCTTCAATATATTTTTGGACGATAGCTGTCATTTATAACTCTGCAGGTTTTGAATCACAGTGACCCTGAGCTCCTTTCTTCAACTCGCTTTCCTGTGAGCTGGCTGCAAAACCTCAGGATTGTTTCAGGCCCTAATCTTGTTCCGGCAGGGCATGCTGAGCCTTTGGTTAATTCTTCTTCCTCGTGGGAAATGACCGTTACATTTGCCCGTGCAGACACCTACAGCTAGCCTCTCATTGGTTCTCCATATTCCTGTTCATCATGTGCAGAAATTGCAAACTGTGCCCAACAGGAGGTTAAAGGCACTAACTCTCCAAGTGGGGAGAGTGTTAGTTAGGCGTCTGGAATGGTGAACCCGAGTATAAAGGGACGTAAACTGAGATGCATTTGAAAACGTTTCTCAATCACACGGTGGACCATACTCTGGGATTCCCATGCATGTTTTAGCTGAAGGAAGAATCCTTTAAACCTGGAGAGTTGGGACCCATGGAATGGGTACCATGCAGTACGACTTCAAAGGGTCTGCGTTTGCTCACCGAACCTCACCAATGCTCTCAGCCCGAAGTGTCCAGCCTTATGTCTCACCAAGCTCTGGGTGTAGATGTGGTAAATCCAGGTTGCATCACAAGCCCTGAATGAATTATTTAAGAATTGCTCTCTATTTCAGTTTCATTGTGTTTTGTTTTTGAAATTTATTTTGATAATGGGATTTATCGGATTTTCACTGCTGCGCTTAGGCCGCTGTACACACGCTTGATTTCCTTATGGAGACATATAAACGCATGGGTTTGAAGATTCTTAATAGTCAGGTGTATTCGTAGGCGTTGAATATGGGGTGTTGAGTCCATTTCGTTGACCAGGGTGTAGGTTTTTTCTAGTACATATTTGGCTTATGGAGCGGTATCTGTGCTAATTTCAATCTCTGGTTTTATGCAGCTCCCCAACTCTCCTTTATCCTTAAGCAAACATAAGTTGGTCTTCTAAATTTGAGACCCCGTTCTGTTTTGTAATTCAGGTCATATGTAGCCACGTTTACATTCCATGTATTAGTAATATCGTATGTCTTTTTCTTTTTGAATTATGTGACTTCGAATGATCATACGTAACTCCTCTGGGGTTCTTACAACTGTCCATATTTCACTGATTTTCAGGCTGAGTAATATTCCACTCTACATAAGTGCCACATCTCTATCCATTTTTTCCCTCCAGAGACATATAAATTATATCCTAGTCGAGGATCTTTTAAACAGAGAGGCGGTAAACATTGGGGTGCCTGTGTCCTCTCGATTTTTGTCTTTCCCAAGATATACGTCCATGAGTGCAAGTGCCCTGTGCTCTGTAGCTCATTTTTTAGATGCTTTAGTAAACACAATACACTTCTCAAGAGTGATCATTGGCAATATACATTTCCACTATAAGCCTCACAGGGCTCCCTATTCTCCTTGCCCTGTCCTGCATTTCTGGTGTTTACACTTTATGAGGACGGCTCTTCTGACTGATGCGAAGTGATATGTTTTGTAGTATTGATTTCCAGTGCCCACCTGTTTGGTTGGCTAAAAAAGTGTATGCCCTTTTCTTGAATATATACAGAAAAAGACGCATACAACCTTTTTGGCCAACTGCAATGTTGGCAATGTTCAGCCCCTTTTCTTGTGCTTAATGGCGAGTCCTTTCTACCTCTTCCAATCCCTTTCCTGCCATTCTCCATTGCTTACAAGTCCCTTTCTCTGACTTTCCTCAAGACATTTTTCAGTGAGAGATATTTTCAACTCTGCAGTTTCGTGAATTTTAGCGGCCCTGAGTTCCATTTTTCAACTTGTGTTTATGGGAACTGGCCACAAAGCAGTGGGATTTCCTCAAGCCCTATTCTGTTTCCATGGGCAACCCTAGCCTTTGGTCAATTCGTCTTCCTGATTGGAAATTAGAGTGACATGTGCCTGTCCGAACACCTAGGACTTGTCTCTCATTGTTCCTCCTCCTTCTGTTTCATCCTCTGGACAAATTCCAAACTGTATGCAACAGGATGTTGACAGTGCTGACATCTCCAAGTGAGGAGACTGTTCGTAAAGACACTAGAGGGGTGAACCCGAGCACCAGGAGATGAGGAGATGAGATGCCTTTTCCAAACTCTTCCCGATCAGACGGTATACCATCCTCTGGGTGTGACAGGCATGTTTTAGCTGTAGGAAGTGTCCCATTCATGTGAGGAGAACACCAGGGCTTTTTCAAAATCACTGTCTCTCCACAACCCAAACTGGGGAATTTTTTAAGCTACGGCTACACATATGTTCATTAAGGGCCTTGGGAAGTAGGCAGAGTCCAAACTTTAGATGATTGAAGTCTTCCTGGTCAGAAGCACTCACCACCGGCTTCCCTTAGGTTCCATTTTAACTGTCATTAATAGATGATGTCAATAAAAATATCTATTCTTTTTTCAGATTATTTCCCCTTATAGGTTATTGCAAAATATTGAGGGTAGTTCCCTGTGCTATACAGTAGTTCCTTGTTGATCATCGATTTTATACATAGCAGTGTGTATGTGTTAATCCCAAACTGTTAATTTATCCCTCCTCTCACCTTTCCTCTTTGGTAATAATAAATTATAAGATTTTATACTTCTCAGAAATGGGGGAGCTGAAAGAGAGGTATCATTTTCAATGGAAAAGCATTTAAAACAAGATTGAAGTTTAACCAAGATTATTAGATGTACATCCTTGGAAAGAAATCACTTCGTTTCTCTAATATTGACCTGACAAATAAGACAAACCTTTTCACTGAACTTGCTTATAATAAAGTGATGGAAATATCAAATGGAAGTGTTAGAAACATCTTATTTTACCCGAGCCTTATACACTGTTCTATGTTAATTACAGTTTGGCTCACACATCTGTTCATTGAAGTTACAATGTTCTCAATTTCTGTTACTGATCCTCCAGAGTGGACCCCAACAAGTGTCCCCCTGCCCAGTGTCATTGGAGCTAACAGATCGAGACTGAGTTTGGTTCAGAAGCAAAGGAAACTTTATATTTTGATCAGAGAATGCAGAGGTGAGAGCATGTGCTACCCCGTGGGCTGTGGGCTGGGCTGCTGTGTAGAGATCCTGTCAGAGTCAGTGGGAGGGAGGGGGCGGAGCTCTTGAGGGCCCGGTTGGCTGCAGCTCAGGCTCTATATCACGGAGTCTGCACTGTGCCCCAGGAGCTGAGGTGTCGACCCAGCCATTCTGCACTAGGGAACCTCGTCTGAAGTGCTGGCTGTTGAACCTCTGTATGCGGGACCCTAGGAGCACGTGAAATTAGACAAAGCACAAAGGATAAAAAAGGTTAGACTTTATTTTATTGCCCAGATTCTATTTTTATCTCCCAGAGATTTTTAAGGGGCTTTGCCTGGGACAAACCCCTCTTCTGCATTTTGTCCCCTTCCTCATTCTTAGAGTGCTGAGGGTGCAGACCCTTCATCTGTAACTGCTGAGTGCTGAGTTAGGAGCCCTCATACCCGTGGGCAAGGGTCTGAACTTCTCCCCAGCAGCCTCCAGGTGATGTTGATTGTCCGCAGGCCTCCTGCCTCCCTGCTCGTCCGCCTGAGCACAAGTATTGGTAGTGTTATAGATTCTAATGACCTTTAAGCGTCCAGGAAGGAGACGTGCAATGACGCTGTGAGGTCCAGTTTCACCCCACCCCACATTTGTTCGGCCACCTTAGGCTGACAGTTTCTGCCAGCCTAGATGCTCTGACCAGTAGTCTGTGCTTTCTTCAGTTAGGCCCCTGAATTAACGTAAAAACAGCACCATGTGTCAGGACCCTGACTGCCCAACTCCCAGACAGTCCAGGGTCAGTGGTGATGAAGGATCATGATGGTCACTGAGTCAACAGCCTTTTGAAGTAAACAGGAGTCCAGCCGGTCTTATTGGCCACCATCATCACAGTGTCTGTAGGCTTTTCTATGGTGACAGCGTGATATACGGTTCCCCCGCCAAGATTATTACCTCCCCTCTGGGTGCAGTAAGTCCTGCAAGCAGTAGTCTACTCTTTTGGGACACACTCTTGTTGTTTTATGAGAGAAACTCCAGGTCAAGTGATGGTCACACGAGTCGTCATGGTGCCCCTTTGCCCCAGTTATCTCTCTGGAGGTTGGAGTTGGAGGACCTCCTCACTCAAGGTCAGTGTGCCCACGGAGCAAACCCTGCAACTTCAGGGCATGGTTCGGGGTTAGGATCACCACGTGGGGTCCTTTTCCCTTAGGAGGGAGGTGGCCTTTTAGGCTGCTGATTTCCAGGTTTTCAGATACTGCCAGTATCTTGGCTAAATGTGGCGGTGGGCCAAGCCCCTTGGTGACCGTAGTTTATCCTACCTGGATGGCATTCTTGCATTGTTCCATTTCAAGTTGTCCCAGGTTTTGCACTAATACTCCAATGGTGATTCACTGTTCACCAGGAAAGTAAAGATCAAAGGGTTTAACTAAATTAGGGAGTTCCAGGGCAAGGGTCTGAATTGACTGCTCTTTCCATTCTTGAAAGGCCACTTCTGGATTCTATTCAAAAGGATGATCATCTTTTTCTTTCAGTGTTTCATATAGAGGCCCAGCTAGTAGACTGTAGTTAGGGATCCAGAAGCAGCAAACCCTGGCCTCGCCAGGAACCCCTAAGCTGTCTTCTAGTTTTAGAAATGGGTAAGGCTGTAAATTGTTTCTTCCCTTTCCTGGGATGGGCTTCTCCGACCTTCTGTGAGAATGAAGCCCAGGCAGGTCACCGTAGTCTGTGATATTTGAGCTTTTTCTTGGACAACTTGTATCCTTTATTGGCTTGGTAGTTCAGAGGTCTCCTTAGTAGGGCTAGCGATCAGAATGTCGTCTGCATATTGAAGGAGTGTTTCCTTTTCCAGAGGTAGAACTTTTAGGTCTTTAGCTGAGCTTTCCCCAAAGATGGTGTGGGAATTTTTGAACCCTTGGGGCAAGACGGCCCGGAAGTATTGTTTTAGTTGTATGTTGAGTCGTGCCACTCACAAGCCAAAATTTCTTGTGAGTCTGGGACTAGTAGAATACAAAAGAAGGCATCATTGAAGACTAATACAGAATACCATGTCCTAGTGGTTGGTAGAATGACCAGCAGGGTGTAGGATTTAGGAACTACTGGAGGTATATCCTCGGTGGCTTCACTGACTGTCCTGACATCCTTTACCAGAATTCCAGCAGCCCATGGGGCTCTCGAGGTCAGGCCAATCCCAGGATATGGAGCTCACCTGGGCAGGTACCCCACCCCCACCCCAGCCCACGGGGCTCTCGTGTTCAGGCCCCTCCCAGGATATGGGGTTCCCTGGGCAGGTTCCCCTGCAGCCCATGGGGCTCTCGTTGTCAGGCCCCTCCCAGGATACAGAGCTAACCTTGCAGATACCGTGGCAGGGCTGGGCACACAGGAACCGTGCACATCGCCCTCATTTCAGAGCACTCCCAGCTCACCTGTCACTCAGATCTGACACAGAGCACCTCAGAGCAGGACTTGAACTAACAAACAGCAGCTCCGACAGGTCTGTGACCCTGGGCATCACTCTGTGTGGCCTCCCCCCACCTGGACTTCCAGAGACTTCCACTGCACCCGGGGCACCAGACCTCTGTCTCCACCCACCACCCACCCCTCCTCTCCCTGACTCCTGGGTTCCTCTCATTAGGAGAGGGTTTTCTTGAAGTTGTCTCCCACTCATGGGCCAGATAATATAATTAGAAAACAAGCCAGAGCTGCAGCCCCTTGTCTATCCTGACTCTCAGGAGCCCACACCTGTTCCTTGGACCTGGCCGATTCAGAAAGTTCCATTTTCTGCAAATGTGAGCCCCTGAGGGGTGATTATTGGCTGGCCTGGGAAGCCTGACCGTGCCCCCCATCCCTCCCCTGGTGTGCCTGGGTTGGGATCAATATAAACACTGCACCAGGCAGCAAGAGCCCCTGCAGCTGTGCCTGACGCCATTTTCTCTGCCCTGTCAGCAGTCTCGGGGCTGGACTGGTGGGAGGGAGTGAGAGGCCACGGCTTTGTGGGTGGCCCAGTGTGAGTGGGGCTCTGCTGGACTTTCTGCAGCAGTTGCCAAGATGCCACCTGCTAAAGAAGAGGATGTGTCACCGATACCTGCTGCTGGAATTTCTCCCTGGACAGAGGTGAGTGAGGGAGAAATCAGTGGGGGCTGGGACAGCAGGGGTATCTCAGGCAGGGAAATGGAAAGCTTCCAGAAGAGCACCCAGGGCCAGGACCATCCTGGCTGGCCTGCAGGCACCAAGTCGGCTGGCATGCTGTCGCTCATGTGGCTCCATGGCCCTTCCTCTAGGCTTTCAAGTCCTTGTACATATTCAGGTGTTTTACCTGGGAAGGGTGGGAACATTTCAGCAGCAGCTGGCCTGGGGCTCGGCCCACGTTTACTCACAGATGCCTCGGCACGGGCCCCCAGCTTTGCAATGAGGACGCTTGTTGCGTGGGGCCTGCTGGCTGAATGGGAGATGATTCCCCACCACTGACCAACTTCAGAATTGTTTACAACTGGAGCAAGTGGCCTGATATGGTTTTCCTCTGTGTAACTGCTGGGTTTTGTTTTTTTTTCCTTTTTTTCGTTTTTAGTTCAAGGTAGATTTTATTCCTCTTTTTGTATTTACAGATATAAGCATGGAAATAATTTATTCATATAAATACATGTATGTGAAGGGAAGAATATGTTTTCTGTTTTACTTTTTTACTTTTGAATTTTATTTTATTTTTTTATACAGCAGCTTCTTTTTGGTTATCTATTTTATACATATAAATGTATACATGCCAATCCCAATCACTCAACTCCTCCCACCACCACCCCCCAACAGCTTTCCCCCCTTGGTGTCCATACGTTTGTTGTCTACATCTGTTGCTCTATTTCTGCCTTGCAAAACGGTTCATCTGTACAATTTTTCTAGGTTCCAAATATATGCATTAATATACAAGATTTGTTTTTCTATTTCTGACTTACTTCACTCTGTATGACAGTCTCTAGATCCATCAACGTCTCTACAAATGACCCAATTTCATTCCTTTTTATGGCTTAGTAATATTCCATTTTATACTTGTACCACATCTTTATGCATTCGTCTGTCTGTGGGCATTTAGGTTGCTTCCATTACCTGGATATTGTAAATAGTGATGCAATGAACATTGCGGTGAATGTCTCTTTTTGATTTATCGTTTTGTCTGGGTATATGCCCAGTAGTGGGATTGCTGTATCATATGGTAATTCTATTCTTAGTTTTATAAGAAACTCCATAATGTTCTCCACAGTGACTGTATCAATTTACATTCCCAACAATAGTGGAAGAGGGTTCCTTATCTCCACACCCTTTCCAGCATTTGTTGTTTGTAGATTTTCTGATGATGCCCATTCTAACAGGTGTGAGGTGATACACCATGGATGAGTCTATTTCGTTGAGCAAAGAGTAGGTCTTGTCTATTACATATTTGGCTTATGGAACGGTATGTGTGCTCATTTCAATCTCTGGTTTTATACAGCACCCCAACTCAACTTTCCCCTTAAGCAAGCATAAGTTTTTATCTAAATGTGAGACTCTGCTCGGTTTTGTAATTCAGTTTATGTGTAGCCAAGTTTACACTCTCTCTATTAGTGATATCTTATGATAATTATCTTACTCTGTGTGACATATTTCTCTTAGAATCATCATACTTAAATCCACTAAATTTGCTGCTACAAGCCTGATGACACTGATTTCATTGCTGAGTGATATTCCGTTGTACGTAAGTAGCACAACTCCTTTATCCATTTTTTTCTTTCTGGGATATTTAATTTGTACTGGACTCGAGGTTCTTGTAAACACAGCAGCCCTAAATTTTGTGTTGGCTGTGTCTTCTTGATTTTAATTTTCCTAAGCTATAGGGCCAAAAGTGGAAGTGCCCTAGGGTCTGTAGCTTTGTTTGTCAGATGTTTCAGGATACACCATAAACATCTCCAGAGTGTCTGTTGGCAATTTACATCCCGCCCATCAGCATAACAAGGCTCCCTGTTCTCCATGGCCTGTCCTGTGTTTCTGGGTTTTACACTGTTTTCAGATGGCCCTTTTGACGAATGGGAAATGAGACTTCATTGTAGTGCAGATTTCCATTGCTCGAGTGCTTGGTTGGCCAAAAAGGGCATATGCATTTTTTCCTGAATATATTCAGGAAAAAATGTATATGCACTTTTGTCCAAGTGCATCACTGTCAAAGATCTGCCGCATTTCACATGCTTTAAATGCAATTCCAATCTTCCTCCTGAAATATGATTCCTGCAATTCTGCCTCGTTTTCAAGTCCTCTTTGCAGACTTACTTCAATATATTTTTCCAATAGCTGTCATTTATAACTCTGCAGGTTTGTGAATTACAGTGCCCGTGATTTCCTTTCTTAACTCGTTTCCTTGAAAGCTGGCCACAGAACTGCAGGTTTGCTTCAGGCCATAATCAGGGTCCGGCATGGCACTCTGAGCCGTTGGTTAATTCCTCTTCCTGGTGGGAAATTAGAGTTCAATGTGCCCCTCCAGACACCTGCCTCACTCCCAGCCCCTTGGTGATGTGTGTCCTCTGGTTTGAGGCCACATGTGCTGGATTCCTCACCTTTGGCTGATGTGGCCCCACTGGTGTGAGGACACTCCTGCTTGGTTCCCATCCCCTTGGTGATGTGGGCCCTCCGGTGAGAGTCTGATCCTGGTTGGGTTACTCACACTTCTGTGAGGTGGGCCCTCTTCTCTGAGGTCACTCCTGCCTGGCTGGCACACCCCGCCTTGGTGACGTCGGCCATCTAGTGGGAGTTGGTGCCTGCTGGGAGTCTCTTCCCCTCGGTAATGAGGGCCCTCTGGCGTCAGGCCCTAACTCCTGGGCTCCCAAAATTTTCGGATGTGCGCCCTGTGGTACGAGTACATTCCTGCCAAGTTCACAACCTCATGGGAATGTGGGCCTTCTGCTCTGCGGTCCCAACGGTGGGTTGCTCAGTTTCATGATGAGGGCCCTCTGGTGTGAGTTCACTCCGGCCTGGATCCCATAGCCACGCTGCTCCTGGCCACCTGCGGGGAGGTTATAACTGCGCGATTCCTCACCTTTTTTCTTCTATGGGCCCTCTGTTTTGAGACTCCTCCTGCCTGCCTCACTCCCAGCCCCTTGGTGATGTGTGTCCTCTGGTTTGAGGCCACGTGTGCTAGGTCCCTCACCTTTTGATGATGTGGCCCCACTGGTGTGAGGAAACTCCTGCCTGGTTCCTATCCCCTTGATGATGTGGGCCCTATGGTGAGAGTTTGATCATGGCTGGGTTCCTCACCCTTCTGTGAGGTGGGCCCTCTGCTGTGAGGTCACTCCTGCCTGGCTGGCACACCCCGCCTGGGCAACATCGGCCCTCTTGTGGCAGTTGTAGCCTGCTGGGAGCCTCCTCCCCTCAGTGATGAGGGCCCTCTTGCGTCAGGCCCTAACTGCTGGGTACCCACATTTTCTGATACGTGCTAAGTGGTGCGAGGACACTCCTGCAAAGTTCCCATCCCCATGGGGATGTGGGCCTTCTGCTCTTAGCTCCCAATGTCTGGGTTGCTCACAGTTTCATGATGTGGGCCCTCTGCTGTGAGTTTACTGCAGCCTGGATCGCATAGACTTGGTGCTCTGGGCCACCTGCTGGGAGGTTCCCACTGCAAGATTCCTCAGCTTTTTTATTCTATGGGCCCTGTGTTGTGAGGCTCCTCCTGCCTGCCTCACTCCGAGCCCCTTGGAGATGTGTGTCCTGTGGTTTAGGCCACATGTGCTGGGTTCCTCACCTTTCTATGATGTGGCCACACAGGTGTGAAGACAGTCCTGCCTGGTTCAGATCCCATTGGTGATGTGGACCCTCTGGTGAGAGTCTTATCCTGGCTGGGTTCCTCACACTTCTGTGAGGTAGGCCCTCTGCTGTGAGGTCACTCCTGCCTGGCTGTCACATGTCACCTTGGCGACATGGGCCCTCAGTTGGGAGTTGGTGCCTGCTTGGAGTCTCCTCCCCTTGGTAATGAGGGCCCTCTGACGTCAGGCCCTAACTTCTGGGCTTCCAAAATTCTCTGATGTGTGCCCTGTGGTGCGAGTACACTTATGCCATGTTCCCAACCATATGGGAATGTGGGCCTTCTGCTCTGAGGTCCCAACGGCTGGGTTGTTCACAGTTTCATGATGAGGGCCCTCTGTTTTGAGTTCAGTCAGGTCTGGATCCCATAGCCTCGCTGCTCCTGGCCGCCTGCTAGGATGTTCCAACTGCGAGATTCCTCACCATTTTTATTCTATGGTCCCTGTTTTGAGGCTCCTCCTGTCTGCCTCACTCCCAGTCCCTTGGTGATATGTGTCCTCTGGTTTGAAGCCATGTGTGCTGGGTCACTCACATTTCGGTGATGAGGCCCCACTGGTGTGAGGACACTCCAGCCTGGTTCCCATTCCCTTGGTGATGTGGACCCTGTGGTGAGAGTCTGATCCTGGCTGGGCTCCTTACCCTTCTGTGAGGTGGGCCCTCTTCTGTGAGGTAACTCCTGCCTGGCTGGCTCACATCGCCTTGGCGATGTGGGCCCTCTGTTGGCCACGAAAGCATGCTGGGAGCCCTCTACCCTCTGTAATGAGGGCCCTGAAAAAACGCATACGCACTTTTTGACCAAGTGCATCATTGTCGAAGTTCTGCCTCTTTTCCTATGCTTTAAATGAATTCCAGTCTGCCCCCTGAAATCGTTTTCCTGCAATTCTGCCCCGCTTACAAATCCTCTTCACAGCCTTCCTTCAATATATTTTTGGACAATAGCTATCAGTTATAACTCTGCAGGTTTGTAAATTACAGTGCCCCTGAGCTCCTTTCTTCAACTCGCTTTCTTGTGAGCTGGCCGCAAACCCGCAGGATTGCTTCAGGCCCTAATCTTGTTCCGGCACGGCATGCTGAGCCTTTGGTTAATTCCTCTTCCTGGTTGGAAATGAGCGTTAAATTTGCCCGTGCAGACACCTACAGCTAGTCTCTCATTGGTTCTCCCTATTCCTGTTCATCTTGCGCAGAAATTGCAAACTGTGCCAAACAGGAGGTTAAAGGCACTGACTCTACAAGTGGGGAGAGTGTTAGTAAAGGGTCTGGAATTGTGAACCCGAGTAAAAGAGGACAAAAACTGAGATGCATTTGAAAACGTTTCCCGGTCACACAGTGCACCAAAATTTGGGTTTCCCATGCATGCTTTAGCTGAAGGAAGAATCGCTTAAACCTGGAGAGTTGGGACCCATGGAATGGGTACCATGCAGTATGACTTCAAATGGCCTGCATTTGCTCATCGAACCTCAGCAATGCTATCAGCCCGAAGTGTCCAACCGTATCTCTCACTCAGCTCTGGGTGTAGATGAGGTAAATCCAGGTTGCATCACAAGCCCTGAATGAATTATTTAAGAATTGCTCTCTATTTCACTGTCTTTGTTTTTTATTTTTGTAATTCATTTTGATAATGGGATTTATCGGATTTTCTCTGCTGCCTTCATGCACTGTACACACGCTTGATTCTCTTATGGAGACATATAAATCCATGGGTTTGAAGATTCTTACTAGTCAGGTGTATCCCTAGGCGTTGAATATAGGGTGTTTAGCCCATTTCGTTGAGCAAGTGGTAGGTCTTGACTGTTACATATTTGACGTATGGAATGGTATCTGTGCTAATTTCTATCTCTGGTTTTATGCAGCACCCCAAATCACCTTTCCCCTTAAGCAAACATAAGTTGGTTTTCTAAATTTGAGACCCTGTTCTGTTTTGTAATTCAGTTCATGTGTAGCCAAGATTACATTCGGTGTATTAGTGATATCTTATGATGTTTCATTTTCTGTGTGACTTATTTCACTTAGAATCATCGTACCTGAATCCACTCATTATGCCACGACGGGCCAGATGACATAGATTTCATTGGTGAGTGATATTCCATTGTACGTACGTACCACAACTTCTTTATCCATTTTTCGCTTTCTGGGATATTTAACTTGTACTGTAGACGAGGTTCTTGTAAACAGAGCCGTCTGAAACTTTGGGGTGGCTGTGTGTTTTTGATTTTAATTTCCCTAAGCTATAGGACCATAAGTGGAAGTGCCGTAGGCTCCGTTGCTTTGTTTTTTAGGTGTTTCAGGAAACACCATACACTTCTCCAGAGTGGCTCTTGGCAATTTACATCCCACCCATCAGCATAACAAGGCTCCCTGTTCTCCATGGCCTGTGCTGCATTTCTGGATTTTACACTTTTTTCAGATGGCCCTTTTGACCGGGGGGCAGTGAGACTTCATTGTAGTGCAGATTTTTTTAACATGCTTGCTTGGTTGGCCAAAAAGGGCGTATGGGTTTTTTCCTGAATATATTCAGGAAAAAACGCATACGCCCTTTTTGGCCAAGTGCATCATTGTCGACGTTCTGCCTCTTTTCCTATGCTTTAAATGCAATTCCAGTCTACCCCCTGAAATCGTTTTCCAGCAATTCTGCCCCGCTTTCAAGCCCTCTTCGCAGCCTTCCTTCAATATATTTTTGGACGATAGCTGTCATTTATAACTCTGCAGGTTTGTGAATTACAGTGCCCCTGAGCTCCTTTCTTCAGATCGCTTTCTTTTGAGCTGGCCGCAAACCCGCAGGATTGCTTCAGGCCCTAATCTGGTTCCGGCCCGGCATGCTGAGCGTTTGGTTAATTCCTGTTCCTGGTTGGAAATGAGCGTTAAATTTGCCCGTGCAGACACCTACAGCTAGTCTCTCATTGGTTCTCCCTATTCCTGTTCATCTTGCGCAGAAATTGCAAACTGTGCCAAACAGCAGGTTAAAGGCACTGACTCTCCAAGTGGGGGGAGTGTTAGTAAAGGGTCTGGAATTGTGAACCCGAGTAAAAGGGGACGAAAACTGAGATGCATTTGCAAACGTTTCCCGGTCACACGGTGCACAATACTGTGGGTGTCCCATGCATGCTTTAGCTGAAGGAAGAATCGCTTAAACCTGGAGAGTTGGGACCCATGGAATGTGTTCCATGAATTATGACTTCAAATGGTCTGCATTTGGTCATCGAACCTCACCAATGCTATCAGCCCGAAGTGTCCAACATTATGTCTCAGTCAGCTCTGGGTGTAGATGAGGTAAATCCAGGTTGCATCACAAGCCCTGAATGAATTATTTAAGAATTGCTCTCTATTTCACTGTCATTGTGTTTTGTTTTTGTAATTCATTTTGATAATGGGATTTATCGGATTTTCTCTGCTGCATTCATGCAGCTATACACACGCTTGATTCTCTTATGGAGACATATAAATCCATGGGTTTGAAGATTTTTACTAGTCAGGTGTATTCCTAGGCGTTGAATATAGGGTGTTTATCCCATTTCGTTGAGCAAGGGGTAGGTCTGGACTATTACATATTTAACTTATGGAATGGTATCTGTGCTAATATCTATCTCTGGTTTTATGCAGCACCCCAACTCACCTTTCCCCTTACGCCAACATAAGTTGGTTTTCTAAATTTGAGACCCTGTTCTGTTTTGTAATTCAGTTCATGTGTAGCCAAGATTACATTCGGTGTATTAGTGATATCTTATGATGTTTCATTTTCTGTGTGACTTATTTCACTTAGAATCATCGTACCTGAATCCACTCATTATGCCACGACGGGCCAGATGACATAGATTTCATTGGTGAGTGATATTCCATTGTACGTTCGTACCACAACTTCTTTATCCATTTTTCGCTTTCTGAGATATTTAACTTGTACCGTAGACGAGGTTCTTGTAAACAGAGCCGTCTGAAACTTTGGGGTGGCTGTGTGTTTTTGATTTTAATTTCCCTAAGCTATAGGACCATAAGTGGAAGTGCCGTAGGCTCCGTTGCTTTTTTTTTAAGCTATTTCACGAAACACCTTACACTTCTCCAGAGTGGCTGTTGGCAATTTACATGCCAACCATCACCATAACAAGGGTCCCTGTTCTCCATGTCCTGTGCTGCATTTCTGGATTTTACACTTTTTTCTGATGGCCCTTTTGACCGGGGGGCAGTGTGACTTCATTGTAGTGCAGATTTCTTTAACATGCTTGCTTGTTTGGCCAAAAAGGGCGTATGCGTTTTTTCCTGAATATATTGAGGAAAAAACACATACGCCCTTTTTGGCCAAGTGCATCATTGTCGACGTTCTGCCTCTTTTCCTATGCTTTAAAAGCAATTCCAGTCTACCCCCTGAAATCGTTTTCCTGCAATTCTGCCCCGCTTTCATGTCCTCTTCGCAGCTTTCCTTCAATATATTTTCGGACGATAGCTGTCATTTATAACTCTGCAGGTTTGTGAATTACAGTGCCCCTGAGCTCCTTTCTTCAAATCGCTTTCTTGTGAGCTGGCCGCAAACCCGCAGGATTGCTTCAGGCCCTAATCTGGTTCCAGCACGGCATGCTGAGCCTTTGGTTAATTCCTCTTCCTGGTGGGAAATGAGCGTTAAATTTGCCCGTGCAGACACCTACAGCTAGTCTCCCATTGGTTCTCCCTATTCCTGTTCATCTTGCGCAGAAATTGCAAACTGTGCCAAACAGGAGGTTAAAGGCACTGACTCTCCAAGTGGGGAGAGTGTTAGTAAAGGGTCTGGAATTGTGAACCCGAGTAAAAGGGGACAAAAACTGAGATGCATTTGAAAACGTTTTCCGGTCACATGGTGCACCATACTGTGGGTTTCCCATGCATGCTTTAGCTGAAGGAAGAATCACATAAACCTGGAGAGTTGGGACCCATGGAATGGGTACCATGCAGTATGACTTCAAATGGTCTGCATTTGCTCATCGAACCTCAACAATGCTATCAGCCCGAAGTGTCCAACCTTATGTCTCACTCACTTCTGGGTGTAGATGAGGTAAATCCAGGTTTCATCACAAGCCCTGAATGAATAATTTAAGAATTGCTCTCTATTTCACTGTCATTCTGTTTGCTTTTTGTAATTCATTTTGATAATGGGATTTATCGGATTTTCTCTGCTGCCTTCATGCAGCTGTACACACGCTTGATTCTCTTATGGAGACATATAAATCCATGGGTTTGAAGATTCTTACTAGTCAGGTGTATTCCTAGCCATTGAATATAGGGTGTTTAGCCCATTTCGTTGAGCAAGGGGTAGGTCTTGACTATTACATATTTGACGTATGGAATGGTATCTGTGCTAATTTCTATCTCTGGTTTTATGCAGCACCCCAACTCACCTTTCCCCTTAAGGAAACATAAGTTGGTTTTCTAAATTTGAGACCCTGTTCTGTTTTGTAATTCAGTTCATGTGTATCCAAGATTACATTCGATGTATTAGTGATATCTTATGATGTTTCATTTTCTGTGGGACTTATTTCCCTTAGAATCATCGTACCTGAACCACTTATTATGCCACGACGGGCCAGATGATATAGATTTCATTGGTGAGTGATATTACATTGTACGTACGTACCACAACATCTTTATCCATTTTTTCGCTTTCTGGGATATTTAACTTGTACCGTAGACGAGGTTCTTGTAAACAGAACCATCTGAAACTTTGGGGTGGCTGTGTGTTTTTGATTTTAATTTCCCTAAGCTATAGGACCATAAGTGGAAGTGCCGTATGCTCCGTTGCTTTGTTTTTTAGGTGTTTCAGGAAACACCATACACTTCTACAGAGTGGCAGTTGGCAATTTACATCCCACCCCTCAGCATAACAAGGCTCCCTGTTCTCCACGGCCTGTGCTGCATTTCTGGATTTTACACTTTTTTCAGATGGCCCTTTTGACCGGGGGGCAGTGAGACTTCATTGTAGTGCAGATTTCTTTAACATGCTTGCTTGGTTGGCCAAAAAGGGCGTATGCGTTTTTTCCTGAATATATTCAGGAAAAAACGCATACGCCCTTTTTGGCCAAGTGCATCATTGTCGACGTTCTGCCTTTTTTCCTGTGTTGTAAATGCAATTCCAGTCTACCCCATGAAATCGTTTTCCTGAAATTCTGCCCCGCTTTCAAGTCCTCTTCGCAACCTTCCTTCAATATATTTTTGGACGATAGCTGTCATTTATAACTCTGCAGGTTTGTGAATTACAGTGCCCCTGAGCTCCTTTCTTCAAATCGCTTTCTTGTGAGCTGGCCGCAAACCCGCAGGATTGCTTCAGGCCCTAATCTGGTTCCGGCACGGCATGCTGAGCGTTTGGTTAATTCCTCTTCCTGGTTGGAAATGAGCGTTAAATTTGCCCATGCAGACACCTACAGCTGGTCTCTCATTGGTTCTCCCTATTCCTGTTCATCTTGCGCAGAAATTGCAAACTGTGCCAAACAGCAGGTTAAAGGCACTGGCTCTCCAAGTGAGGAGAGTGTTAAAAGGGTCTGGAATGGTGAACCCGAGTAAAAGGGGATGAAAATTGAGATGCATTTGAAAACGTTTCCCGGTCGCACGGTGCACCATACTGTGGGTTTCCCATGCATGTTTTAGCTGAAGGAAGAATCGGTTAAACCTGGAGAGTTGGGACCCATGGAATGGGTTCCATGAAGTATGACTTCAAATGGTCTGCCTTTGCTCATCGAACCTCACCAATGCTATCAGCCCGAAGTGTCCAACCTTATGTCTCACTCAGCTCTGGGTGTAGCTGATGTAAATCCAGGTTGCATCACAAGCCCTGAATGAATTATTTAAGAATTGCTCTCTATTACACTGTCATTGTGTTTTGTTTTTGTAATTCATTTTGATAATGGGATTTATCGGATTTTCTCTGCTGCCTTCATGCAGCTGTACACACGCTTGATTCTCTTATGGAGACATATAAACCCATGGGTTTGAAAATTCTTTCTAGTCAGGTGTATTCCTAGGCATTGAATATAGGCTGTTTAGCCCATTTCGTTGAGCAAGGGGTAGGTCTTGACTATTACATGTTTGACGTATGGAATGGTATCTGTGCTAATTTCTATCTCTGGTTTTATGCAGCACCCCAACTCACCTTTCCCCTTACGCAAACATAAGTTGGTTTTCTAAATTTGAGACCCTGTTCTGTTTTGTAATTCTGTTCATGTGTAGCCAAGATTACATTCGGTGTATTAGTGATATCTTATGATGTTTCATTTTCTGTGTGACTTATTTCACTTAGAATCATCGTACCTGAATCCTCTCATTATGCCACGACGGGCCAGATGACATAGATTTCATTGGTGAGTGATATTCCATTGTACGTACGTACCACAACTTCTTTATCCATTTCTCGCTTTCTGGGATATTTAACTTGTACCGTAGACGAGGTTCTTGTAAACAGAGCCGTCTGAAACTTTGGGGTGGCTGTGTGTTTTTGATTTTAATTTCCCTAAGCTATAGGACCATAAGTGGAAGTGCCGTAGGCTCCGTTGCTTTGTTTTTTAGGTGTTTCAGGAAACACCATACACTTCTCCAGAGTGGCTGTTGGCAATTTACATCCCACCCATCAGCATAACAAGGCTCCCTGTTCTCCACGGCCTGTGCTGCATTTCTGGATTTTACACTTTTTTCAGATGGCCCTTTTGACCGGGGGGCAGTGAGACTTCATTGTAGTGCAGATTTCTTTAACATGCTTGCTTGGTTGGCCAAAAAGGTCGTATGCGTTTTTTCCTGAATATATTCGGGAACAAACGCATACGCCCTTTTTGGCCAAGTGCATCATTGTCGACGTTCTGCCTCTTTTCCTATGCTTTAAATGCAATTCAGGTCTTCCCCCTGAAATCGTTTTCCTGCAATTCTGCCCCGCTTTCAAGTCCTCTTCGCAGCCTTCCTTCAATATATTTTCGGACGATAGCTGTCATTTATAACTCTGCAGGTTTGTGAATTACAGTGCCCCTGAGCTCCTTTCTTCAAATCGCTTTCTTGTGAGCTGGCCGCAAACCCGCAGGATTGCTTCAGGCCCTAATCTGGTTCCTGCACGGCATGCTGAGCCTTTGGTTAATTCCTCTTCCTGGTTGGAAATGAGCGTTAAATTTGCCCGTGCAGACACCTACAGCTAGTCTCTCATTGGTTCTCCCTATTCCTGTTCATCTTGCGCAGAAATTGCAAACTGTGCCAAACAGGAGGTTAAAGGCACTGACTCTCCAAGTGGGGAGAGTGTTAGTAAAGGGTCTGGAATTGTGAACCCGAGTAAAAGGGGACAAAAACTGAGATGCATTTGAAAACGTTTCCCGGTCACATGGTGCACCATACTGTGGGTTTCCCATGCATGCTTTAGCTGAAGGAAGAATCACTTAAACCAGGAGAGTTGGGACCCATGGAATGGGTACCATGTAGTATGACTTCAAATGGTCTGCATTTGCTCATCGAACCTTACCAATGCTATCAGCCCGAAGTGTCCAACCTTATGTCTCACTCAGCTCTGGGTTTTGATGAGGTAAATCCAGGTTGCATCACAAGCCCTGAATGAATTATTTAAGAATTGCTCTCTATTTCACTGTCATTGTGTTTGGTTTTTTAATTCATTTTTATAATGGGATTTATCAGATTTTCTCTGCTGCCTTCATGCAGCTGTACACACGCTTGATTCTCTTATGGAGACATATAAATCCATGGGTTTGAAGATTCTTACTAGTCAGGTGTATTCCTAGGCGTTGAATATAGGGTGTTTAGCCCATTTCGTTGAGCAAGTGGTATGTCTTGACTATTACGTATTTGACATATGGAATGGTATCTGTGCTAATTTCTAACTCTGGTTTTATGCAGCACCCCAACTCACCTTTCCCCTTACGCAAACATAAGTTGGGTTTCTAAATTTGAGTCCCTGTTCTGTTTTGTAATTCAGTTCATGTGTAGCCAAGATTACATTCGGTGTATTAGTGATATCTTATGATGTTTCATTTTCTGTGTGAGTTATTTCACTTAGAATCATCGTACCTGAATCCACTCATTATGCCACGACGGGCCAGATGACATAGATTTCATTGGTGAATGATATTCCATTGTACGTACGTACCACAACTTCTTTATCCATTTCTCGCTTTCTGGGATATTTAACTTGTACCATAGACGAGGTTCTTGTAAACAGAGCCGTCTGAAATTTTGGGGTGGCTGTGTGTTTTTGATTTTAATTTCCCTAAGCTATAGGACCATAAGTGGAAGTGCCGTAGGCTCCGTTGCTTTGTTTTTTAGGTGTTTCAGGAAACAACATACACTTCTCCAGAGTGGCTGTTGGCAATTTACATCCCATCCATCAGCATAACAAGGCTCCCTGTTCTCCATGGCCTGTGCTGCATTTCTGGATTTTACACTATTTTCATATGGCCCTTTTGACCGGGGGGCAGTGAGACTTCATTGTAGTGCAGATTTCTTTAACATGCTTGCTTGGTTGGCCAAAAAGGTCGTATGCGTTTTTTCCTGAATATATTCGGGAACAAACGCATACGCCCTTTTTGGCCAAGTGCATCATTGTCGACGTTCTGCCTCTTTTCCTATGCTTTAAATGCAATTCAGGTCTTCCCCCTGAAATCGTTTTCCTGCAATTCTGCCCCGCTTTCAA
This sequence comes from Delphinapterus leucas, assembly GCF_059928025.1. NCBI lineage: Eukaryota > Metazoa > Chordata > Mammalia > Artiodactyla > Monodontidae > Delphinapterus > Delphinapterus leucas. Next base: position 19,350,669 of record NW_028322233.1, on the reverse strand, counting down.
GTCCTCTTCGCAGCCTTCCTTCAATATATTTTCGGACGATAGCTGTCATTTATAACTCTGCAGGTTTGTGAATTACAGTGCCCCTGAGCTCCTTTCTTCAAATCGCTTTCTTGTGAGCTGGCCGCAAACCCGCAGGATTGCTTCAGGCCCTAATCTGTTTCCGGCTCGGCATGCTGAGCCTTTGGTTAATTCCTCTTCCTGGTGGGAAATGAGCGTTAAATTAGCCCGTGCAGACACCTACAGCTAGTCTCTCATTGGTTCTCCCTATTCCTGTTCATCTTGCGCTGAAATTGCAAACTGTGCCAAACAGCAGGTTAAAGGCACTGACTCTCCAAGTGGGGAGAGTGTTAGTAAAGGGTCAGGAATTGTGAACCCGACTAAAAGGGGACGAAAACTGAGATGCATTTGAAAACGTTTCCCGGTCACACGGTGCACCATACTGTGGGTTTCCCATGCATGTTTTAGCTGAAGGAAGAATCGCTTAAACGTGGAGAGTTGGGACCCATGGAATGGGTACCATGCAGTATGACTTCAAATGGTCTGCATTTGCTCATCGAACCTCACCAATGCTATCAGCCTGAAGTGTCCAACCTTATGTATCACTCAGCTCTGGGTGTAGATGAGGTAAATCCAGGTTGCATCACAAGCCCTGAATGAATTATTTAAGAATTGCTCTCTATTTCACTGTCATTCTGTTTTGTTTTTGTAATTCATTTTGATATTAGGATTTATCGGATTTTCTCTGCTGCCTTCATGCAGCTGTACACACGCTTGATTCTCTTATGGAGACATATAAATCCATGGGTTTGAATATTCTTTCTAGTCAGGTGTATTCCTAGACGTTGAATATAGGGTGTTTAGCCCATTTGGTTGAGCAAGGGGTAGGTCTTGACTATTACGTATTTGACGTATGGAATGTTATCTGTGCAAATTTCTATCTCTGGTTTTATGCAGCACCCCAACTCACCTTTCCCCTTAAGCAAACATAAGTTGGTTTTCTAAATTTGAGACCCTGTTCTGTTTTGTAATTCAGTTCATGTGTAGCCAAGATTACATTCCGTGTATTAGTGACATCTTATGATGTTTCATTTTCTGTGTGAGTTATTTCACTTAGAATCATCGTACCTGAATCCACTCATTATGCCACGACGGGCCAGATGACATAGATTTCATTGGTGAGTGATATTCCATTGTACGTACGTACCACAACTTCTTTATCCATTTCTCGCTTTCTGGGATATTTAACTTGTACCGTAGACAAGGTTCTTATAAACAGAGCCGTCTGAAACTTTGGGGTGGCTGTGTGTTTTTGATTTTAATTTCCCTAAGCTATAGGACCATAAGTGGAAGTGCCGTAGGCTCCGTTGCTTTGTTTTTTAGGTGTTTCAGGAAACACCATACACTTCTCCAGAGTGGCTGTTGGCAATTTACATCCCACCCATCAGCATAACAAGGCTCCCTGTTCTCCATGGCCTGTGCTGCATTTCTGGATTTTACACTTTTTTCAGATGGCCCTTTTGACCGGGGGGCAGTGAGACTTCATTGTAGTGCAGATTTCCTTAACATGCTTGCTTGGTTGGCCAAAAAGGGCGTATGCGTTTTTTCCTGAATATATTCGGGAAAAAACGCATACGCCCTTTTTGGCCAAGTGCATCATTGTCGACGTTCTGCCTCTTTTCCTATGCTTTAAATGCAATTCCAGTCTACCCCCTGAAATCGTTTTCCTGCAATTCTGCCCCGCTTTCAAGTCCTCTTCGCAGCCTTCCTTCAATATATTTTCGGACGATACCTGTCATTTATAACTCTGCAGGTTTGTGAATTACAGTGACCCTGACCTCCTTTCTTCAAATCGCTTTCTTGTGAGCTGGCCGCAAACCCGCAGGATTGCTTCAGGCCCTAATCTGGTTCCTGCACGGCATGCTGAGCCTTTGGTTAATTCCTCTTCCTGGTTGGATATGAGCGTTAAATTTGCCCGTGCAGACACCTACAGCTAGTCTCTCATTGGTTCTCCCTATTCCTGTTCATCTTGCGCAGAAATTGCAAACTGTGCCAAACAGGAGGTTAAAGGCACTGACTCTCCAAGTGGGGAGAGTGTTAGTAAAGGGTCTGGAATTGTGAACCCGAGTAAAAGGGGACAAAAACTGAGATGCATTTGAAAACGTTTCCCGGTCACATGGTGCACCATACTGTGGGTTTCCCATGCATGCTTTAGCTGAAGGAAGAATCACTTAAACCTGGAGAGTTGGGACCCAAGGAATGGGTACCATGCAGTATGACTTCAAATGGTCTGCATTTGCTCATCGAACCTCACCAATGCTATCAGCCCGAAGTGTCCAACCTTATGTCTCACTCAGCTCTGGGTTTTGATGAGGTAAATCCAGGTTGCATCACAAGCCCTGAATGAATTATTTAAGAATTGCTCTCTATTTCACTGTCATTGTGTTTTGTTTTTGTAATTCATTTTGATAATAAGATTTATCGGATTTTCTCTGCTGCCTTTATGCAGCTGTACACACGCTTGATTCTCTTATGGAGACATATAAATCCATGGGTTTGAAGATTCTTACTAGTCAGGTGTATTCCTAGGTGTTGAATATAGGGTGTTTAGCCCATTTCGTTGAGCAAGGGGTAGGTCTTGACTATTACATATTTGACGTATGGAATGGTATCTGTGCTAATTTCTATCTCTGGTTTTATGCAGCACCCCAACTCACCTTTCCCCTTACGCAAACATAAGTTGGTTTTCTAAATTTGAGACCCTGTTCTGTTTTGTAATTCTGTTCATGTGTAGCCAAGATTACATTCGGTGTATTAGTGATATCTTATGATGTTTCATTTTCTGTGTGACTTATTTCACTTAGAATCATCATACCTGAATCCTCTCATTATGCCACGACGGGCCAGATGACATAGATTTCATTGGTGAGTGATATTCCATTGTACGTACGTACCACAACTTCTTTATCCATTTCTCGCTTTCTGGGATATTTAACTTGTACCGTAGACGAGGTTCTTGTAAACAGAGCCGTCTGAAACTTTGGGGTGGCTGTGTGTTTTTGATTTTAATTTCCCTAAACTATAGGACCATAAGTGGAAGTGCCGTAGGCTCCGTTGCTTTGTTTTTTAGGTGTTTCAGGAAACACCATACACTTCTCCAGAGTGGCTGTTGGCAATTTACATCCCACCCATCAGCATAACAAGGCTCCCTGTTCTCCACGGCCTGTGCTGCATTTCTGGATTTTACACTTTTTTCAGATGGCCCTTTTGACCGGGGGGCAGTGAGACTTCATTGTAGTGCAGATTTCTTTAACATGCTTGCTTGGTTGGCCAAAAAGGGCGTATGCGTTTTTTCCTGAATATATTCAGGAAAAAACGCATACGCACTTTTTGGCCAAGTGCATCATTGTCGACGTTCTGCCTCTTTTCCTATGCTTTAAATGCAATTCCAGTCTACCCCCTGAAATCGTTTTCCTGCAATTCTGCCCCGCTTTCAAGTCCTCTTCGCAGCCTTCCTTCAATATATTTTCGGACGATAGCTGTCATTTATAACTCTGCAGGTTTGTGAATTACAGTGCCCCTGAGCTCCTTTCTTCAAATCGCTTTCTTGTGAGCTGGCCGCAAACCCGCAGGATTGCTTCAGGCCCTAATCTGTTTCCGGCTCGGCATGCTGAGCCTTTGGTTAATTCCTCTTCCTGGTGGGAAATGAGCGTTAAATTAGCCCGTGCAGACACCTACAGCTAGTCTCTCATTGGTTCTCCCTATTCCTGTTCATCTTGCGCAGAAATTGCAAACTGTGCCAAACAGGAGTTTAAAGGCACTGACTCTCCAAGTGGGGAGAGTATTAGTAAAGGGTCTGGAATTGTGAACCCGAGTAAAAGGTGACAAAAACTGAGATGCATTTGAAAACGTTTCCCGGTCACATGGTGCACCATACTGTGGGTTTCCCATGCATGCTTTAGCTGAAGGAAGAATCACTTAAACCAGGAGAGTTGGGACCCATGGAATGGGTACCATGTAGTATGACTTCAAATGGTCTGCATTTGCTCATCGAACCTCACCAATGCTATCAACCCGAAGTGTCCAACCTTATGTCTCACTCAGCTCTGGGTTTTGATGAGGTAAATCCAGGTTGCATCACAAGCCCTGAATGAATTATTTAAGAATTGCTCTCTATTTCACTGTCATTGTGTTTTGTTTTTGTAATTCATTTTGATAATAAGATTTATCGGATTTTCTCTGCTGCCTTCATGCAGCTGTACACACGCTTGATTCTCTTATGGAGACATATAAATCCATGGGTTTGAAGATTCTTACTAGTCAGGTGTATTACTAGGTGTTGAATATAGGGTTTTTAGCCCATTTCGTTGAGCAAGGGGTAGGTCTTGACTATTACATATTTGACGTATGGAATGGTATCTGTGCTAATTTCTATCTCTGGTTTTATGCAGCACCCCATCTCACCTTTCCCCTTACGCAAACATAAGTTGGTTTTCTAAATTTGAGACCCTGTTCTGTTTTGTAATTCAGTTCATGTGTAGCCAAGATTACATTCCGTGTATTAGTGATATCTTATGATGTTTCATTTTCTGTGTGACTTATTTCACTTAGAATCATCGTACCTGAATCCACTCATTATGCCACGACGGGCCAGATGACATAGATTTCATTGGTGAGTGATATTCCATTGTACGTACGTACCACAACTTCTTTATCCATTTCTCGCTTTCTGGGATATTTAACTTGTACCGTAGACGAGGTTCTTGTAAACAGAGCCGTCTGAAACTTTGGGGTGGCTGTGTGTTTTTGATTTTAATTTCCCTAAGCTATAGGACCATAAGTGGAAGTGCCGTAGGCTCCGTTGCTTTGTTTTTTAGGTGTTTCAGGAAACACCATACACTTCTCCAGAGTGGCTGTTGGCAATTTACATCCCACCCATCAGCATAACAAGGCTCCCTGTTCTCCATGGCCTGTGCTGCATTTCTGGATTTTACACTTTTTTCAGATGGCCCTTTTGACCGGGGGGCAGTGAGACTTCATTGTAGTGCAGATTTCTTTAACATGCTTGCTTGGTTGGCCAAAAAGGGCGTATGCGTTTTTTCCTGAATATATTCAGGAAAAAACGCATACGCCCTTTTTGGCCAAGTGCATCATTGTCGACGTTCTGCCTCTTTTCCTATGCTTTAAATGCAATTCCAGTCTACGCCCTGAAATCGTTCTCCTGCAATTCTGCCCCGCTTTCAAGTCCTCTTCGCAGCTTTCCTTCAATATATTTTCGGACGATAGCTGTCCTTTATAACTCTGCAGGTTTGTGAATTACAGTGCCCCTGAGCTCCTTTCTTCAAATCGCTTTCTTGTGAGCTGGCCGCAAACCCGCAGGATTGCTTCAGGCCCTAATCTGGTTCCTGCACGTCATGCTAAGCCTTTGGTTAATTCCTCTTCCTGGTTGGAAATGAGCGTTAAATTTGCCGATGCAGACACCTACAGCTAGTCTCTCATTGGTTCTCCCTATTCCTGTTCATCTTGCGCAGAAATTGCAAACTGTGCCAAACAGGAGGTTAAAGGCACTGACTCTCCAAGTGGGGAGAGTGTTAGTAAAGGGTCTGGAATTGTGAACCCGAGTAAAAGGGGACAAAAACTGAGATGCATTTGAAAACGTTTCCCGGTCACATGGTGCACCATACTGTGGGTTTCCCATGCATGCTTTAGCTGAAGGAAGAATCACTTAAACCTGGAGAGTTGGGACCCATGGAATGGGTACCAGGCAGTATGACTTCAAATGGTCTGCATTTGCTCATCGAACCTCACCAATGCTATCAGCCCGAAGTGTCCAACCTTATGTCTCACTCAGCTCTGGGTTTAGATGAGGTAAATCCAGGTTGCATCACAAGCCCTGGATGAATTATTTAAGAATTGCTCTCTATTTCACTGTCATTGTGTTTGGTTTTTTAATTCATTTTGATAATGGGATTTATCAGATTTTCTCTGCTGCCTTCATGCAGCTGTACACACGCTTGATTCTCTTATGGAGACATATAAATCCATGGGTTTGAAGATTCTTACTAGTCAGGTGTATTCCTAGGCGTTGAATATAGGGTGTTTAGCCCATTTCGATGAGCAAGGGGTATGTCTTGACTATTACGTATTTGACATATGGAATGGTATCTGTGCTAATTTCTAACTCTGGTTTTATGCAGCACCCCAACTCACCTTTCCCCTTACGCAAACATAAGTTGGTTTTCTAAATTTGAGACCCTGTTCTGTTTTGTAATTCAGTTCATGTGTAGCCAAGATTACATTCGGTGTATTAGTGATATCTTATGATGTTTCATTTTCTGTGTGACTTATTTCACTTAGAATCATCGTACCTGAATCCACTCATTATGCCACGACGGGCCAGATGACATAGATTTCATTGGTGAGTGATATTCCATTGTACGTACGTACCACAACTTCTTTATCCATTTTTCGCTTTCTGGGATATTTAACTTGTACCGTAGACGAGGTTCTTGTAAACAGAGCCGTCTGAAACTTTGGGGTGGCTGTGTGTTTTTGATTTTAATTTCCCTAAGCTATAGAACCATAAGTGGAAGTGCCGTAGGCTCCGTTGCTTTGTTTTTTAGGTGTTTCAGGAAACACCATACACTTCTCCAGAGTGGCTGTTGGCAATTTACATCCCACCCATCAGCATAACAAGGCTCCCTGTTCTCCATGGCCTGTGCTGCATTTCTGGATTTTACACTTTTTTCAGATGGCCCTTTTGACCGGGGGGCAGTGAGACTTCATTGTAGTGCAGATTTCTTTAACATGCTTGCTTGGTTGGCCAAAGAGGGCGTATGCGTTTTTTCCTGAATATATTCAGGAAAAAACGCATACGCCCTTTTTGGCCAAGTGCATCATTGTCGACGTTCTGCCTCTTTTCCTATGCTTTAAATGCAATTCCAGTCTACCCCCTGAAATCGTTTTCCTGCAATTCTGCCCCGCTTTCAAGTCCTCTTCGCAGCCTTCCTTCAATATATTTTCGGACGATAGCTGTCATTTATAACTCTGCAGGTTTGTGAATTACAGTGCCCCTGAGCTCCTTTCTTCAAATCGCTTTCTTGTGAGCTGGCCGCAAACCCGCAGGATTGCTTCAGGCCCTAATCTGTTTCCGGCTCGGCATGCTGAGCCTTTGGTTAATTCCTCTTCCTGGTGGGAAATGAGCGTTAAATTAGCCCGTGCAGACACCTACAGCTAGTCTCTCATTGGTTCTCCCTATTCCTGTTCATCTTGCGCTGAAATTGCAAACTGTGCCAAACAGCAGGTTAAAGGCACTGACTCTCCAAGTGGGGAGAGTGTTAGTAAAGGGTCAGGAATTGTGAACCCGACTAAAAGGGGACGAAAACTGAGATGCATTTGAAAACGTTTCCCGGTCACACGGTGCACCATACTGTGGGTTTCCCATGCATGTTTTAGCTGAAGGAAGAATCGCTTAAACGTGGAGAGTTGGGACCCATGGAATGGGTACCATGCAGTATGACTTCAAATGGTCTGCATTTGCTCATCGAACCTCACCAATGCTATCAGCCTGAAGTGTCCAACCTTATGTATCACTCAGCTCTGGGTGTAGATGAGGTAAATCCAGGTTGCATCACAAGCCCTGAATGAATTATTTAAGAATTGCTCTCTATTTCACTGTCATTCTGTTTTGTTTTTGTAATTCATTTTGATAATAGGATTTATCGGATTTTCTCTGCTGCCTTCATGCAGCTGTACACACGCTTGATTCTCTTATGGAGACATATAAATCCATGGGTTTGAATATTCTTTCTAGTCAGGTGTATTCCTAGACGTTGAATATAGGGTGTTTAGCCCATTTGGTTGAGCAAGGGGTAGGTCTTGACTATTACGTATTTGACGTATGGAATGGTATCTGTGCTAATTTCTATCTCTGGTTTTATGCAGCACCCCAACTCACCTTTCCCCTTAAGCAAACATAAGTTGGTTTTCTAAATTTGAGACCCTGTTCTGTTTTGTAATTCAGTTCATGTGTAGCCAAGATTACATTCCGTGTATTAGTGACATCTTATGATGTTTCATTTTCTGTGTGAGTTATTTCACTTAGAATCATCGTACCTGAATCCACTCATTATGCCACGACGGGCCAGATGACATAGATTTCATTGGTGAGTGATATTCCATTGTACGTACGTACCACAACTTCTTTATCCATTTCTCGCTTTCTGGGATATTTAACTTGTACCGTAGACAAGGTTCTTATAAACAGAGCCGTCTGAAACTTTGGGGTGGCTGTGTGTTTTTGATTTTAATTTCCCTAAGCTATAGGACCATAAGTGGAAGTGCCGTAGGCTCCGTTGCTTTGTTTTTTAGGTGTTTCAGGAAACACCATACACTTCTCCAGAGTGGCTGTTGGCAATTTACATCCCACCCATCAGCATAACAAGGCTCCCTGTTCTCCATGGCCTGTGCTGCATTTCTGGATTTTACACTTTTTTCAGATGGCCCTTTTGACCGGGGGGCAGTGAGACTTCATTGTAGTGCAGATTTCCTTAACATGCTTGCTTGGTTGGCCAAAAAGGGCGTATGCGTTTTTTCCTGAATATATTCGGGAAAAAACGCATACGCCCTTTTTGGCCAAGTGCATCATTGTCGACGTTCTGCCTCTTTTCCTATGCTTTAAATGCAATTCCAGTCTACCCCCTGAAATCGTTTTCCTGCAATTCTGCCCCGCTTTCAAGTCCTCTTCGCAGCCTTCCTTCAATATATTTTCGGACGATACCTGTCATTTATAACTCTGCAGGTTTGTGAATTACAGTGCCCCTGACCTCCTTTCTTCAAATCGCTTTCTTGTGAGCTGGCCGCAAACCCGCAGGATTGCTTCAGGCCCTAATCTGGTTCCTGCACGGCATGCTGAGCCTTTGGTTAATTCCTCTTCCTGGTTGGATATGAGCGTTAAATTTGCCCGTGCAGACACCTACAGCTAGTCTCTCATTGGTTCTCCCTATTCCTGTTCATCTTGCGCAGAAATTGCAAACTGTGCCAAACAGGAGGTTAAAGGCACTGACTCTCCAAGTGGGGAGAGTGTTAGTAAAGGGTCTGGAATTGTGAACCCGAGTAAAAGGGGACAAAAACTGAGATGCATTTGAAAACGTTTCCCGGTCACATGGTGCACCATACTGTGGGTTTCCCATGCATGCTTTAGCTGAAGGAAGAATCACTTAAACCTGGAGAGTTGGGACCCAAGGAATGGGTACCATGCAGTATGACTTCAAATGGTCTGCATTTGCTCATCGAACCTCACCAATGCTATCAGCCCGAAGTGTCCAACCTTATGTCTCACTCAGCTCTGGGTTTTGATGAGGTAAATCCAGGTTGCATCACAAGCCCTGAATGAATTATTTAAGAATTGCTCTCTATTTCACTGTCATTGTGTTTTGTTTTTGTAATTCATTTTGATAATAAGATTTATCGGATTTTCTCTGCTGCCTTTATGCAGCTGTACACACGCTTGATTCTCTTATGGAGACATATAAATCCATGGGTTTGAAGATTCTTACTAGTCAGGTGTATTCCTAGGTGTTGAATATAGGGTGTTTAGCCCATTTCGTTGAGCAAGGGGTAGGTCTTGACTATTACATATTTGACGTATGGAATGGTATCTGTGCTAATTTCTATCTCTGGTTTTATGCAGCACCCCAACTCACCTTTCCCCTTACGCAAACATAAGTTGGTTTTCTAAATTTGAGACCCTGTTCTGTTTTGTAATTCTGTTCATGTGTAGCCAAGATTACATTCGGTGTATTAGTGATATCTTATGATGTTTCATTTTCTGTGTGACTTATTTCACTTAGAATCATCGTACCTGAATCCTCTCATTATGCCACGACGGGCCAGATGACATAGATTTCATTGGTGAGTGATATTCCATTGTACGTACGTACCACAACTTCTTTATCCATTTCTCGCTTTCTGGGATATTTAACTTGTACCGTAGACGAGGTTCTTGTAAACAGAGCCGTCTGAAACTTTGGGGTGGCTGTGTGTTTTTGATTTTAATTTCCCTAAACTATAGGACCATAAGTGGAAGTGCCGTAGGCTCCGTTGCTTTGTTTTTTAGGTGTTTCAGGAAACACCATACACTTCTCCAGAGTGGCTGTTGGCAATTTACATCCCACCCATCAGCATAACAAGGCTCCCTGTTCTCCATGGCCTGTGCTGCATTTCTGGATTTTACACTTTTTTCAGATGGCCCTTTTGACCGGGGGGCAGTGAGACTTCATTGTAGTGCAGATTTCTTTAACATGCTTGCTTGGTTGGCCAAAAAGGGCGTATGCGTTTTTTCCTGAATATATTCAGGAAAAAACGCATACGCACTTTTTGGCCAAGTGCATCATTGTCGACGTTCTGCCTCTTTTCCTATGCTTTAAATGCAATTCCAGTCTACCCCCTGAAATCGTTTTCCTGCAATTCTGCCCCGCTTTCAAGTCCTCTTCGCAGCCTTCCTTCAATATATTTTCGGACGATAGCTGTCATTTATAACTCTGCAGGTTTGTGAATTACAGTGCCCCTGAGCTCCTTTCTTCAAATCGCTTTCTTGTGAGCTGGCCGCAAACCCGCAGGATTGCTTCAGGCCCTAATCTGTTTCCGGCTCGGCATGCTGAGCCTTTGGTTAATTCCTCTTCCTGGTGGGAAATGAGCGTTAAATTAGCCCGTGCAGACACCTACAGCTAGTCTCTCATTGGTTCTCCCTATTCCTGTTCATCTTGCGCAGAAATTGCAAACTGTGCCAAACAGGAGTTTAAAGGCACTGACTCTCCAAGTGGGGAGAGTATTAGTAAAGGGTCTGGAATTGTGAACCCGAGTAAAAGGTGACAAAAACTGAGATGCATTTGAAAACGTTTCCCGGTCACATGGTGCACCATACTGTGGGTTTCCCATGCATGCTTTAGCTGAAGGAAGAATCACTTAAACCAGGAGAGTTGGGACCCATGGAATGGGTACCATGTAGTATGACTTCAAATGGTCTGCATTTGCTCATCGAACCTCACCAATGCTATCAACCCGAAGTGTCCAACCTTATGTCTCACTCAGCTCTGGGTTTTGATGAGGTAAATCCAGGTTGCATCACAAGCCCTGAATGAATTATTTAAGAATTGCTCTCTATTTCACTGTCATTGTGTTTTGTTTTTGTAATTCATTTTGATAATAAGATTTATCGGATTTTCTCTGCTGCCTTCATGCAGCTGTACACACGCTTGATTCTCTTATGGAGACATATAAATCCATGGGTTTGAAGATTCTTACTAGTCAGGTGTATTACTAGGTGTTGAATATAGGGTTTTTAGCCCATTTCGTTGAGCAAGGGGTAGGTCTTGACTATTACATATTTGACGTATGGAATGGTATCTGTGCTAATTTCTATCTCTGGTTTTATGCAGCACCCCATCTCACCTTTCCCCTTACGCAAACATAAGTTGGTTTTCTAAATTTGAGACCCTGTTCTGTTTTGTAATTCAGTTCATGTGTAGCCAAGATTACATTCCGTGTATTAGTGATATCTTATGATGTTTCATTTTCTGTGTGACTTATTTCACTTAGAATCATCGTACCTGAATCCACTCATTATGCCACGACGGGCCAGATGACATAGATTTCATTGGTGAGTGATATTCCATTGTACGTACGTACCACAACTTCTTTATCCATTTCTCGCTTTCTGGGATATTTAACTTGTACCGTAGACGAGGTTCTTGTAAACAGAGCCGTCTGAAACTTTGGGGTGGCTGTGTGTTTTTGATTTTAATTTCCCTAAGCTATAGGACCATAAGTGGAAGTGCCGTAGGCTCCGTTGCTTTGTTTTTTAGGTGTTTCAGGAAACACCATACACTTCTCCAGAGTGGCTGTTGGCAATTTACATCCCACCCATCAGCATAACAAGGCTCCCTGTTCTCCATGGCCTGTGCTGCATTTCTGGATTTTACACTTTTTTCAGATGGCCCTTTTGACCGGGGGGCAGTGAGACTTCATTGTAGTGCAGATTTCTTTAACATGCTTGCTTGGTTGGCTAAAAAGGGCGTATGAGTTTTTTCCTGAATATATTCAGGAAAAAACGCATACGCCCTTTTTGGCCAAGTGCATCATTGTCGACGTTCTGCCTCTTTTCCTATGCTTTAAATGCAATTCCAGTCTACGCCCTGAAATCGTTCTCCTGCAATTCTGCCCCGCTTTCAAGTCCTCTTCGCAGCTTTCCTTCAATATATTTTCGGACGATAGCTGTCCTTTATAACTCTGCAGGTTTGTGAATTACAGTGCCCCTGAGCTCCTTTCTTCAAATCGCTTTCTTGTGAGCTGGCCGCAAACCCGCAGGATTGCTTCAGGCGCTAATCTGGTTCCTGCACGTCATGCTAAGCCTTTGGTTAATTCCTCTTCCTGGTTGGAAATGAGCGTTAAATTTGCCGATGCAGACACCTACAGCTAGTCTCTCATTGGTTCTCCCTATTCCTGTTCATCTTGCGCAGAAATTGCAAACTGTGCCAAACAGGAGGTTAAAGGCACTGACTCTCCAAGTGGGGAGAGTGTTAGTAAAGGGTCTGGAATTGTGAACCCGAGTAAAAGGGGACAAAAACTGAGATGCATTTGAAAACGTTTCCCGGTCACATGGTGCACCATACTGTGGGTTTCCCATGCATGCTTTAGCTGAAGGAAGAATCACTTAAACCTGGAGAGTTGGGACCCATGGAATGGGTACCAGGCAGTATGACTTCAAATGGTCTGCATTTGCTCATCGAACCTCACCAATGCTATCAGCCCGAAGTGTCCAACCTTATGTCTCACTCAGCTCTGGGTTTAGATGAGGTAAATCCAGGTTGCATCACAAGCCCTGGATGAATTATTTAAGAATTGCTCTCTATTTCACTGTCATTGTGTTTGGTTTTTTAATTCATTTTGATAATGGGATTTATCAGATTTTCTCTGCTGCCTTCATGCAGCTGTACACACGCTTGATTCTCTTATGGAGACATATAAATCCATGGGTTTGAAGATTCTTACTAGTCAGGTGTATTCCTAGGCGTTGAATATAGGGTGTTTAGCCCATTTCGATGAGCAAGGGGTATGTCTTGACTATTACGTATTTGACATATGGAATGGTATCTGTGCTAATTTCTAACTCTGGTTTTATGCAGCACCCCAACTCACCTTTCCCCTTACGCAAACATAAGTTGGTTTTCTAAATTTGAGACCCTGTTCTGTTTTGTAATTCAGTTCATGTGTAGCCAAGATTACATTCGGTGTATTAGTGATATCTTATGATGTTTCATTTTCTGTGTGACTTATTTCACTTAGAATCATCGTACCTGAATCCACTCATTATGCCACGACGGGCCAGATGACATAGATTTCATTGGTGAGTGATATTCCATTGTACGTACGTACCACAACTTCTTTATCCATTTTTCGCTTTCTGGGATATTTAACTTGTACCGTAGACGAGGTTCTTGTAAACAGAGCCGTCTGAAACTTTGGGGTGGCTGTGTGTTTTTGATTTTAATTTCCCTAAGCTATAGAACCATAAGTGGAAGTGCCGTAGGCTCCGTTGCTTTGTTTTTTAGGTGTTTCAGGAAACACCATACACTTCTCCAGAGTGGCTGTTGGCAATTTACATCCCACCCATCAGCATAACAAGGCTCCCTGTTCTCCATGGCCTGTGCTGCATTTCTGGATTTTACACTTTTTTCAGATGGCCCTTTTGACCGGGGGGCAGTGAGACTTCATTGTAGTGCAGATTTCTTTAACATGCTTGCTTGGTTGGCCAAACAGGGCGTATGCGTTTTTTCCTGAATATATTCAGGAAAAAACGCATACGCCCTTTTTGGCCAAGTGCATCATTGTCGACGTTCTGCCTCTTTTCCTATGCTTTAAATGCAATTCCAGTCTACCCCCTGAAATCGTTTTCCTGCAATTCTGCCCCGCTTTCAAGTCCTCTTCGCAGCCTTCCTTCAATATATTTTCGGACGATAGCTGTCATTTATAACTCTGCAGGTTTGTGAATTACAGTGCCCCTGAGCTCCTTTCTTCAAATCGCTTTCTTGTGAGCTGGCCGCAAACCCGCAGGATTGCTTCAGGCCCTAATCTGTTTCCGGCTCGGCATGCTGAGCCTTTGGTTAATTCCTCTTCCTGGTGGGAAATGAGCGTTAAATTAGCCCGTGCAGACACCTACAGCTAGTCTCTCATTGGTTCTCCCTATTCCTGTTCATCTTGCGCTGAAATTGCAAACTGTGCCAAACAGCAGGTTAAAGGCACTGACTCTCCAAGTGGGGAGAGTGTTAGTAAAGGGTCAGGAATTGTGAACCCGACTAAAAGGGGACGAAAACTGAGATGCATTTGAAAACGTTTCCCGGTCACACGGTGCACCATACTGTGGGTTTCCCATGCATGTTTTAGCTGAAGGAAGAATCGCTTAAACGTGGAGAGTTGGGACCCATGGAATGGGTACCATGCAGTATGACTTCAAATGGTCTGCATTTGCTCATCGAACCTCACCAATGCTATCAGCCTGAAGTGTCCAACCTTATGTATCACTCAGCTCTGGGTGTAGATGAGGTAAATCCAGGTTGCATCACAAGCCCTGAATGAATTATTTAAGAATTGCTCTCTATTTCACTGTCATTCTGTTTTGTTTTTGTAATTCATTTTGATATTAGGATTTATCGGATTTTCTCTGCTGCCTTCATGCAGCTGTACACACGCTTGATTCTCTTATGGAGACATATAAATCCATGGGTTTGAATATTCTTTCTAGTCAGGTGTATTCCTAGACGTTGAATATAGGGTGTTTAGCCCATTTGGTTGAGCAAGGGGTAGGTCTTGACTATTACGTATTTGACGTATGGAATGTTATCTGTGCAAATTTCTATCTCTGGTTTTATGCAGCACCCCAACTCACCTTTCCCCTTAAGCAAACATAAGTTGGTTTTCTAAATTTGAGACCCTGTTCTGTTTTGTAATTCAGTTCATGTGTAGCCAAGATTACATTCCGTGTATTAGTGACATCTTATGATGTTTCATTTTCTGTGTGAGTTATTTCACTTAGAATCATCGTACCTGAATCCACTCATTATGCCACGACGGGCCAGATGACATAGATTTCATTGGTGAGTGATATTCCATTGTACGTACGTACCACAACTTCTTTATCCATTTCTCGCTTTCTGGGATATTTAACTTGTACCGTAGACAAGGTTCTTATAAACAGAGCCGTCTGAAACTTTGGGGTGGCTGTGTGTTTTTGATTTTAATTTCCCTAAGCTATAGGACCATAAGTGGAAGTGCCGTAGGCTCCGTTGCTTTGTTTTTTAGGTGTTTCAGGAAACACCATACACTTCTCCAGAGTGGCTGTTGGCAATTTACATCCCACCCATCAGCATAACAAGGCTCCCTGTTCTCCATGGCCTGTGCTGCATTTCTGGATTTTACACTTTTTTCAGATGGCCCTTTTGACCGGGGGGCAGTGAGACTTCATTGTAGTGCAGATTTCCTTAACATGCTTGCTTGGTTGGCCAAAAAGGGCGTATGCGTTTTTTCCTGAATATATTCGGGAAAAAACGCATACGCCCTTTTTGGCCAAGTGCATCATTGTCGACGTTCTGCCTCTTTTCCTATGCTTTAAATGCAATTCCAGTCTACCCCCTGAAATCGTTTTCCTGCAATTCTGCCCCGCTTTCAAGTCCTCTTCGCAGCCTTCCTTCAATATATTTTTGGACGATACCTGTCATTTATAACTCTGCAGGTTTGTGAATTACAGTGCCCCTGAGCTCCTTTCTTCAAATCGCTTTCTTGTGAGCTGGCCGCAAACCCGCAGGATTGCTTCAGGCCCTAATCTGGTTCCTGCACGGCATGCTGAGCCTTTGGTTAATTCCTCTTCCTGGTTGGATATGAGCGTTAAATTTGCCCGTGCAGACACCTACAGCTAGTCTCTCATTGGTTCTCCCTATTCCTGTTCATCTTGCGCAGAAATTGCAAACTGTGCCAAACAGGAGGTTAAAGGCACTGACTCTCCAAGTGGGGAGAGTGTTAGTAAAGGGTCTGGAATTGTGAACCCGAGTAAAAGGGGACAAAAACTGAGATGCATTTGAAAACGTTTCCCGGTCACATGGTGCACCATACTGTGGGTTTCCCATGCATGCTTTAGCTGAAGGAAGAATCACATAAACCTGGAGAGTTGGGACCCAAGGAATGGGTACCATGCAGTATGACTTCAAATGGTCTGCATTTGCTCATCGAACCTCACCAATGCTATCAGCCCGAAGTGTCCAACCTTATGTCTCACTCAGCTCTGGGTTTTGATGAGGTAAATCCAGGTTGCATCACAAGCCCTGAATGAATTATTTAAGAATTGCTCTCTATTTCACTGTCATTGTGTTTTGTTTTTGTAATTCATTTTGATAATAAGATTTATCGGATTTTCTCTGCTGCCTTTATGCAGCTGTACACACGCTTGATTCTCTTATGGAGACATATAAATCCATGGGTTTGAAGATTCTTACTAGTCAGGTGTATTCCTAGGTGTTGAATATAGGGTGTTTAGCCCATTTCGTTGAGCAAGGGGTAGGTCTTGACTATTACATATTTGACGTATGGAATGGTATCTGTGCTAATTTCTATCTCTGGTTTTATGCAGCACCCCAACTCACCTTTCCCCTTACGCAAACATAAGTTGGTTTTCTAAATTTGAGACCCTGTTCTGTTTTGTAATTCTGTTCATGTGTAGCCAAGATTACATTCGGTGTATTAGTGATATCTTATGATGTTTCATTTTCTGTGTGACTTATTTCACTTAGAATCATCGTACCTGAATCCTCTCATTATGCCACGACGGGCCAGATGACATAGATTTCATTGGTGAGTGATATTCCATTGTACGTACGTACCACAACTTCTTTATCCATTTCTCGCTTTCTGGGATATTTAACTTGTACCGTAGACGAGGTTCTTGTAAACAGAGCCGTCTGAAACTTTGGGGTGGCTGTGTGTTTTTGATTTTAATTTCCCTAAACTATAGGACCATAAGTGGAAGTGCCGTAGGCTCCGTTGCTTTGTTTTTTAGGTGTTTCAGGAAACACCATACACTTCTCCAGAGTGGCTGTTGGCAATTTACATCCCACCCATCAGCATAACAAGGCTCCCTGTTCTCCACGGCCTGTGCTGCATTTCTGGATTTTACACTTTTTTCAGATGGCCCTTTTGACCGGGGGGCAGTGAGACTTCATTGTAGTGCAGATTTCTTTAACATGCTTGCTTGGTTGGCCAAAAAGGGCGTATGCGTTTTTTCCTGAATATATTCAGGAAAAAACGCATACGCACTTTTTGGCCAAGTGCATCATTGTCGACGTTCTGCCTCTTTTCCTATGCTTTAAATGCAATTCCAGTCTACCCCCTGAAATCGTTTTCCTGCAATTCTGCCCCGCTTTCAAGTCCTCTTCGCAGCCTTCCTTCAATATATTTTCGGACGATAGCTGTCATTTATAACTCTGCAGGTTTGTGAATTACAGTGCCCCTGAGCTCCTTTCTTCAAATCGCTTTCTTGTGAGCTGGCCGCAAACCCGCAGGATTGCTTCAGGCCCTAATCTGTTTCCGGCTCGGCATGCTGAGCCTTTGGTTAATTCCTCTTCCTGGTGGGAAATGAGCGTTAAATTAGCCCGTGCAGACACCTACAGCTAGTCTCTCATTGGTTCTCCCTATTCCTGTTCATCTTGCGCAGAAATTGCAAACTGTGCCAAACAGGAGTTTAAAGGCACTGACTCTCCAAGTGGGGAGAGTATTAGTAAAGGGTCTGGAATTGTGAACCCGAGTAAAAGGTGACAAAAACTGAGATGCATTTGAAAACGTTTCCCGGTCACATGGTGCACCATACTGTGGGTTTCCCATGCATGCTTTAGCTGAAGGAAGAATCACTTAAACCAGGAGAGTTGGGACCCATGGAATGGGTACCATGTAGTATGACTTCAAATGGTCTGCATTTGCTCATCGAACCTCACCAATGCTATCAACCCGAAGTGTCCAACCTTATGTCTCACTCAGCTCTGGGTTTTGATGAGGTAAATCCAGGTTGCATCACAAGCCCTGAATGAATTATTTAAGAATTGCTCTCTATTTCACTGTCATTGTGTTTTGTTTTTGTAATTCATTTTGATAATAAGATTTATCGGATTTTCTCTGCTGCCTTCATGCAGCTGTACACACGCTTGATTCTCTTATGGAGACATATAAATCCATGGGTTTGAAGATTCTTACTAGTCAGGTGTATTACTAGGTGTTGAATATAGGGTTTTTAGCCCATTTCGTTGAGCAAGGGGTAGGTCTTGACTATTACATATTTGACGTATGGAATGGTATCTGTGCTAATTTCTATCTCTGGTTTTATGCAGCACCCCATCTCACCTTTCCCCTTACGCAAACATAAGTTGGTTTTCTAAATTTGAGACCCTGTTCTGTTTTGTAATTCAGTTCATGTGTAGCCAAGATTACATTCCGTGTATTAGTGATATCTTATGATGTTTCATTTTCTGTGTGACTTATTTCACTTAGAATCATCGTACCTGAATCCACTCATTATGCCACGACGGGCCAGATGACATAGATTTCATTGGTGAGTGATATTCCATTGTACGTACGTACCACAACTTCTTTATCCATTTCTCGCTTTCTGGGATATTTAACTTGTACCGTAGACGAGGTTCTTGTAAACAGAGCCGTCTGAAACTTTGGGGTGGCTGTGTGTTTTTGATTTTAATTTCCCTAAGCTATAGGACCATAAGTGGAAGTGCCGTAGGCTCCGTTGCTTTGTTTTTTAGGTGTTTCAGGAAACACCATACACTTCTCCAGAGTGGCTGTTGGCAATTTACATCCCACCCATCAGCATAACAAGGCTCCCTGTTCTCCATGGCCTGTGCTGCATTTCTGGATTTTACACTTTTTTCAGATGGCCCTTTTGACCGGGGGGCAGTGAGACTTCATTGTAGTGCAGATTTCTTTAACATGCTTGCTTGGTTGGCCAAAAAGGGCGTATGAGTTTTTTCCTGAATATATTCAGGAAAAAACGCATACGCCCTTTTTGGCCAAGTGCATCATTGTCGACGTTCTGCCTCTTTTCCTATGCTTTAAATGCAATTCCAGTCTACGCCCTGAAATCGTTCTCCTGCAATTCTGCCCCGCTTTCAAGTCCTCTTCGCAGCTTTCCTTCAATATATTTTCGGACGATAGCTGTCCTTTATAACTCTGCAGGTTTGTGAATTACAGTGCCCCTGAGCTCCTTTCTTCAAATCGCTTTCTTGTGAGCTGGCCGCAAACCCGCAGGATTGCTTCAGGCGCTAATCTGGTTCCTGCACGTCATGCTAAGCCTTTGGTTAATTCCTCTTCCTGGTTGGAAATGAGCGTTAAATTTGCCGATGCAGACACCTACAGCTAGTCTCTCATTGGTTCTCCCTATTCCTGTTCATCTTGCGCAGAAATTGCAAACTGTGCCAAACAGGAGGTTAAAGGCACTGACTCTCCAAGTGGGGAGAGTGTTAGTAAAGGGTCTGGAATTGTGAACCCGAGTAAAAGGGGACAAAAACTGAGATGCATTTGAAAACGTTTCCCGGTCACATGGTGCACCATACTGTGGGTTTCCCATGCATGCTTTAGCTGAAGGAAGAATCACTTAAACCTGGAGAGTTGGGACCCATGGAATGGGTACCAGGCAGTATGACTTCAAATGGTCTGCATTTGCTCATCGAACCTCACCAATGCTATCAGCCCGAAGTGTCCAACCTTATGTCTCACTCAGCTCTGGGTTTAGATGAGGTAAATCCAGGTTGCATCACAAGCCCTGGATGAATTATTTAAGAATTGCTCTCTATTTCACTGTCATTGTGTTTGGTTTTTTAATTCATTTTGATAATGGGATTTATCAGATTTTCTCTGCTGCCTTCATGCAGCTGTACACACGCTTGATTCTCTTATGGAGACATATAAATCCATGGGTTTGAAGATTCTTACTAGTCAGGTGTATTCCTAGGCGTTGAATATAGGGTGTTTAGCCCATTTCGATGAGCAAGGGGTATGTCTTGACTATTACGTATTTGACATATGGAATGGTATCTGTGCTAATTTCTAACTCTGGTTTTATGCAGCACCCCAACTCACCTTTCCCCTTACGCAAACATAAGTTGGTTTTCTAAATTTGAGACCCTGTTCTGTTTTGTAATTCAGTTCATGTGTAGCCAAGATTACATTCGGTGTATTAGTGATATCTTATGATGTTTCATTTTCTGTGTGACTTATTTCACTTAGAATCATCGTACCTGAATCCACTCATTATGCCACGACGGGCCAGATGACATAGATTTCATTGGTGAGTGATATTCCATTGTACGTACGTACCACAACTTCTTTATCCATTTCTCGCTTTCTGGGATATTTAACTTGTACCGTAGACGAGGTTCTTGTAAACAGAGCCGTCTGAAACTTTGGGGTGGCTGTGTGTTTTTGATTTTAATTTCCCTAAGCTATAGAACCATAAGTGGAAGTGCCGTAGGCTCCGTTGCTTTGTTTTTTAGGTGTTTCAGGAAACACCATACACTTCTCCAGAGTGGCTGTTGGCAATTTACATCCCACCCATCAGCATAACAAGGCTCCCTGTTCTCCATGGCCTGTGCTGCATTTCTGGATTTTACACTTTTTTCAGATGGCCCTTTTGACCGGGGGGCAGTGAGACTTCATTGTAGTGCAGATTTCTTTAACATGCTTGCTTGGTTGGCCAAAAAGGGCGTATGCGTTTTTTCCTGAATATATTCAGGAAAAAACGCATACGCCCTTTTTGGCCAAGTGCATCATTGTCGACCTGCTGCCTCTTTTCCTATACTTTAATTGCAATTCCAGTCTACCCCCTGAAATCGTTTTCCTGCAATACTGCCCCGCATTCAAGTCCTCTTCGCAGCCTTCCTTCAATATATTTTTGGACGATAGCTGTCATTTATAACTCTGCAGGTTTGTGAATTACAGTGCCCCTGAGCTCCTTTCTTCAAATCGCTTTCTTGTGAGCTGGCCGCAAACCCGCAGGATTGCTTCAGGCCCTAATCTGGTTCCGGCACGGCATGCTGAGCCTTTGGTTAATTCCTCTTCCTGGTTGGAAATGAGCGTTAAATTTGCCCGTGCAGACACCTACAGCTAGTCTCTCATTGGTTCTCCGTATTCCTGTACATCTTGCGCAGAAATTGCAAACTGTGCCAAACAGCAGGTTAAAGGCACTGACTCTCCAAGTGGGGAGAGTGTTAGTATAGGGTCTGGAATGGTTAACCTGAGTAAAAGGGGACAAAATCTGAGATGCATTTGAAAACGATTCCCGGTCACACGGTGCACCATACTGTGGGTTTCCCATGCATGTTTTAGCTGAATGAAGTATCGCTTAAATCTGGAGAGTTGGGACCCATGGAATGGGTTCCATGCAGTATGACTTCAAAGGGTCTGCATTTGCTCATCGAACCTCACCAATGCTATCAGCCCGATGTGTCCAACCTTATGTCTCACTCAGCTCTGGGTGTAGATGAGGTAAATCCAGGTTGCATCACAAGCCCTGAATGAATTATTTAAGAATTGCTCTCTATTTCACTGTCATTGTGTTTCGTTTTTGTAATTCATTTTGATAATGGGATTTATCAGATTTTCTCTGCTGCCTTCATGCAGCTGTACACACGCTTGTTTCTCTTATGGAGACATATAAATCCATGGGTTTGAAGATAGTTACTAGTCAGGTGTATTCCTAGGCGTTGAATATATGGTGTTTAGCCCATTTCGTTGAGCAAGGTGTAGGTCTTGACTATTACATATTTGACTTATGGAATGGTATCTGTGCTAATTTCTATCTCTGGTTTTATGCAGCACCCCAACTCATCTTTCCCCTTAAGCAAACATACGTTGGTTTTCTAAATTTGAGACCCTGTTCTGTTTTGTAATTCAGTTCATGTGTAGCCAAGTGTACATTCCGTGTATTAGTGACATCTTATGAGGTTTCTTTATCTGTGTGATTTATTTCACTTAGAGATATCGTACCTGAATCCAGTCCTTATGCTGCTTTGGGCCTGATGACATAGATTTCCTTGCTGAGTGATATTCCATTTTACGTAAGTACTACAACTTCTTTATCCCTTTTTTGCTCTCTGCGATATTTAACTTGTAGGGTAGACAAGGTTCTAAACAGAGCTGTCCCAAAGTTTGTGGTGGCTGCGTCTTTCTGATTTTAATTTCTCTAAGCTAAAAGACCATATGTGGAAGTGCACTGGGCTCAGTTCCTTTCTTTTTTAGGTGTTTCAGGAAACGCCATACACTTCTCCAGAGTGGCTGTTGGCAATTTACATCCCACCTATCAGCATAACAATGCTCCGTTTTCTCCATGGCCTGTCCTGTCTTTCTGGATTTTACAGTTTTTTCAGATGGCCCTTATGACCAGGGGGAAGTGAGACTTCATTGTAGTGCAGATTTCCTTTGCAAGCTTGCTTGGTTGGCCAAAAAGCGTGTATGCGTTTTTTCCTGACTATATTCAGGAAAAATCGAATACGCCCTTTTTAGCCAAGTGCATCATTGTCAACGTTCTGCCTCTTTTCCTATGCTTTAAATGCATTTTCAGTCTAACTCCTGATATCGGTTTCCTGCAATTCTGCCCCACTTTCAAGTCCTCTTCGCGTCCTTACTTCAATATATTTTTGGACAATAGCTGTCATTTATAACTCTGCATGTTTGTGAATTACAGTGCCCCTGAGCTCGTTTCTTCAACTCGTTTTCTTTTGAGCTGGCTGCAAAACCATAGGATTGCTTCTGGCCCTAATCTTGTTCCGGCATTGCACGCTGACCGTTTGTTTAATTCTCCTTCCTGGTGGGAAATGAGCATTACATTTGCCCATGCAGACACCTACAGCTAGTCTCTCATTGGTTCTCCCTATTCCTGTTCATCTTGCACAGAAATTGCAAACTGTGCCAAACAGGAGGTTAAAGGCACTGACTCTCCAAGTGGGGAGAGTGTTAGTAAAGGGTCTGGAATTGTGAACCCGAGTAAAAGGGGACGAAAACTGAGATGCATTTGAAAACGTTTCCCAATCACACGGTGGACCATACACTGGGTTTCCCATGCACGTTTTAGCTGAAGGAAGAATCCCTTAAACCTGGAGAGCTGAAACCCATGGAATGGGTAAAATGCTGTATGACTTCAAATGGTCTGCATTTGCTCACAGAACCTCACCAATGCTATCAGCTCGAAGTGTCCAGCCTTATGTCTCATCCAGCTGTGGGTGTAGATGTGTTAAATCCAGGTTGCATCACAAGCCCTGAAAGAATTTTTTAAGAATTGCTCTCTATTTCACTGCTATTTTGTTATGTTTTTGAAATTTATTTTGAAAATGTGATTTAGCTGATTTTCACTGCTGCGTTTATGTCGCTCTACACACGCTTGATTCTCTTACGGAGACATATAAATCCATACGTTTTAAGACTCTTACTAGTCAGGTATATTCCTAGGTGGTGAATATGGGGTGTTGAGTCATTTTGTTGACCAAAAAGTAGGTCTTTTCTATTACATATTTGGCTTATGGAACAGTATCTGTGCTAATTTCAATCTCTGGTTTTATTCAGCACCCGAACTCACCTTTCCCCTTAAGCAAGCATATGTTGGTTTTCTAAATTTGAGGCCCCGTTCTGTTTTGTAGTTCCATTCATGTGTCCCCAAGTTTACATTCCGTGTATTAGTGATATCTTATGTTGCTTTAAATGATATCTTATGATATGTGTCTTTTTCTTTTGAATTATGTGACTTCGAATGATCATACGTAACTCCTCTGGAGTTGTTACAAATGGCCATATTTCATTGATTTCCAGGCTGAGTAATATTCCACTCTACATAAGTACCACATCTCTATCCATTTTTTCCCTCCAGAGACATTTAAGTTATATCCTAGTCGAGGTTCTTTTAAACAGAGAGGCGGTAAACATTGGGGTGCCTGTGTCCTCTCGATTTTTGTTTTTCCCAAGATACACGTCCATGAGCGCAAGTGCCCTGTGCTCTGTAGCTCATTTTTTAGATGCTTTAGTAAACACAATACACTTCTCCAGAGTGACCGTTGGCAATATACATTTCCACTATAAGCCTCACAGGGCTCCCTTTTCTCCTTTCCTGTCCTGCATTTCTGGTGTTTACACTTTATGAGGACGGCTCTTCTGACTGATGTGAAGTGATATCTTTTGTAGTATTGATTTCCAGTGCCCACCTGTTTGGTTGGCTAAAAATGTGTGTGCCCTTTTCTTGAATATATACAGAAAGAGACGCATACACCCTTTTTGACCAAGTGCAAAGTTGCAAATGTTCAGCCCCTTTTCTGGTGCTTAATGGCGAGTCCTTTCTACCTCTTCCAATCCCTTTCCTGCCATTCTCCCTTGCTTACAAGTCCTTTTCTCTGACTATCCTCAAGACATTTTTTAGGGATAGATATTTTCAACTCTGCAGTTTCGTGAATTTTAGTGCCCCTGAGTTCCATTATTTACTTGTGTTTATGGGAACTGGCCACAAAGCAGCGGGATTTCCTCAAGGCCTATTCTGTTTCCATGGGCAACCCTAGCCTTTGGTCAATTCGTCTTTCTGATTGGAAATTAAAGTGACATGTGGCTGTCCGAGCACCTAGGACTTGTCTCTCATTGTTCCTCCTCCTTCCGCTTCATCCTCTGGACAAATTCCAAACTGTACACAACAGGATGTTGACAGTGCTGACATCTCCAAGTGGGGAGACTGTTAGTAAAGACGCCGGAGTGGTGAACCCGAGCACCAGGAGATGAGGAGATGAGATGCCTTTTCCAAACTCTTCCCGATCAGACGGTATACCATCCTCTGGGTGTGACAGGCATGTTTTAGCTGTAGGAAGGATCCCATTCATGTGAGGAGACCACCAGGGCTTTTTCAAAATCAGTGTCTCTCCGCAACCCAAACTGGGGAATTTTTTAAGCTACGGCTACACATATGTTCATTAAGGGCCTTGGGAAGTAGGCAGAGTCCAAACTTTAGATGATTGAAGTCTTCAGGGTCAGAAGCACTCACCACCGGCTTCCCTTAGGTTCCATTTTAACTGTCATTGATAGATGATGTCAATAAAAATATCTATTCTTTTTCAGATTATTTCCCCTTATAGGTTATTGCAAAATATTGAGTGTAGTTCCCTGTGCTATACAGTAGTTCCTTGTTGATGATTGATTATATACATAGCAGTGTGTATGTGTTAATCCCAAACTGTTAATTTATCCCTCCTCCCACCTTTCCTCTTTGGTAATCATAAATTATAAGATTTTATACTTCTCAGAAATGGGGGAGCTGAAAGAGAGGTATCATTTTCAATGGAAAAGCATTTAAAACAAGATTGAAGCTTTAACCAAGATTATTAGATGTACATCCTTGGAAAGAAATCATTTCGTTTCTCTAATATTGACCTGACAAATAAGACAAACCTTTTCAGTGAACTTGCTTATAATAAAGTGATGGAAATATCAAATGGAAGTGTTAGAAACATCTTATTTTACCCGAGCCTTATACATTGTTCTATGTTAATTACAGTTTGGCTCACACATCTGTTCATTGAAGTTACAAGGTTCTCAATTTCTGTTACTGATCCTCCAGAGTGGACCCCAACAAGTGTCCCCCTGCCCGGTGTCATTGGAGCCAACAGATCGAGACTGAGTTTGGTTCAGAAGCAAAGGAAACTTTATATTTTGATCAGAGAATGGAGAGGTGAGAGCATGTGCTACCCTGTGGGCTGTGGGCTGGGCTGCTGTGTAGAGATCCTGTCAGAGTCAGTGGGAGGGAGGGGGCAGAGCTCTCTCGAGGGCCCGGTTGGCTGCAGCTCAGGCTCTATATCACGGAGTCTGCCCTGGGCCCCAGGATCTGATGTGTCGACCCAGCCATTCTGCACTAGAAAATCTGGTCTGAAGTGCCAGGTGTGGAACCTCTGTATGCGGGACCCTAGGAGCACGTGAAATTAGACAAAGCACAAAGGATAAAAAGGTTAGACTTTATTTTATTGCCCAGATTCTATTTTTATCTCCCAGGGATTTTTAAGGGGCTTTGCCTGGGACAAACCCCGCTTCTGCCTTTTGTCCCCTTCCTCATTCTTGGAGTGCTGAGGGTGCAGACCCTTCTTCTGTAACTGCTGAGTGCTGAGTTAAGAGCACTCATACTCGTGGGCGAGGGTCAGAACTTCTCCCCAGCAGCCTCCAGGTGACGTTGATTGTCCCCAGGGCTGCTGCCTCCCTGCTCGTCCGCCTGAGCACCAGTATTGGAAGTGTTATAGATTCTAATGACCGTTAAGGGTCCAGGAAGGAGATGTGCAGTGATGCTGTGAGGTCCAGTTTCACCCCGCCCCACATTTATTTGGCCACCTTAGGCTGACCGTTTCTGCCAGCGTAGATGCTCTGACCAGTAGTCTGCGCTTTCTTCAATTAGGCCCCTGAATTAACGTAAAAACAGCACCAGGTGTCAGGACCCTGCCTGCTCAACTCCCAGACAGCCCAGGGTCAGTGGTGATGAAGGACCATGATGGCCACTGAGTCAACAGCCTTTTGAAGTAAACAGGAGTCCAGCCGGTCTTATTGGCCACCATCATCACGGTGTTTCTAGGCTTTTCTATGGTGACAGCGTGATATTCGGTTCCCCCACCAAGATTATTAGCTCCCCTCTGGGTGCAGTAAGTCCTGCAAGCAGTAGTCTACTCTTTTGGGACACACTCTTGTTGTTTTATGAGAGAAACTCCAGGTCAAGTGATGGTCACATGAGTTGTCATGTTGCCCCGTTGCCCCTGGTTATCTCTCTGGAGGTTGGAGTTGGAGGGCCTCCTCACTCGAGGTCAGTGTGCCCACGGAGCAAACCCTGCAACTTCAGGGCATGGTTGGGGGTTAGGATCACCACGTGGGGTCCTTTTCCCTTAAGAGGGAGGTGGCCTTTTGGGCTGCTGATTTCCAGGTTTTTAGATACCGCCAGTATCTTGGGCAGATGTGGCGGTGGGCCAAGCTCCATGGTGACCGTAGTTTATCCTACCTATATGGCATTCTTGCATTGTTCCATTTCAAGTGGTCTCAGTTTTTGCACTAATACTCCAATGGCGATTCACCTTTCACCAGGAATGTAAAGGTCAAAGGGTTTAGCTAAATTAGGGAGTTCCAGGGCAAGGGTCTGAATTGACTGCTCTTTCCATTCTTGAAAGGCCACTTCTGGATTCTATTCAAAAGGATCATCATCTTTTCCTTTCAGTGTTTCATATAGAGGCCCAGCTAGTAGACTGTAGTTAGGGATCCAGAAGCAGCAAACCCTGGCCTCCCCAGGAACCCCTAAGCTGTCTTCTAGTTTTAGAAAGGGGTAAGGCTATAAATTGTTTCTTCCCTTTCCTGGGATGTGCTTCTCCGACCTTCTGTGAGAATGAAGCCCAGGCAGGTCACCGTAGTCTGTGATATTTGAGCTTTTTCTTGGACAACTTCTATCCTCTATTGGCTTGGTAGTTCAGAGGTCTCCTTAGTAGGGCTGGCGATCAGAATGTCGTCTGCATATTGAAGGAGTGTTTCCTTTTCCAGAGGTAGAGCTTTTAGGTCTTTAGCTGAGCTTTCCCCAAAGGTGGTGTGGGAATTTTTGAACCCTTGGGGCAAGACGGCCCGGAAGTATTGTTTTAGTTGTATGTTGAGTCCTGCCACTCACAAGCCAAAATTTTTTGTGACTCTCGGACTAATGGAATACAAAAGAAGGCATCATTCAAGACTAATACAGAATACCAAGTCCTGGTGGTTGGTAGAATGACCAGCAGGGTGTAGGATTTAGGAACTACTGGAGGTATATCCTCGGTGGCTTCACTGACTGTCCTGACATCCTTTACCAGGACTCCAGCAGCCCATGGGGCTCTCGAGGTCAGGCCAATCCCAGGATATGAAGCTCACCTGGGCAGGTACCCCACCCCCACGCCAGCCCACGGGGCTCTCGTGTTCAGGCCCCTCCCAGGATATGGGGTTCCCTGCGCAGGTCCCCTGCAGCCCATGGGGCTCTCGTGGTCAGGCCCCTCCCAGGATACAGAGCTACCCTTGCAGGTACCGTGGCAAGGCTGGGCACACGGGAACCGTGCACATAGCCCACATTGCAGAGCACTCCCAGCTCACCTGTCGCTCAGATCTGACACAGAGCACCTCAGAGCAGGACTTGAACTAACAAATAGCACCTCCGTCAGGTCTGTGACCCTGGGCATCACTCTGTGCGGCCTCCCTCCACCTGGTCTTCCAGAGACTTCCACTGCACCCGGGGCACCAGGCCTCTGTCTCCACCCACCACCCACCCCTCCTCTCCCTGACTCCTGGGGTCCTCTCATTAGGAGAGGGTTTTCTTGAAGTTGTCTCCCACTCATGGGCCAGTTAAAATGATTAGAAAACAAGCCGGAGCTACAACCCCTTGTCTATCCTGACTCTCAAGAGCCCACACCTGTTCCTTGGACCTGGCTGATTCAGCAATTTCCATTTTCTGCAATTGTGAGACCCTGAGGGGTGATGATTGGCTGACCTGGGCAGCCTGACCGTGCCGGCCAGCCCTCCCCAGGTGTGCCTGGGTTGAGATCGATATAAACACACATATAAAATGGCTGTGCCTGACGCCATTTTCTCTGCCCTGTCAACAGTCTCGGGGCTGGGCTGGTGGGACGGAGTGAGAGGCCACGGCTTTGTGGGTGGCCCAGTGTGAGTGGGGTTCTGCTGGACTTTCTGCAGCAGTTGCCAAGATGCCACCTGCTAAAGAAGAGGATGTGACACCTATACCTGCCGCTGGAATTTCTTCCTGGGCAGAGGTGAGGAAGGAAGAAAGCAGTGGGGGCGAGGACAGGAGGGGTATCTCAGGCAGGGAAATGGAAAGCTTCCAGAAGAGCACCCAGGGCCAGGGCCATCCTGGCTGGCCTGCAGGCACCAAGTCGGCCGGCATGCTGTCACTCGTGTGGCTCCATGGCCCTTCCTCTAGGCTTTCAAGTCCTTGTACATATTCAGGTGTTTTACCTGGGAAGGGTGGGAACATTTCAGCAGCAGCTGGCCTGGGGTTCGGCCCACGTTTACTCACAGATGCCTCGGCATGGTCCCCCAGCTTTGCAAAGAGGACGCTTGTTGCGTGGGGCCTGCTGGCTGAATGGGAGATGATTCCCCACCACTGACCAACTTCAGAATGGTTTACAACTGGAGCAAGTGCCCTGATACGGTTTTCCTCTGTGTAAATGGTGGGTTCTGATTTTTTTTCTTTTTTCCGTTTTTGGTTCAAGGTAGATTTTATTCCTCTTTTTTGTATTTACAGATATAAGCATGGAAATAATTTATTCATATTAATACATGTATGTGAAGGGAAGAATATTTTTTCTGTTTTACTTTTTTTAATTTTATTTTTTTAATTTTGAATTTTATTTTATTTTTTATACAGCAGGTTCTTATTGGTTATCTATTTTATACATATAAATGTATACATGCCAATCCCAATCTCTCAACTCCTCCCACCACCACCCCCCCAACCGCTCTCCCCCCTTGGTGTCCATACGTTTGTTGTCTACATCTGTTGCTCTATTTCTGTCTTGCAAAACGGTTCATCTGTACAATTTTTCTAGGTTCCACATATATGCATTAATATACAAGATTTGTTTTGTTTTTCTCTTTCTGACTTACTTCACTCTGTATGACAGTCTCTAGATCCATCAACGTCTCTACAAATGATCCAATTTCATTCCTTTTTATGGCTTAGTAATATTCCATTTTATATATGTACCACATCTTTATGCATTCGTCTGTCTGGGCATTTAGGTTGCTTCCATTACCTGGATATTGTAAATAGTGATGCAATGAACATTGCGGTGAATGTCTCTTTTTGATTTTTGGTTTTGTCTGGGTATATGCCCAGTAGTGGGATTGCTGTATCATATGGTAATTCTATTTTTAGTTTTATAAGAAACTCCATAATGTTCTCCACAGTGACTGTATCTATGTACATTCCCAACAATAGTGGAAGAGGGTTCCTTATCTCCACACCCTTTCCAGCATTTGTTGTTTGTAGATTTTCTGATGATGCCCATTCTAACAGGTGTGAGATGATACAGCATGGATGAGTCTATTTCGTTGAGCAAGGAGTAGGTCTTGTCTATTACATATTTGGCTTATGGAAAGGTATCTGTGCTAATTTCAATCTCTGGTTTTATACAGCACCCCAACTCAACTTTCCCCTTAAGCAAGCATAAGTTTTTTAGCTAAATGTGAGACACTGTTCGGTTTTGTAATTCAGTTCATGTGGAGCCAAGTTTACACTCCCTCTATTAGTGATATCTTATGATTACTGTCTTTCTCTGTGTGACATATTTCTCTTAGAGTCATCGTGCTTAAATCCACTCAATTTGCTGCTACAGGCCTGATGACATTGATTTCATTGCTGAGTGATATTCCGTTGTACGTAAGTAGCACAACTTCTTTATCCATTTTTTTCTTTCTGGGATATTAAATTTGTACTGGACTCAAGGTTCTTGTAAACACAGCAGCCCTAAATTTTGTGTTGGCTGTGTCTTGTTGATTTTAATTTTCCTAAGCTATAGGACCATAAGTGGAAGTGCCCTAGGCTCTGTAGCTTTGTTTTTTAGATGTTTCAGGATACACCATAAACATCTCCAGAGTGTCTGTTGGCAATTTACATCCCACCCATCAGCATAACAAGGCTCCCTCTTCTCCATGGCCTGTCCTGTGTTTCTCGTTTTTACACTTTTTTCAGATGGCCCTTTTGACGAATGGGAAAAGAGACTTCATTGTAGTGCGGATTTCCATTGCTCGAGTGCTTGGTTGACCAAAAAGGGCGTATGCGTTTTTTCCTGAATATATTCACGAAAAAATGCATACGCTCTTTTTGTCCAAGTGCATCACTGTCAAAGATCTGCTGCTTTTCATATGCTTTAAATGCAATTCAAATCTACCTCCTGAAATCTGATTCCTGGAATTCTGCCGTGTTTTCAAGTCTTCTTTGCAGCCTTACTTCAATATATTTTTGACAATAGTTGTCATTTATAACTCTGCAGGTTTGTGAATTACAGTGTCCCTGATTTCCTTTCTTAACTCGCTTCCTTGTAAGCTGGCCACAAAACCGCAGGTTTGCTTCAGGCCGTAATCTGGTTCCGGCATGGCACGCTGAGCGTTTGGTTAATTCCTCTTCCTGGTGGGAAATGAGAGTTAAATGTGCCCGTCCAGACACCTGCCTCACTCCCAGCCCATTGGTGATGTGTGTCCTCTGGTTTGAGGCCACATGTGCCAGTTTACTCACCTATTAAAGATGTGGACCCACTGGTGTGAGGACACTCCTGCCTGGTTCATATCCCCTTGGTGATGTGGGCTGTCTGGTGAGAGTCTGATCCTGGCTGGTTTCGTCACCTTTCTGTGAGGTGGTCCCTCTGCTCTGAGGTCACACCTGCCTGGCTTGTTCCCGTTGCCTTGGAGACGTCGGCCCTCTGGTGGCAGTTGGAGCTTGCTGGGAGTCTCCTCCCCTCGGTGATGAGGGCCCTGTGGCATCAGTCAATAACTGCTGGGCTCCCCATTTTTTCTGATGTTTGCCCACTTGTGCGATGACACTCCTGCCGGGTTCCCATCCCCATGTGGATGTGCGCCTTCTGCTGTGAGGTCCCAACGGTTGGGTCGCTCACAGTTTAATGATGAGGGCCCTCTGGTGTGAGTTCATTCCAGAAAGGATCCCATTGCCTCGCTGCTCCTGGCCGCCTGCTGGGACGTTCCAACTGCTGGATTCCTCACATTTTTTGATCTATGGTCCCTGTGTTGTTAGGCTACTCCTGCCTGCCTCACTCTGAGCACCTTGGAGATGTGGTTCCTGTGGTTTAGGCCACATGTTCTGGGTTCCTCACCTTTCCATTATTTGGCCACACTGGTGTGAGGATACTTCTGCCTGGTTCCGGTCCCCTTGGTGATGTGGGCCCTCTGGTGAGAGTCTTATCCTGGCTGGGTTCCTCTCCCTTCTGTGACGTTTGCCTTCTGCTGTGAGGTCAATCCTGCCTGGCTGGCGCACGTCACCTTGGCGACGTGGGCCCTCAGTTGGGATTTGGTGCCTGCTGGGAGTTTCCTCCCTTCGGTAATGAGGGCCCTCTGGCGTCTGGCCCTAACTCCTGGGCTCCCAAATTTTTCTGATGTGTGCCCTGTGGTGCGAGTACACTCCTGCCAGGTTCCCAACCCCATGGAAATGGGGGCCTTCTGCTCTGTGGACACAATGGCTGGGTTCACAGTTTCATGATGAGGGCCCTCTTTTGTGAGTTCACACCGACCTGGAACCCATAACCTCGCTGCTCCTTGCCACCTGCTGGAACGTTCCAACTGCGGGATTCCTCACCTTTTGTATTCTATGGGCCCTCTGTTTTGAGGCTACTCCTGCCTGCCTCCCTCGCAGACCCTTGGTGATGTATGTCCTCTGGTTTGAGGCCACGTGTGTTGGGTCCCTCACCTTTCGATGATATGGCCCCAATGGTGTGAGGACACTCCTGCCTGGTTCACATCCCCTTGGTGTTGTGGGCCCTCTGGTGAAAGTCTGATCCTTGCTGGGTTCCTGACCCTTCTTTGAGGTGGGCCCTCTTCTGTGAGGTAACTCCTGCCTGGCTTGCTCACATTGCCTTGGTGACGTCAGCCATCTGGTTGCAGTTGGAGCCTGCTGGGAGCCTCCTCTCCTAGCTGATGAGGGCCCTCTGGCATCAGGCTCTAACTGCTGGGCACCCCACGTTTTCTGACTGAGCCCAGTGATGCCAGGACACTCCTGTAAGTTTCCCATCCCCATGAGGAAGTGGGCCTTCTGCTCAGTGGTCCCAACGCCTGGGTTGCTCACAGTTTCGTGATGTTGGTTCTCTGGTGTTAGTTCACTCAGGCCTAGATCCCATAGCCTCTGTGCTCTGGGCCGACTGCTGGGAGGTTCCAACTGCTGGATTCCGCCCCTTTTTTATACTTTGGGCCCTCTGTTGTGAGGCTCCTCCTGCCTGCCTCACTCCAAGCCCCTTGGTGATGTAGGTCCTCTGGTTTGAGGCAACATGTGCCGGTTGCCTCACCTTTTAGGTATGTGACCCCACTGGTGTGAGGACACTCGTGACTGGTTCCCATCCTCTTGTTGATGTGGGCCCTCTGGTGAGAGTTGGACCCTGGCTTGATTCCTCATACTTCTGGGAGGTGGGTCCTCTGCTGTGAGGTCACTCCTGCCTGGCTGGCACACGTCGCCTTGGCCACATGGGCCCTCTGGTTGCAGTTGGAGCGTGCTGGGAGCCTCCTCCCATCGGTGATGAGGGCCCTCTGGCGTCAGGCCGTAACTGCTGGGCTCCCCACATTTTCTGATATGTGCTCACTGGTGCGATGACACTCCTGCCAGGTTCCCATCCCCATGCGGATTTGGGCCTTCTGTTCTGAGGTGCCAACGTGTGGGTTGCTCACAGTGTCAGGATGTGGGCCCTCTGCTGTGAGTTCACTCCGGCATGCATCCCATATCCTCGGTGTTCTGGGCCACCTGCTTGGAGCTTCCAACTGCAGGATTCCTTACCTTTTTTCTTCTATGGGCCGTGTGTTGTGAGACACTTCCTGCCTGCCTCACTCTGAGCCCCTTGTTGTTGTGGGTCTTCTGGTGTGAGGTCACATGTGGTGGGTTTCTCGCCTTTCAATGATGTGGCCCCACTGGGGTCAGAACACTCCTGCCTGGTTCCCATCCCCTTGGTGATGTGGGCCCTCTGGTGAGAGTCTCATCCTGGTTGGGTTCCTAACAGTTTCGTAAGGTTGGCCCTCTGCCCTGAGGTCACTCCTGCTTGGCTGGCACACACCGCCTTGGTGACGTCGGCCCTCTGGCGGCAGTTGGACCATGCTGGGAGCATTCTCCTCTCGGTGATGAGGACACTCTGGCGTCAGGCCCTAACCCCTTGGCTCCCATAATTTTCTGATGTGTGCCCTCTGGTGGGAGGACACTCCTGTCAGGTTCCCAACCACATGGGAATGTGGGCCTTCTGCTCTGTTGTCCCAACTGCTGGGTTGTTCACAGTTTCGTGATGAGGGCCCTCTGTTGTGAGTTCACACCGGCCGGGATCCCATAGCCTCGCTGTACCTTGCCGCCTGCTGGGAGGTTCCAACTGCGGGATTCCCCACCTTTTTTATTTTATGGGCCCTCTGTTTGAGACACCTACTGCCTGCCTCACTCTGAGCCCCTTGTTGATGTGGGTCCTCTGGTTTAGGCCATATGTTCTGGTTTCTTCACTTTTCTATGATTTGGCCATACTGGTTTGAGGCCACTCCTGCCTGGTTCTGATCCCCTTGGTGATGTGGGCCCTCTGGTGGGAGTCTTATCCTGGCTGGGTTCCTCCCCCTTCTGTGACGTAGGCCCTTGGCTGTGAGGTCATTCCTGCCTGGCTGTCACACGTCACATTGGTGACGTGTGCCCTCAGTTGAGAGTTGGTGCCTGCTAGGAGTCTGCTCCCCTCTGTAATTAGGGCCGTTTGGCGTCCGGCCCTAACTCCTGGGCTCCCAAAATTTTCTGATGTGTGCCCTGTGGTGCGAGTACACTCCTGCCAGGATGCCAACCCCATGGGAATGTGGGCCTTCTGTTCTGTGGTCCCAACAGCTGTGTTGTTCACAGTTTAATGATGAGGGCCCTCTCTTGTGAGTTCACACTGGCTGGGAACCCATAGCCTCGCTGCTCCTTGCCGCATGCTAGGAGGTTCCAACTGCGGGATTCCTCACTTTTTTATTCTATGGGTCCTCTGTTTTCTGGCTCCTCCTTCCTGCCTCACTTCCAGCCCCTTGGAGATGTGGGTCCTCTTGTTTAGGCCACATGTTCTGGGTTCCTCACCTTTCTATTATTTGGCCACACTGGTGTGAGGCCACTCCTGCCTGGATCCGATCCCCTTGGAGATGTGGGCCCTCTGGTGAGAGTCTGATCCTGGCTGGGTACCTCACCCTTCTGTGAGGTGGGCCCTCTGACATGAGGTCACCCCTGCCTGGGTGGCACACGTCGCCTTGGTGACATGGGCCCTCTGTTGGCCATTGGAGTGTGCTGGGAGCCTCCTCCCCTCTTTAATGAGGGCCCTGGATAAAACGCATATGCCCTTCTTGGCCAAGTGCATCATTGTCGATGTACTGCCTCTTTTCCTATGCTTTAAATGCAATTACTGTCTACCTCCTGAAATCGGTTTCCTTCAATTCTGCCCCACTTTCAAGTCTGCTTTGCAGCCTTACTTCAATATATTTTTGGAAGATAGCTGTCATTGATAACTGCAGGTTTGTGAATGACAGTGCCCCTGAGCTCTTTTTTTCAACTAGCTTTCTTTTGAGCTGGCCGCAAAACTGCAGGATTGCTTCAGGCCCTAATCTTGTTCTGGCATGGCACGCTGAGCCTTTGGTTCATTCCTCTTCCTGGTGGGAAATGAGAGTTAAATTTGCCCGTGCAGACAGCTACAGCTACTCTCTCATTAGTTCTCCCTATTCCTGTTCATCTTGTGCAGAAATTGCAAACTGTGCCAAACAGGAGATAAAGGCACTGACTGTCCAAGTGGGGAGACTGTTAGTAAAGGGTCTGGAATTGTGAACCCGAGAAAAAGCGGACGAAAACGGACATGCATTTGAAAACGTTTCCCGGTCACATGGTGCACCATACTGTGGGATTCCCATGCATGTTTTAGCTGAAGGAAGAATCCCTTAAACCTGGAGAGTTGGGACCCATGGAACAGGAACCATGACGTATGACTTCAAAGGGTCTGCATTTGCTCATCGAACCTCATCAATACTATCAGCCCGAAATGTCCAACCTTATGTCTCACTCAGCTCTGTGTGTAGATGAGGTAAATCCAGGTTGCATCACAAGCACTGAATGAATTATTTAAGAATTGCTCTCTATTTCACTGTCATTGTGTTTTGTTTTTATAATTCATTTCGATAATGGGATTTATCGGATTATCTCTGCTGCCTTCATGCAGCTGTACACACGCTTGTTTCTCTTATGGAGACATATAAATCCATGGGTTTGAAGATTCTTACTAGTCAGGTGTATTCCTAGGCGTTGAATATAGGGTGTTTAGCCCATTTCGTTGAGCAAGGGGTAGGTCTTGACTATTACATATTTGACTTATGGAATGGTATTTGTGCTAATTTCTATCTTTGGTTTTATGCAGCACCCCAACTCACCTTTCCCCTTAAGCAAACATAAGTTGCTTTTCTAAATTTGAGACCCTGTCCTGTTTTGTAATTCAGTTCATGTGTAGCCAAGATTACATTCCGTGTATTAGTGATATCTTATGATGTTGCATTTTCTGTGTGACTTACTTCACTTAGAATCATCGTACCTGAATCCACTCATTATGCCACGAAGGGCCTGATGACATAGATTTCTTTGGTGAGTGATATTCCATTGTACGTACGTACCACAACTTCTTTATCCATTTTTCGCTTTCTGGGATATTTAACTTGTACCGTAGACGAGGTTCTTGTAAACAGAGCCGTCTGAAACTTTGGGGTGGCTGTGTGTTTTTGATTTTAATTTCCCTAAGCTATAGGACCATAAGTGGATGTGCCGTAGGCTCCGTTGCTTTGTTTTTTAGGTGTTTCAGGAAACACCATACACTTCTCCAGAGTGGCTCTTGGCAATTTACATCTCACCCATCAGCATACCAAGGCTCCCTGTTCTCCATGGCCTGTGCTGCATTTCTGGATTATACACATTTTTCAGATGGCCCTTTTGACCGGGGTCAGTGAGACTTCATTGTAGTGCAGATTTCTGTAACATGCTTGCTTGGTTGGCCAAAAAGTGCGTATGCGCTTTTTCCTGAATATATTCTGGAAAAAAACGAATACGCACTTTTTGGACAAGTGCATCATTGTCGATGTTCTGCCTCATTTCCTATGCTTTAAATGCAATTCCAGTCTACCCCCTGAAATCGTTTTCCTGCAATTCTGCCCCGCTTTCATGTCCTCTTCGCAGACTTCCTTCAATATATTTTTGGACGATAGCTGTCATTTATAACTCTGCAGGTTTGTGAATTACAGTGCCCCTGAGCTCCTTTCTTCAAATCGCTTTCTTGTGAGCTGGCCGCAAACCCGCAGGATTGCTTCAGGCCCTAATCTGGTTCCGGCACGGCATGCTGAGCGTTTGGTTAATTCCACTTCCTGGTGGCAAATGAGCGTTAAATTTTCCCGTGCAGACACCTACAGCTAGTCTCTCATTGGTTCTTCCTATTCCTGTTCATCTTGCGCAGAAATTGCAAACTGTGCCAAACAAGAGGTTAAAGGCACTGACTCTCCAAGTGGGGAGAGTATTAGTAAACGGTCTGGAATTGTGAACCCGAGTAAAAGGGGACGGAAACTGAGATGCATTTGAAAACATTTCCCGGTCACACGGTGCACCATACTTTGAGTTTCCCATGCATGTTTTAGCTGAAGGAAGGATAGCTTAAAACTGGAGATTTGGGACCCGTGGAATGGGTACCATGCAGTATGACTTCAAATGGTCTGCATTTGCTCATCGAACCTCACCAATGCTATCAGCCCGAAGTGTCCAACCTTATGTCTCACTCAGCTCTGGGTGTAGATGAGGTAAATCCTAGTTGCATCACAAGCCCTGAATGAATTATTTAAGAATTGCTCTCTATTTCACTGTCATTCTGTTTGCTTTTTGTAATTCATTTTGATAATGGGATTTATCGGATTTTCTCTGCTGCCTTCATGCAGCTGTACACACGCTTGATTCTCTTATGGAGACATATAAATCCATGGGTTTGAAGATTCTTACTAGTCAGGTGTATTCCTAGGCGTTGAATATAAGGTTGTTAGTCCATTTCGTTGAGCAATGAGTAGGTCTTGATTATTACATATTTGACGTATGGAATGGTATCTGTGCTAATTTCTATCTCTGCTTTTATGCAGCACCCCAACTCAACTTTCCCCTTAAGCAAACATAAGTTGGTTTTCTAAATTTGAGACCCTGTTCTGTTTTGTAATTCAGTTCATGTGTAGCCAAGATTACATTCGGTGTATTAGTGATAACTTATGATGTTTCATTTTCTGTGAGACTTACTTCAATTAGAATCATCGTACCTGAATCCACTCGTTATGCCACGACGGGCCTGATGACATAGATTTCATTGGAGAGTGATATTCCATTGTACATACGTACCACAACTTCTTTATCCATTTTTTGCTTTCTGCGATATTTAACTTGTGCCGTACACGAGGTTCTTATAAACAGAGCCGTCCGACACTTTGGGGTGGCTCTGTGTTTCTGATTTTAATTTCCCTAAGCTATAGGACCATAAGTGGAAGTGCCGTAGGCTCCGTTGCTTTGTTTCTTAGGTGTTTGAGGATACACCATACACTTCTCCAGAGTGACTCTTGGCAATTTACATCCCGCCCATCAGCATAACATGGCTCCCTGTTCTCCATGGCCTGTGCTGCCTTTCTGGATTTTACACTTTTTTCAGATGGCCCTTTTGACCGGGGGGCAGTGAGACTTCACTGTAGTGCAGATTTCTTTAACATGCTTGCTTGGTTCGCCAAAAAGTGCGTATGCGTTTTTTCCTGAATATATTCAGGAAAAAACGCATACGCCCTTTTTGGGCAAGTGCATCATTGTCGACGTTCTGCCTCCTTTCCTATGCTCTAAATGCAATTCCAGTCTACCCCCTGAAATCGTTTCCCTGCAATTCTGCCCCGCTTTCAAGTCCTCTTCGCAGCCTTCCTTCAATATATTTTTGGACGATAGCTGTCATTTATAACTCTGCAGGTTTGTGAATTACAGTGCCCCTGAGCTCCTTTCTTCAAATCGCTTTCTTGTGAGCTGGCCACAAAACCGCAGGATTGCTTCAGGCCCTAATCTTGTTCCGGCACGGCATGCTGAGCCTTTGGTTAATTCCTCTTCCTGGTGGGATATGAGCGTTAAATTTCCCGTGCAGACACCTACAGCTAATCTCTCATTGGTTCTCCCTATTCCTGTTCATCTTGCACAGAAATTGCAAACTGTGCCAAAGAGGAGGTTAAAGGCACTGACTCTCCAAGTGGGGAGAGTGTTAGTAAAGGGTCTGGAATTGTGAACCCGAGTAAAAGGGGACGAAAACTGAGATGCATTTGAAAATGATTCCCGGTCACATGGTGCACCATACTGTGGGTTGCCCATGCATGATTTAGCTGAAGGAAGAATCGCTTAAACCTGGAGAGTTGGGACCCATGGAATGGGTACCATGCAGTATGACTTCAAAGGGTCTGCATTTGCTCATCGAACCTCACCAATGCTATCAGCCCGAATTGTCCAACCTTATGTCCCACTCAGCTCTGGGTGTAGATGAGGTAAATCCAGGTTGCCTCACAAGCCCTGCATGAATTATTTAAGAATTGCTCCCTATTTCACTGTCATTGTGTTTTGTTTTTGTAATTCATTTCGATAATGGGATTTATCGGATTTTCTCTGCTGCCTTCATGCAGCTGTACACACGCTTGTTTCTCTTATGGAGACATATAAATCCATGGGTTTGAAGATTCTTACTAGTCAGGAGTATTCCTAGGCGTTGAATATAGGGTGTTTAGCCCATTTCGTTGAGTAAGGGGTAGGTCTTGACTATTACATATTTGACTATGGAATGGTATCTGTGCTAATTTCTATCTCTGGTTTTATGCAGCACCCCAACTCACCTTTCCCCTTACGCAAACATAAGTTGGTTTTCTAAATTTGAGATCCTGTCCTGTTTTGTAATTCAGTTCATCTGTAGCCAAGATTACATTCCGTGTATTAGAGATATCTTATGATGTTGCATTTTCTGAGTGACTTACTTCACTTAGAATCATCGTACCTGAATCCACTCATTATGCCACGACGGGCCTGATGACATAGATATCTTTGGTGAGTGATATTCCATTGTACATACGTACCACAACTTCTTTATCCATTTTTCGCTTTCTGGGATATTTAACTTGTACCGTAGACGAGGTTCTTGTAAACAGAGCCGCCTGAAACTTTGGGGTGTCTGTGTGTTTTTGATTTTAATTTCCCTAAGCTATAGGACCATAAGTGGATGTGCCGTAGGCTCCGTTGCTTTGTTTTTTAGGTGTTTCAGGAAACACCATACACTTCTCCAGAGTGGCTCTTGGCAATTTACATCTCACCCATCAGCATACCAAGGCTCCCTGTTCTCCATGGCCTGTGCTGCATTTCTGGATTTTACACATTTTTCAGATCGCCCTTTTGACCGGGGGGCAGTGAGACTTCATTGTAGTGCAGATTTCTTTAACATGCTTGCTTGGTTGGCCAAAAAGTGCGTATGCGCTTTTTCCTGAATATATTCTGGAAAAAAACGCATACGCCCTTTTTGGACAAGTGCATCATTGTCGATGTTCTGCCTCTTTTCCTATGCTTTAAATGCAATTCCAGTCTACCCCCTGAAATCGTTTTCCTGCAATTCTGCCCCGCTTTCAAGTCCTCTTCGAAGACTTACTTCAGTGCATTTTTGGACGATAGCTGTCATTCATAACTCTGCATGTTTGTGAATTACAGTGCCCCTGAGCTCCTTTCTTCAACTCGCTTTCTTGTGAGCTGGCCGCAAAACTGCAGGATTGCTTCAGGCCCTAATCTGTTTCAGGCAGGGCACGCTGAGCCTTTGGTTAACTCCTCTTCCTGGTGGGAAATGAGCGTTCCATTTGCCCGTGCAGACACTTACAGCTAGTATCTCATTGGTTCTCCCTATTCCTGTTCATCTTGCGCAGAAATTGCAAACTGTGCCAAAGAGGAGGTTAAAGGCACTGACTCTCCAAGTGGGGAGAGTGTTAGTAAAGCGTCTGGAATGGTGAACCCGAGTACCAGGGGACGAAAACTGAGATGCATTTCAAAACGTTTCCCAATCACACGGTGGACCTTACTCTGGGTTTGCCATGCATGGTTTAGTTGAAGGAAGAATCCCTTAAACCTGGAGAGTTGGGACCCATGGAATGGGTACCATACAGTATGACTTCAAAGGGTCTGCATTTGCTCACCGAACCTCACCAATGCTATGAGCCCGAAGTGTCCAGCCTTATGTCTCACCCAGGTCTGGTTGTAGATGTGGTAAATCCAGATTGCATCACAAGCCCTGAATGAATTATTTAAGAATTGCTCTCTATTTCACTGTCATTGTGTTTTTTTTTGAAATTTATTTTGATAATGGGATTTATCGGATTTTCACTGCTGCGTTTAGGCCGCTGTACACACGCTTGATTTCCTTATGGAGACATATAAATCCATGGGTTTTAAGATTCTTACTTCTCAGGTATATTCCAAGGCGTTGAATATGGGGTGTTGAGTCCATTTCGTTGAGCAAGGCGTAAGTGTTTTCTATTATATATTTGGCTTATGGAACGGTATCTGTGCTAATTTCAATCTCTGGTTTTATGCAGAACCCCAACACACCTTTCCCCATAAGCAAGCATAAGTTGGTTTTCTAAATTTGAGACCCTGTTCTGTTTTGTAATTCAGTTCATG
The DNA here is from genome assembly GCF_059928025.1 of Delphinapterus leucas. Classification (NCBI taxonomy): domain Eukaryota; kingdom Metazoa; phylum Chordata; class Mammalia; order Artiodactyla; family Monodontidae; genus Delphinapterus; species Delphinapterus leucas. The sequence goes on along the minus strand of NW_028322233.1, from coordinate 19,309,121 downwards.
TGTAGCCAAGTTTACATTCCGTGTATTAGTGATATCTTATGATGTTTGTTTTTCTGTGTGACTTATTTCTCGTAGAATCATCGTACCTGAATCCACTCATTATTCCGCTACGGGCCTGATGACGTAGATTTCATTGCTGAGTGATATTCCATTGTACGTACGTACAACAACTTCTTTATTCATTTTTTGCTTTCTCGGATATTTAACTTGCATCGTAGACGAGGTTCTTGTAAACAGAGCCGTCCCAAAATTTGGGGTGGCTGTGTGTGTTTGATTTTAATTTCCCTAAGCTATACGACCATAAGTGGAAGTGCCATAGGCTGTGTTTCTTTGTTTCCTACGTGTTTCAGGAAACACCATACACTTCTCCAGAGTGGCTGTTGGCAATTTACATCCCGCCCATCAGCATAACAAGGCTCCCTGTTCTCCATGCCCTGTCCTGCCTTTCTGGATTTTACACCTTTTTCAGATGGCCCTTTTCACCGGGGGGCAGTGAGACTTCATTGTAGTGCAGATTTCCTTTACACGCTAGCTTGGTTGGCCAAAAAGTGCGTATGCGTTTTTTCCTGAATATATTCAGGAAAAGAACGCATACGACCTTTTTGGCCAAGTGCATCATTGTCGACATTCTGCCTCTTTTCCTATGCTTTAAGTGCAATTCCAGTCTACCCCCTGAAATCGTTTTCCTGAAATTCTGCCCCTTTTTCAAGTCCTCTTCGAAGACTAACTTCAATATATTTTTGGACGATAGCTCTCATTCATAACTCTGCAGGTTTGTGAATTACAGTGCCCCTGAGCTCCTTTCTTCAACTCGCTTTCTTGTGAGCTGGCCGCAAAACCGCAGGATTGCTTCAGGCCCTAATCTTTTTCCAGCAGGCACGCTGAGCCTTTGGTTAATTCCTCTTCCTGGTGGGAAATGAGCGTTCCATTTGCCCGTGCACACACCTACAGCTAGTCTCTCATTGGTTCTCCTTATTCCTGATCATCTTGCGCAGAAATTGCAAACTGTGCCAAACAGGAGGTTAAAGGCACTGACTCTCCAAGTGGGGAGAGTGTTTGTAAGGCGTCAGGAACGGTGACCCCGAGTACCAGGGGACGAAAACTAAGATGCTTTTGAAAACGTTTCCCAATCACACGGTGGACCATACTCTGGGTTTCCCATGCATGTTTTAGCTGAAGGAAGAATCCCTTAAACCTGGAGAGTTGGGACCCATGGAATGGGTACCATGCAGTATGACTCCAAAGGGCCTGCGTTTGCTCACCGAACCCCACCAATGCTATCAGCCCGAAGTGTCCAGCCTTATGTCTCACCCAGCTCTGGGTGTAGATGTGGAAATCAAGGTTGCATCACAAGCCCTGAATGAATTATGTAAGAATTGCTCTCTATTTCACTGTCATTGTGTTTTGTTTTTGAAATTTATTTTGGTAATGGGATTTATCGGATTTTCACTGCTGCGTTTAGGCCGCTGTACACACGCTTGATTTCCTTATGGAGACATATAAATCCATGGGTTTTAAGATTCTTACTTGTCAGGTATATTCCCAGGCGTTGAATAAAGGGGTGTTGAGTCCATTTCGTTGAGCAAGGAGTAGGTCTTCTCTATTATATATTTGGCCTATGGAACGGTATCTGTGTTAATTCCAATCTCTGGTTTTATGCAGCACCCCAACTCACCTTTCCCCATAATCAAGCATAAGTTGGTTTTCTAAATTTGAGACCCTGTTCTGTTTTGTAATTCAGTTCATGTGTAGCCAAGATTATATTCCGTGTATTAGTGATACCTTATGATGTTTCTTTTTCTGTGTGACTTATTTCACTTAGAATCCTCCTACCTGAATCCACTCATTGTGCCGCTATGGGCCTGATGACATAGATTTCATTGCTGAGTGATATTACATTGTACGTACGTACCACAACTTCTTTATCCATTTTTGCATTCTGGGATATTTAACTTGTACCGTAGACGAGGTTCTTGTAAACAGTGCCGTCCAAAACTTTGGGGTGGCTGTGTGTTTTTGATTTTAATTTCCCTAAGGTATAGGACCATAAGTGGTAGTGCCGTACGCACCGTTACTTTGTTTTTTAGGTGTTTCAGGAAACACCATACACTTCTCCAGAGTGGCTGTTGGCAATTTACATCCCGCCCATCAGCATAACAAGGCTCCATGTTCTCCATGGCCTGTGCTGACTTTTTGGATTTTACACTTTTTTCAGATGGCCCTTTTGACTGGGGGGCAGTGAGACTTCATTGTAGTGCAGATTTCTTTAACGTGCATGCTAGGTTGGCCAAAAAGTGCCTATGCATTTTTTCCTGAATATATTCAGGAGAAACGCATACGCCCATTTTGGCCAAGTGCATCGTTGTTAAGGTTCTGCCTCTTTTCCTATGCTTTAAATGCAATTCCAGTCTACCCCCTGAAATCGTTTTCCTGCAATTCTGCCCCGCTTTCAAGTCCTGTTCCACGACTTACTTCAATATATTTTTGGACGGTAGCTGTCATTTATAACTCTGCAGGTTTGTGAATTACAGTGTCCCTGAGCTCCTTTCTTCAACTCGCTTTCTTGTGAGCTGGCCGCAAAACCGCAGGATTGCTTCAGGCCCTAATCTGGTTCCGGCATGGCATGCTGAGCCTTTCGTTAATTCCTCTTCCTGGTGGGAAATGAGCGTTCCCTTTGCCCGTGCAGACACCTACAGCTAGTCTCTCATTGGTTCTCCCTATTCCTGTTCATCTTGCGCAGAAATTGCAAACTGTGCCAAACAGGAGTTTAAAGGCACTGACTCTCCAAGTGGGGAGAGTGTTAGTAAAGCATCTGGAATGGTGAACCCGAGTAAAAGGGGACGAAACCTGAGATGCATTTGAAAACGTTTCTCGGTCACACGGTGCACCATACTGTGGGTTTCCCATGCATGTTTTAGCTGAAGGAAGAATCGCTTAAACCTGGAGAGTTGGGACCCTTGGAATGGGTACTTCAAGGGGTCTGCATTTGCTCACCGAACCTCACCAATGCTATCATCCTGGTGTCCAGCCTTATGTCTCACTCAGCTCTGGGTGTAGATGTGGTAAATCCAGGTTGCATCACAGGCCCTGAATGAATTATTTAAGAATTGCTCTCTATTTCACTGTCATTGTGTTTTTTGTTTCTGTAATTTATTTTGATAATGGGATTTATCGTATTTTCACTGCTGTGTTCATGCCTCTGTAGACACGCTTGATTCTCTTACGGAGACATATAAACCCATGGGTTTGAAGATTCTTACTAGTCAGGTATATTCCTAGGCGTTGAATATGGGGTGTTGAGTCCATTTTGTTGAGCAAGCAGTAGATCTTGACTATTACATATTTGGCTTATGGACCAGTATCTGTGCTAATTTCAATCTCTGGTTTTATGCAGCACCCCAACTCACCTTTATCCTTAAGCAAGAATAAGTTGGTTTTCTATATTTGAGACCCTGTTCTGTTTCGTAATTCAGTTCATGTGTAGCCAAGTTTACATTCCATGTATTAGTGATATAGTATATCTTTTTCTTTTTGAATTCTGTGACTTTGAATGATCATACGTAACTCCTCTGGAGTTGTTTCAAGTGGCCAAATTGCATTGATTTCCAGGCTGAGTCATATTCCACTCTACATAAGCACCACATCTGTATCCATTTTTTCCCTCCAGAGACATTTAAGTTATATCCTAGTCGAGGATCTTTTAAACAGTGAGGCGGTATACATTGGGGTGCCTGTGTCCTCTCGATTTTTGTTTTTCCCATGATATACGTCCATGAGTGCAAGTGCCCTGTGCTCTGTAGCTCATTTTTTAGATGCTTTAGTAAACACAGTACACTTCTCCAGAGTGACCGTTGGCAATATACATTTCCAGTATAAGCCTCACAGGGCTCCCTTTTCTCCTTGCCCTGTCCTGCATTTCTGGTGTTTACACTTTATGAGGACGGCTCTTCTGACTGATGCGAAGTGATATGTTTTGTAGTATTGATTTCCAGTGCCCACCTGTTTGGTTGGCTAAAAAAGTGTATGCCCTTTTCTTGAATATATACAGAAAATGACGCATACACCCTTTTTGGCCAACTGCAATGTTGGCAATGTTCAGCCCCTTTTCTTGTGCTTAATGGCGAGTCCTTTCTACCTCTTCCAATCCCTTTCCTGCCATTCTCTCTTGCTTACAAGTCCTTTTCTTTGACTTTCCTCAAGACATTTTTCAGTGATAGATATTTTCAACTCTGCAGTTTCGTGAATTTTAGTGCCACTGAGCTCCATTTTTCAACTTGTGTTTATGGGAACTGACCACAAAGCAGCGGGATTTCCTCAAGGCCTATTCTGTTTCCATGGGCAACCCTAGCCTTTGGTCAATTCGTCTTCCTGATTGGAAATTAGAGTGACATGTGCCTGTCCGAACACCTAGGACTTGTCTCTCATTGTTCCTCCTCCTTCTGCTTCATCCTCTGGACAAATTCCAAACTGTATGCAACAGGATGTTGACAGTGCTGACATCTCCAAGTGGGGAGGCTGTTCGTAAAGACGCTGGAGGGGTGAACCCGAGCACCAGGAGAAGAGGAGATGAGATGCCTTTTCCAAACTCTTCCCGATCAGACGGTATACCATCCTCTGGGTGTGACAGGCATGCTTTAGCTGTAGGAAGGGTCCCATTCATGTGAGGAGAACACCAGGGCTTTTTCAAAATCAGTGTCTCTCCGCAACCCAAAGTGGGGAATGTTTTAAGCTACGGCTACACATATGTTCATTAAGGGCCTTGGGAAGTAGGCAGAGTCCAAACTTTAGATGATTGAAGTCTTCAGGGTCAGAAGCACTCACCACCAGCTTCCCTTAGGTTCCATTTTAACTGTCATTAATAGATGATGTCAATAAAAATATCTATTCTTTTTCAGATTATTTCCCCTTATAGGTTATTGCAAAATATTGAGTGTAGTTCCCTGTGCTATACAGCAGTTCCTTGTTGATGATCGATTTTATACATAGCAGTGTGTATGTGTTAATCCCAAACTGTTAATTTATCCCTCCTCTCACCTTTCCCCTTTGGTAATAATAAATTATAAGACTTTATACTTCTCAGAAATGGGGGAGCTGAAAGAGAGGTATCATTGTCAATGGAAAAGCATTTAAAACAAGATTGAAGCTTTAACCAAGATTATTAGATGTACATCCTTGGAAAGAAATCACTTCGTTTCTCTAATATTGACCTGACAAATAAGACAAACCTTTTCACTGAACTTGCTTATAATAAAGTGATGGAAATACCAAATGGAAGTGTTAGAAACATCTTATTTTACCCGAGCCTTATACACTGTTCTATGTTAATTACAGTTTGGCTCACACATCTGTTCATTGAAGTTACAATGTTCTGAATTTCTGTTACTGATCCTCCAGAGTGGACCCCAACAAGTGTCCCCCTGCCCGGTGTCATTGGAGCCAAGAGATCGAGACTGAGTTTGGTTCAGAAGCAAAGGAAACTTTATATTTTGATCAGAGAATGGAGAGGTGAGAGCATGTGCTATCCCGTGGGCTGTGGGCTGGGCTGCTGTGTAGAGATCCTGTCAGAGTCAGTCAGAGGGAGGGGGCGGAGCTCTTGAGGGCCCGGCTGGCTGCAGCTCAGGCTCTATATCACGGAGTGTGCACTGTGCCCCAGGAGCTGAGTTGTCGACCCAGCCATTCTGCACTAGGAAATCTGGTCTGAAGTGCCGGGTGTGGAACCTCTGTATGCGGGATCCTAGGAGCACGTGTAATTAGACAAAGCACAAAGGATAAAAAAGGTTAGACTTTATTTTATTGCCCAGATTCTATTTTTCTCTCCCAGGGATTTTTAAGGGGCTTTGCCTCGGACAAACCCCTCTTCTGCCTTTTGTCCCCTTCCTCATTCTTGGAGTGCTGAGGGTGCAGACCCTTCTTCTGTAACTGCTGAGTGCTGAGTTAGGAGCCCTCATACCCGTGGGCGAGGGTCAGAACTTCTCCCCAGCAGCCTCCAGGTGACGTTGATTGTCCCCAGGCCTCCTGCCTCCCTGCTCGTCCGCCTGAGCACCAGTATTGGAAGTGTTATAGATTCTAATGACCTTTAAGGGTCCAGGAAGGAGATGTGCAGTGACGCTGTGAGGTCCAGTTTCACCCCGCCCCTCATTTGTTCGGCCACCTTAGGCTGACCGTTTCTGCCAGCCTAGATGCTCTGACCAGTAGTCTGCGCTTTCTTCAATTAGGCCCCTGAATTAACATAAAAACAGCACCAGGTGTCAGGACCCTGTCCGCTCAACTCCCAGACAGTCCAGGGTCAGTGGTGATGAAGGACCATGATGGCCACTGAGTCAACAGCCTTTTGAAGTAAACAGGAGTCCAGCCGGTCTTATTGGCCACCATTATCACAGTGTCTGTAGGCTTTTCTATGGTGACAGCATGATATACGGTTCCCCCACCAAGATTATTAGGTCTGATCTGGGTGCAGTAAGTCCTGCAAGCAGTAGTCTACTCTTTTGGGACACACTCTTGTTGTTTTATGAGAGAAACTCCAGGTCAAGTGATGGTCACATGAGTCGTCATGGTGCCCCGTTGCCCCCGGTTATCTCTCTGGAGGTTGGAGTTGGAGGGCCTCCTCACTCGAGGTCAGTGTGCCCACGGAGCAAACCCTGCAACTTCAGGGCATGGTTGGGGGTTAGGATCACCACGTGGGACCCTTTTCCCTTAGGAGGGAGGTGGCCTTTTGGGCTGCTGATTTCCAGGTTTTTAGATACTGCCAGTATCTTGGCCAGATGTGGCAGTGGGCCAAGCCCCTTGGTGACTGTAGTTTATCCTACCTGGATGGCATTTTTGCATTGTTCCATTTCAAGTGGTCCCAGTTTTTGCACTAATCCTCCAATGGCGATTCACTTTTCACCAGGAATGTAAAGATCAAAGGGTTTAGCTAAATTAGGGAGTTCCAGGGCAAGGGTCTGAATTGACTGCTCTTTCCATTCTTGAAAGGCCACTTCTGGATTCTATTCAAAAGGATCATCACCTTTCCTTTCAGTGTTTCATATAGAGACCCAGCTAGTAGACTGTAGTTAGGGATCCAGAAGCAGCAAACCCTGGCCTCCCCAGGAACCCCTAAGCTGTCTTCTAGTTTTAGATATGGGTAAGGCTGTAAATTGTTTCTTCCCTTTCCTGGGATGGGCTTCTCCGACCTTCTGTGAGAATGAAGCCCAGGCAGGTCGCCGTAGTCTGTGATATTTGAGCTTTTTCTTGGACAACTTGTATCCTTTATTGGCTTGGTAGTTCAGAGGTCCCCTTAGTAGGGCTGGTGATCAGAATGTCGTCTGCATATTGAAGGAGTGTTTCCTTTTCCAGTGGTAAAACTTTTAGGTCTTTAGCTGAGCTTTCCCCAAAGATGGTGTGGGAATTTTTGAACCCTTGGGGCAAGACGGCCCAGAAGTATTGTTTTAGTTGTATGTTGAGTCCTGCCACTCACAAGCCAAAATTTCTTGTGACTCTGACACTAATGGAATACAAAAGAAGGCATCATTGAAGACTAATACAGAATACCATGTCCTGGTGGTTGGTAGAATGACCAGCAGGGTGTAGGATTTAGGAACTACTGGAGGTATATCCTCGGTGGCTTCACTGACTGTCCTGACATCCTTTACCAGGGCCCAGCAGCCCATGGGGCTCTCGAGATCAGGCCAATCCCAGGATATTTAGATCACCTGCGCAGGTACCCTACCCCCACCCCAGAACACGGGGCTCTCATGGTCAGGCCCCTCTCAGGATACAGAGCTACCCTTGCAGTTACGGTGGCAGGGCTGGGCACACAGGAACCGTGCACATCGCCCTCATTGCAGAGCACTCCCAGCTCACCTGTCACTCAGATCTGACACAGAGCACCTCAGAGCAGGACTTGAACTAACAAACAGCAGCTCCGACAGGTCTGTGACCCTGGGCATCACTCTGTGTGGCCTCCCTCCACCTGGTCTTCCAGAGACTTCCACTGCACCCGGGGCACCAGGCCTCTGTCTCCACCCACCACCCACCCCTCCTCTCCCTGACTCCTGGGTTCCTCTCATTAGGAGAGGGTTTTCTTGAAGTTGTCTCCCACTCATGGGCCAGATAATATAATTAGAAAACAAGCCAGAGCTGCAGCCCCTTGTCTATCCTGACTCTCAGGAGCCCACACCTGTTCCTTGGACCTGGCCGATTCAGAAAGTTCCATTTTCTGCAACTGTGAGCCCCTGAGGGGTGATTATTGGCTGGCCTGGGAAGCCTGACCATGCCGGCCAGTCCTCCCCAGGTGTGCCTGGGTTGAGATCAATATAAACACCGCTCCAGGCAGCAAGAGCCCCTGCAGCTGTGCCTGACGCCATTTTCTCTGCCCAGTCAGCAGTCTCGGGGCTGGGCTGGTGGGAGGGAGTGAGAGGCCACGGCTTTGTGGGTGGCCCAGTGTGAGTGGGGCTCTGCTGGACTTTCTGCAGCAGTTGCCAAGATGCCACCTGCTAAAGAAGAGGATGTGTCACCCATACCTGCCGCTGGAATTTCTCCCTGGGCAGAGGTGAGTAAGGAAGAAAGCAGTGGGGGCCGGGACAGGAGGGGTATCTCAGGCAGGGAAATGGAAAGCTTCCAGAAGAGCACCCAGGGCCAGGACCATCCTGTCTGGCCTGCAGGCACCAAGTCGGCTGGCATGCTGTCGCTCATGTGGCTCCATGGCCCTTCCTCTAGGCTTTCAAGTCCTTGTACATATTCAGGTGTTTTACCTGGGAAGGGTGGGAACATTGCAGCAGCAGCTGGCCTGGGGCTCGGCCCACGTTTACTCACAGATGCCTCGGCACGGGCCCCCAGCTTTGCAATGAGGACGCTTGTTGCGTGGGGCCTGCTGGCTGAATGGGAGATGATTCCCCACCACTGACCAACTTCAGAATTGTTTACAACTGGAGCAAGGGCCCTGATACGGTTTTCCTCTGTGTAACTGGTGGGTTCTTTTTTTCTTTCTTTTTTTCGTTTTTGGTTCAAGGTAGATTTTATTCCTCTTTTTTGTATTTACAGATATAAGCATGGAAATAATTTATTCATATAAATACATGTATGTGAAGGGAAGAATATTTTTTCTGTTTTACTTTTTGTAATTTTGAATTTTATTTTATTTTTTTATACAGCAGCTTCTTTTTGGTTACCTATTTTATACATAGAAATGTATACATGCCAATCCCAATCTCTCAACTCCTCCCACCACCAGCCCCCTAACAGCTTTCCCCCCTTGGTGTCCATACGTTTGTTGTCTACATCTGTTGCTCTATTTCTGCCTTGCAAAACGGTTCATCTGTACAACTTTTCTAGGTTCCACATATATGCATTTATATACAGGATTTGTTTTTCTCTTTCTGACTTACTTCACTCTGTATGACAGTCTCTAGATCCATCAACGTCTCTACAAATGACCCAATTTCATTCCTTTTTATGGCTTAGTAATATTCCATTTTATAATTGTACCTCATCTTTATGCATTCGTCTGTCTGTGGGCATTTAGGTTGCTTCCATTACCTGGATATTGTAAATAGTGATGCAATGAACATTGCGGTGAATGTCTCTTTTCCTTTTATGGTTTTGTCTGGGTATATGCCCAGTAGTGGGATTGCTGTATTATATGGTAATCCTATTCTTAGTTTTATAAGAAACTCCATAATGTTCTCCACAGTGACTGCATCAATTTACATTCCCAACAATAGTGGAAGAGGGTTCCTTATCTCCACACCCTTTCCAGCATTTGTTGTTTGTAGATTTTCTGATGATGCCCATTCTAACAGGTGTGAGGTGATACACCATGGATTAGTCTATTTCGTTGAGCAAAGAGTAGGTCTTGTCTATTACATATTTGGCTTATGGAACGGTATGTGTGCTCATTTCAATCTCTGGTTTTATACAGCACCCCAACTCAACTTTCCCCTTAAGCAAGCATAAGTTTGTATCTAAATGTGAGACTCTGTTCGGTTTTGTAATTCAGTTTATGTGTAGCCAAGTTTACACTCCCTCTATTTGTGATATCTTATGATAATTATGTTTCTCTGTGTGACATATTTCTCTTAGAATCATCATACTTAAATCCACTCAATTTGCTGCTACAGGCCTGATGACACTGATTTCATTGCTGAGTGATATTCCGTTGTACGTAAGTAGGACAACTCCTTTATCCATTTTTTTTCTTTCTGGGATATTTAGTTTGTACTGGACTCGAGGTTCTTGTAAACACAGCAGCCCTGGATATTGTGTTGGCTGTGTCTTGTTGATTTTAATTTTCCTAAGCTATAGGGCCAAAAGTGGAAGTGCCCTAGGCTCTGTAGCTTTGTTTTTTGATGTTTCAGCATACACCATAAACATCACCAGAGTGTCTGTTGGCAATTTACATCCCGTCCATCAGCATAACAAGGCTCCCTGTTCTCCATGGCCTGTCCTGTGTTTCTGGGTTTTACACTTTTTTCAGATGGCTCTTTTGACGAATGGGAAATGAGAGTTCATTGTAGTGCGGATTTCCATTGCTCGAATTCTTGGTTGGCCACAAAGGGCATATGCGTTTTTTCCTGAATATATTCAGGAAAAAATGTATACGCACTTTTTGTCCAAGTGCATCACTGTCAAAGATCTGCCGCTTTTCACATGCTTTAAATGCAATTCCAATCTACCTCCTGAAATATGATTCCTGCAATTCTGCCTCGTTTTCAAGTCCTCTGTGCAGACTTACTTCAATATATTTTTGCCAATAGCTGTCATTTATAACTCTGCAGGTTTGTGAATTACAGTGCCTGTGATTTCCTTTCTTAACTCGTTTCCTTGAAAGCTGGCCACAGAACCGCAGGTTTGCTTCAGGCCGTAATCAGGGTCCCGCACGGCACTCTGAGCCTTTGTTTAATTCCTCTTCCTGGTGGGAAATTAGAGTTAAATGTGCCCCTGCAGACACCTGCCTCACTCCCAGCCCCTTGGTGATGTGTGTCCTCTGGTTTGAGGCCACATGTGCTGGGTTCCTCACCTTTCGCAGATGTGGCCCCACTGGTGTGCGGACACTCCTGCCTGGTTCCCATCCCCTTGGTGATGTGAGCCCTCCAGTGAGAGTCTGATCCTGGTTGGGCTCCTCACACTTCTGTGAGGTGGGCCCTCTTCTCTGAGGTCACTCCTGCCTGGCTGACACACCCCACCTTGGCGACGTCGGCCCTCTGGCGGCAGTTGGAGCCCGCTGGGAGCCTCCTCCCCTCAGTGATGAGGCCCTCTGGCATCAGGCCCTAACTGCTGGTTACCCACATTTTCTGATACGTGCTAAGTGGTGTGAGGGCACTCCTGCCAGGTTCCCATCCCCATGTGCCTTCTGCTCTATGGTCCCAACACCTGTGTTGTTCACAGTTTCAGGATGTTGGCTCTCTGGTGTTAGTTCACTCAGGCCTAGATCCCATAGACTCTGTGCTCTGAGCCGCCTGCTGGGAGGTTCCTACTGCTGGATTCCTTACCATTTTTATTCTTTGGGTCCTGTGTTTTCATGCTCCTCCTTCCTGACTCACTCCCAGCCCTTTTGTGATGTAGGTCCTCTGGTTTGAGGCCACATGTGCCGGTTTCCTCACCTTTATTGATGTGGCCCCACTGGTGTGAGGACACTCCTGCCTGGTTCCCATCCCCTTGGTGATGGGGGCCCTCTGGTGAGAGTCTGATCCTGGCTGGATTCCTCACCCTTCTGGGAGGTGGGCCCTCTGCTGTGAGGTCACTCCTGCCTGGCTGGCACACATCACCTTGGCGATGTGCGCCCTCAGTTGGGAGTTGGTGCCTGCTGGGAGTCTCCTCCCCTCGGTAATGAGGGCCCTCTGGCGTCAGGCCCTAACTCATGGGCTCCCAAAATTTTCTGATATGTGCCCTGTCGTGCGAGTACACTCCTGCCACGTTCCCATCCCCATGAGGATGTGGGCTTTCTGCTCTGAGGTCCCACCAGCTGGGTTGCTCACAGTGTCATGATGTGAGCCCTCTGCTGTGAGTTCACTGTGGCCTGGATCCCATAGACTCCGTACTCTGGGCCACCTGCTGGGGGGTTCCAACTGCTGGATTCCTCACATTTTTTATTCTGTGGGCCCTGTGTTGTTAGGCTACTCCTGCCTGCCTCACTCGGAGCACCTTGGAAATGTGGGTCCTCTGGTTTAGGCCACATGTGCTGGGTTCGTCACCTTTCTATAATGTGGCCACACTGGTGTGAGGACACTCCTGCCTTGTTCCGGTCCCCTTGGTGATGTGGGCTCTCTGGTGAGAGTCTTATCCTGGCTGGTTTCCTCACCCTTCTGTGAGGTAGGCCCTCTGCTGTGAGGTCACTCCTGCCTGACTGGCACACGTCACCTTGGCGACGTGGGCCCTCAGTTGGGAGTTGGTGCCTGCTGGGAGTCTCCTCCCCTCGGTAATGAGGGCCCTCTGGCGTCAGGCTCTAACTCCTGGGCTCCCAAAATTTTCTGATGTGCGCCCTGTGGTGTGAGTACACTCCTGCCAGGTTTCCAACCCCATGGGAATATGGGCCTTCTGCTCTGAGGTCCCAACGGTGGGTGGCTCAGTTTCATGATGAGGGCCCTCTGGTGTGAGTTCACTCCGGCCTGGATCCCATAGCCTCGCTGCTCCTGGCCGCCTGCGGGGAGGTTCCAACTGCAGGATTCCTCACCTTTTTCTTCTATGGGCCCTCTGTTTGGAGACTCCTCCTGCCTGACTCACTCCCAGCCCCTTGGTGATGTGTGTCCTCTGGTTTGAGGCCACGTGTGCTGGGTCCCTCACCTTTCGATGATGTGGCCCCACTGGTGTGAGGACACTCCTGCCTGGTTTCTATCCCCTTGTTGATATGGGCCCTCTGGTGAGAGTCTGATCCTGGCTGGGTTCCTCACCCTTCTGTGAGGTGGGCCCTCTGCTGTGAGGTCACTACTGACTGGCTGGCACACCCCGCCTTGGTGACATCGGCCCTCTTGTGGCAGTTGGAGCCTGCTGGGAGCCACCTCCCCTCGGTGATGAGGGCTCTCTAGCGTCAGGCCGTAACTTCTGGGTACCCACTTTTTCTGATACGTGCTAAGTGGTGCGAGGACACTCTTGCCATGTTCCCAACCCCATGGGGATGTGGGCCTTCTGCTGTGAGGTCCCAATGGCTGGGTTGCTCACAGTTTCATGATATGGGCCCTCTGCTGTGAGTTCACTGCAGCCTGGATTGCATAGACTCGGTGCTCTGGGCCGCCTGCTGGGAGGTTCCCACTGCAGGATTCCTCAGCTTTTTTATTCTATGGGCCCTGTGTTGTGAGGTTACTCCTGCATGCCTCACTCCGAGCCCATTGGAGATGTGGGTCTTCTGGTTTAGGCCACATGTGCTGGGTTCCTCACCTTTCTATGATGTGGTCACACAGGTGTGCAGACAGTCCTGCCTGGTTCTGATCCTCTTGGTGATGTGGGCCCTCTGGTGAGAGTCTAATCCTCTTTGGGTTCCTCACACTTTTTTGAGGTTGGCCCTCTGCTCTGAGGTCACTCCTGCCTGGCTGGCACACCCCGCATTGGCGACGTTGGCCCTCTTGTAGCAGTTGGAGCCTGCTGGGAGCCTCCTCTCCTCGGTGATGAGGGCCCTCTGGCGTCAGGCCCTAACTGCTGGGCTCCCCACATTTTCTGATGTGTGCCCACTGGTACGATGACACTCCTGCTTGGTTCGCTTCCCCATGGGGATGTGGGCCTTGTGCTCTGAGGTCACAATGGCTAGGTTGCTCACAGTTTCATGATGAGGGCCCTCTGTTGTGAGTTCATCATCGCCTGGATCCCATAGCCTCGGTGCTCTGGGCCGCCTGCTGGGATGTTCCAACTGCTGGATTCCTCACCTTTTTTATACAATGGGCCACGTGTTTTGAGGTTCATCCTGCCTGCCTCGCTCCGAGACCCATGGAGATGTGGGTCCTCTGGTTTGAGGCCACATGTGCTGGGTACCTCATCTTGCGATGATGTGGCCCCACGGGTGTGAAGACACTCCTGCCTGGTTCCCAGCCCATTGCTGATGTGGGCCCTCTGTTGAGAGTCTGATAATGGCTGGGTCCCTTACCCTTCTGTGATGTGGGCCCTCTGATGTGAGGTCACTCCTGCCTAGCTGGCTCACGTCACCTTGGCGATGTGGGCCCTCTGTTGGCCACTGAAGCATACTGGGAACCCCCTACCCTCTTTAAGGAGGGCCTTGGAAAAAACGCATATGCACTTTTTGAACAAGTGCATCATTGTCGAGGTTCTGCCTCTTCTCCTATGCTTTCAGTGCACTTTCCGTCTACCTCCTGAAATCGTTTTCCTGAATTTCTGCCCCGCTTTCAAGTCCTCTTCGCAGACTTACTTCAATATATTTTTGGACGATAGCTGTCATTTATAACTCTGCAGGTTTGTGAATTACAGTGCCCATGAGCTCCTTTCTTCAAATAGCTTTCTTGTGAGCTGGCCGCAAAACCGCAGGATTGCTTCAGGCCCTAATCTGGTTCCGGCAGGGCATGCTGAGCCTTCAGTTAACTCCTCTTCCTGGTGGGAAATGAGCGTTAAATTTGCCCGTGCAGACACCTACAGCTAGTCTCTCATTGGTTCTCCCTATTCCTGTTCATCTTGCGCAGAAATTGCAAACTGTGCAAAACAGGAGGTTAAAGGCACTGACTCTCCAAGTGGGGAGAGTGTTAGTTAAGCGTCTGGAATGGTGAACCCGAGTATAAAGGGACGAAAACTGAGATGCATTTGAAAACGTTTCCCAATCACATGGTGGACAATACTCTGGGTTTCCCATACATGATTTAGCGGAAGGAAGAATCCCTTAAACCTGGAGAGTTGGGACCCATGGAATGGGTACCATGCAGTATGACTTCAAAGGGTCTGCAATTGGTCACCGAACCTCACCAATGCTATCAGGGCGAAGTGTCCGGCCTTATGTCTCCCCAGCTCTGGGAGTACATGTGGTAAATCCAGGATGCCTCAGAAGCCCTGAGTGAATTATTTAAGAATTGCTCTCTATTTCACTGTCATTGTGTTTTGTTTTTGAAATTTATTTTGATAATGGGATTTATCGGATTTTCAGTGTTGCCTTTAGGCCACTGAACACATGCTTCATTCTCTTACGGACACATATAAATCCATGGGTTTTAAGATTCTTGCTAGGCAGGTATATTCCTAGGCGTTGAATATGGGGTGTTGAGTCCATTTCGTTGAGCAAGCAGTAGGTCTTGTCTATTACATATTTGGCTTATGGAACGGTATCTGTGCGAATTTCAATCTCTGTTTTTATGCAGCACCCGAACTCACCTTTCCAAAAAAGCAAGCATATGTTGGTTTTCTAAATTTGAGACACTGTTCTGTTTTGTAATTCAGTTCATGTGTAGCCAAGTTTACATTCCGTGTATTAGTGATATCTTATGATGTTTGTTTTTCTGTGTGACCTATTGCACGTAGAATCATCGTACCTGAATCCACTCATTATGCCGCTACGGGCCTGATGACATAGATTTCATTGCTGAGTGATATTCCATTGTACGTAAGAACCACAACTTCTTTATCCATTTTCCGCCCTCTGGGATATTAAACTTGTACCGTAGACGAGGTTCTTGTAAACAGAGCCGTTCCAAACTTTGGGGTGGCTGTGTGGTTTTGATTTTAATTTCCCTATGCTATAGGACCATAAGTGGAAGTGCCATAGGCTGTGTTGCTTTGTTTCTTAAGTGTTTCAGGAAACACCATACACTTCTCCAGAGTGGCTGTTGGCAATTCACATCCCGCCCATCAGGATAACAATGCTCCCTCTTCTCCATGGCCTGTCGTGCCTTTCTGGATTTTACACTTTTTTCAGATGTCCCTTTTGACCGGGGGGCAGTGAGACTTCATTGTAGTGCAGATTTCCTTTACACGCTGGCTTGGTTGGCCAAAAAGTGCGTATGCGTTTTTTCCTGATTATATTCAGGAAAAAACGCATACGCCCTTTTTGGCCAAGTGCATCATTGTCGCTGTTCTCCGTCTTTTCCTAGGCTTTAAGTGCAATTCCAGTCTACCGACTGAAATCGTTTTCCTGAAATTCTGCCCCGCTTTCAAGTCCTCTTCGAAGACTTACTTCAATATGTTTTTGGACGATAGCTGTCTTTCATAACTCTGCAGGTTTGTGAATTACAGTGCCCCTGAGCTCCTTTCTTCAACTCGCTTTCTTGTGAGCTGGCAGCAAAACCGCTGGAATACTTCAGGCCCTAATCTGTTTTTGGCAAGGCACGCTGAGCCTTTGGTTAATTCCTCTTCCTGGTGGGAAATGAGCGTTCCATTTGTCCGTGCAGACACCTACAGCTAGTCTCTCATTGGTTCTCCCTATTCCTGTTCATCTTGCGCAGAAATTGCAAACTGTGCCAAACAGGAGGTTAAATGCACTGACCCTCCAAGTGGGGACAGTTTCAGTAAAGCGTCTGGAATTGTGAACCCGACTACCAGGGGACGAAATCTGAGATCCATTTGAAAACGTTTCCCTATCACACGGTGAACCATACTCTGGGTCTCCCATGCATGTTTTAGCTGAAGGTAGAATCCCTTAAACCTGGAGAGTTTCGACCCATGGAATGGGTACCATGCAGTATGACTTCAAAGGGTCTGCGTTTGCTCAACGAACCTCACCAATGCTATCAGCCCGAAGTGTCCAGTCTTATGTCTCACCCAGCTCTGGGTGTAGATGTGGTAAATCCAGGTTGCATCACATGCCCTGAATGAATTATTTAAGAATTGCTCTCTATTTCAGTGTCATTGTGTTTTGTTTTTGAAATTTATTTTGATAATGGGATTTATCGGATTTTCACTGCTGCGTTTAGGCCGCTGTACACATGCTTGATTTCCTTAGGGAGATATATAAATCCATGGGTTTTAAGATTCTTACTTGTCAGGTATATTCCCAGGCGTTGAATATGGGGTGTTGAGTCCATTTCGTTGAGCAAGGAGTAGGTCTTGTCTATTATATATTTGGCTTATGGAACGGTATCTGTGCTAATTTCAATCTCTGGTTTTGTGCAGCACCACAACTCACCTTTCCCCATAAGCAAACATAAGGTGGTTTTCTAAATTTGAGACCCACTTCTGCTTTGTAATTCAGTTCATGTGTAGCCAAGTTTACATTCCGTGTATTAGTGATATCTTATGATGTTTCTTTTTCTGTGTGACTTATTACTCGTAGAATCCTCGTACCTTAATCCACTCATTATTCCGCTATGGGCCTGATGACGTAGATTACATTGCTGAGTGATATTCCATTGTACGAAAGTACCACAACTTCTTTATCCATTTTTTGCTTTCTCGGATATTTAACTTGTACCGTAGACGAGGTTCTTGTAAACAGAGCCGTCCCAAACTTTGGGGTGGCTGTGTGTTTTTGAATTTAATTTCCCTAAGCTATAGGACCATAAGTGGAAGTGCCATAGGCTGTGTTGCTTTGTTTCCTACGTGTTTCAGAAAACACCATACACTTCTCCAGAGTGGCTGTTGGCAATTTACATCCCGCCCATCAGCATAACAAGGCTCCCTGTTCTCCCTGACCTGTCCTGCCTTTCTGGATTTTACACATTTTCAGAGGGCCCTGTTTACCTGGGAGCAGAGAGACTTCATTGTAGTGCAGATTTCCTTTACAGGCTTGGTTGGTTAGCCAAAAAGTGCGTATGCGTTTTTCCTGAATATATTCAGGAAAAAAAGCATACGCACTTTTTGGCCAAGTGCATCATTGTCGACATTCTACCTCTTTTCCTATGCTTTAAGTGCAATTCCAATCTATCCCCTGAAACCGTTTTCCAGAAATTCTGCCCCGCTTTCAAGTCCTCTTTGAAGACTTACTTCAATACATTTTTGGACGATAGCTGTCATTCATACCTCTGCAGGTTTGTGAATTACAGTGACCCAGAGCTCCTTCCTTCAACTCGCTTTCTTGTGAGCTGGCCGCCAAACCGCATGATTTCTTCAGGCCCTAACCTGTTTCTGGCAGGGCACGCTGAGCCTTTGGTTAATTCCTCTTCCTGGTGGGAAATGAGCGTTCCATTTGCCCGTGCATACACCTACAGCTAGTCTCTCATTGGTTCTCCCTATTCCTGTTCATCTTGCTCAGAAATTGCAAACTGTGCCAAAAAAGGAGATTAAAGGCAATGAATCTCCAAGTGGGGAGAGTGTTAGTAAAGCGTCTGGAATGGTGAACCCGTGTACCAGGCGACGAAAACTGAGATGCATTTAAAAATGTTTCCCAATCACACGGTGGACCATACTCTGGGTTTCCCATGCATGTTTTAGCTGAAGGAAGAATCCCTTAAACCTGGAGAGTTTGGACCCATGGAATGGGTACCATGCAGTATGACTTCAAATGGTCTGCATTTGCTCAACAAACCTCACCAATGCTATCAGCCCGAAGTGTCCAGCCTTATGTCTCACCCAGCTCTGGGTGTAGATGTGGTAAATCCAGGTTGCATCACATGCCCTGAATGAATTATTTAAGAATTGCTCTCTATTTCAGTGTCATTGTGTTTTGTTTTTGAAATTTATTTTGATAATGGGATTTATCGGATTTTCACTGCTGCGTTTAGGCCGCTGTACACACGCTTGATTTCCTTATGGAGACATATAAATCCATGGGTTTTAAGATTCTTACTTGTCAGGTATATTCCCAGGCGTTGAATATGTGGTGTTGAGTCCATTTCGTTGAGCAAGGAGTAGGTTTTGTCTATTATATATTTGGCTTATAGAACGGTATCTGAGCTAATTTCAATCTCTGGTTTTATGCAGCACCCGAACTCACCTTCCCCATAAGCAAGCAAAAGTTGATTTTCTAAATTTGAGACCCTGTTCTGTTTTGTAATTCAGTTCATGTGTAGCCAAGTTTACATTCCTTGTATTAGTGATACATTTTGATGTTTCTTTTTCTGTGTGACTTATTTCACGTAGAATCATCGTACCTGAATCCACTCATTATGCCGCTACGGGCCTGATATAGATTTCATTGCTGAGTGATATTCCATTGTACGTACGTAGCACAACTTCTTTATCCATTTTTCGCTCTCTGGGATATTTAACTTGTACCGTAGACAAGGTTTTGTAAACAGAGCCGTTCCAAATTTTGGGGTGGCTCTGTGGTTTTGATTTTAATTTCCCTAAGCTATAGGACCATAAGTGGTAGTACCATGGGCTGTGTTGCTTTGTTTCTTATGTGTTTCAGGAAACACCATACACTTCTCCATAGTGGCTGCTGGCAATTCACATCCCGCCCATAAGCATAACAATGCTCCCTGTTCTCCATGGCCTGTCCTGCCTTTCTGGATTTTACACTTTTCTCAGATGGCCCTTTTGACCTGGGGGCAGAGAGACTTAATTGTAGTGCCGATTTCCTTTACACGCTTGCTTGGTTGGCCAAAAAGTGCGTATGCGTTTTTTCCTGAATATATTCAGGAAAAAACGCATACGGCCATTTTGGACAAGTGCATCATTGTCGCCGTTCTGCCTCTTTTCCTATTCTTTAAGTGCAATTCCAGTCTACCCCCTGAAATCGTTTTCCTGAATTTCTGCCCCGCTTTCAAGTCCTCTTCGCAGCCTTCCTTCAATATATTTTTGGACGATAGCTGTCATTTATAACTCTGCAGGTTTTGAATCACAGTGACCCTGAGCTCCTTTCTTCAACTCGCTTTCCTGTGAGCTGGCTGCAAAACCTCAGGATTGTTTCAGGCCCTAATCTTGTTCCGGCAGGGCATGCTGAGCCTTTGGTTAATTCTTCTTCCTCGTGGGAAATGACCGTTACATTTGCCCGTGCAGACACCTACAGCTAGCCTCTCATTGGTTCTCCATATTCCTGTTCATCATGTGCAGAAATTGCAAACTGTGCCCAACAGGAGGTTAAAGGCACTAACTCTCCAAGTGGGGAGAGTGTTAGTTAGGCGTCTGGAATGGTGAACCCGAGTATAAAGGGACGTAAACTGAGATGCATTTGAAAACGTTTCTCAATCACACGGTGGACCATACTCTGGGATTCCCATGCATGTTTTAGCTGAAGGAAGAATCCTTTAAACCTGGAGAGTTGGGACGCATGGAATGGGTACCATGCAGTACGACTTCAAAGGGTCTGCGTTTGCTCACCGAACCTCACCAATGCTCTCAGCCCGAAGTGTCCAGCCTTATGTCTCACCAAGCTCTGGGTGTAGATGTGGTAAATCCAGGTTGCATCACAAGCCCTGAATGAATTATTTAAGAATTGCTCTCTATTTCAGTTTCATTGTGTTTTGTTTTTGAAATTTATTTTGATAATGGGATTTATCGGATTTTCACTGCTGCGCTTAGGCCGCTGTACACACGCTTGATTTCCTTATGGAGACATATAAACGCATGGGTTTGAAGATTCTTAATAGTCAGGTGTATTCGTAGGCGTTGAATATGGGGTGTTGAGTCCATTTCGTTGACCAGGGTGTAGGTTTTTTCTAGTACATATTTGGCTTATGGAGCGGTATCTGTGCTAATTTCAATCTCTGGTTTTATGCAGCTCCCCAACTCTCCTTTATCCTTAAGCAAACATAAGTTGGTCTTCTAAATTTGAGACCCCGTTCTGTTTTGTAATTCAGGTCATATGTAGCCACGTTTACATTCCATGTATTAGTAATATCGTATGTCTTTTTCTTTTTGAATTATGTGACTTCGAATGATCATACGTAACTCCTCTGGGGTTCTTACAACTGTCCATATTTCACTGATTTTCAGGCTGAGTAATATTCCACTCTACATAAGTGCCACATCTCTATCCATTTTTTCCCTCCAGAGACATATAAATTATATCCTAGTCGAGGATCTTTTAAACAGAGAGGCGGTAAACATTGGGGTGCCTGTGTCCTCTCGATTTTTGTCTTTCCCAAGATATACGTCCATGAGTGCAAGTGCCCTGTGCTCTGTAGCTCATTTTTTAGATGCTTTAGTAAACACAATACACTTCTCAAGAGTGATCATTGGCAATATACATTTCCACTATAAGCCTCACAGGGCTCCCTATTCTCCTTGCCCTGTCCTGCATTTCTGGTGTTTACACTTTATGAGGACGGCTCTTCTGACTGATGCGAAGTGATATGTTTTGTAGTACTGATTTCCAGTGCCCACCTGTTTGGTTGGCTAAAAAAGTGTATGCCCTTTTCTTGAATATATACAGAAAAAGACGCATACAACCTTTTTGGCCAACTGCAATGTTGGCAATGTTCAGCCCCTTTTCTTGTGCTTAATGGCGAGTCCTTTCTACCTCTTCCAATCCCTTTCCTGCCATTCTCCATTGCTTACAAGTCCCTTTCTCTGACTTTCCTCAAGACATTTTTCAGTGAGAGATATTTTCAACTCTGCAGTTTCGTGAATTTTAGCGGCCCTGAGTTCCATTTTTCAACTTGTGTTTATGGGAACTGGCCACAAAGCAGTGGGATTTCCTCAAGCCCTATTCTGTTTCCATGGGCAACCCTAGCCTTTGGTCAATTCGTCTTCCTGATTGGAAATTAGAGTGACATGTGCCTGTCCGAACACCTAGGACTTGTCTCTCATTGTTCCTCCTCCTTCTGTTTCATCCTCTGGACAAATTCCAAACTGTATGCAACAGGATGTTGACAGTGCTGACATCTCCAAGTGAGGAGACTGTTCGTAAAGACACTAGAGGGGTGAACCCGAGCACCAGGAGATGAGGAGATGAGATGCCTTTTCCAAACTCTTCCCGATCAGACGGTATACCATCCTCTGGGTGTGACAGGCATGTTTTAGCTGTAGGAAGTGTCCCATTCATGTGAGGAGAACACCAGGGCTTTTTCAAAATCACTGTCTCTCCACAACCCAAACTGGGGAATTTTTTAAGCTACGGCTACACATATGTTCATTAAGGGCCTTGGGAAGTAGGCAGAGTCCAAACTTTAGATGATTGAAGTCTTCCTGGTCAGAAGCACTCACCACCGGCTTCCCTTAGGTTCCATTTTAACTGTCATTAATAGATGATGTCAATAAAAATATCTATTCTTTTTTCAGATTATTTCCCCTTATAGGTTATTGCAAAATATTGAGGGTAGTTCCCTGTGCTATACAGTAGTTCCTTGTTGATCATCGATTTTATACATAGCAGTGTGTATGTGTTAATCCCAAACTGTTAATTTATCCCTCCTCTCACCTTTCCTCTTTGGTAATAATAAATTATAAGATTTTATACTTCTCAGAAATGGGGGAGCTGAAAGAGAGGTATCATTTTCAATGGAAAAGCATTTAAAACAAGATTGAAGTTTAACCAAGATTATTAGATGTACATCCTTGGAAAGAAATCACTTCGTTTCTCTAGTATTGACCTGACAAATAAGACAAACCTTTTCACTGAACTTGCTTATAATAAAGTGATGGAAATATCAAATGGAAGTGTTAGAAACATCTTATTTTACCCGAGCCTTATACACTGTTCTATGTTAATTACAGTTTGGCTCACACATCTGTTCATTGAAGTTACAATGTTCTCAATTTCTGTTACTGATCCTCCAGAGTGGACCCCAACAAGTGTCACCCTGCCCAGTGTCATTGGAGCTAACAGATCGAGACTGAGTTTGGTTCAGAAGCAAAGGAAACTTTATATTTTGATCAGAGAATGCAGAGGTGAGAGCATGTGCTACCCCGTGGGCTGTGGGCTGGGCTGCTGTGTAGAGATCCTGTCAGAGTCAGTGGGAGGGAGGGGGCGGAGCTCTTGAGGGCCCGGTTGGCTGCAGCTCAGGCTCTATATCACGGAGTCTGCACTGTGCCCCAGGAGCTGAGGTGTCGACCCAGCCATTCTGCACTAGGGAACCTCGTCTGAAGTGCTGGCTGTTGAACCTCTGTATGCGGGACCCTAGGAGCACGTGAAATTAGACAAAGCACAAAGGATAAAAAAGGTTAGACTTTATTTTATTGCCCAGATTCTATTTTTATCTCCCAGAGATTTTTAAGGGGCTTTGCCTGGGACAAACCCCTCTTCTGCATTTTGTCCCCTTCCTCATTCTTAGAGTGCTGAGGGTGCAGACCCTTCATCTGTAACTGCTGAGTGCTGAGTTAGGAGCCCTCATACCCGTGGGCAAGGGTCTGAACTTCTCCCCAGCAGCCTCCAGGTGATGTTGATTGTCCGCAGGCCTCCTGCCTCCCTGCTCGTCCGCCTGAGCACAAGTATTGGTAGTGTTATAGATTCTAATGACCTTTAAGCGTCCAGGAAGGAGACGTGCAATGACGCTGTGAGGTCCAGTTTCACCCCACCCCACATTTGTTCGGCCACCTTAGGCTGACAGTTTCTGCCAGCCTAGATGCTCTGACCAGTAGTCTGTGCTTTCTTCAGTTAGGCCCCTGAATTAACGTAAAAACAGCACCATGTGTCAGGACCCTGACTGCCCAACTCCCAGACAGTCCAGGGTCAGTGGTGATGAAGGATCATGATGGTCACTGAGTCAACAGCCTTTTGAAGTAAACAGGAGTCCAGCCGGTCTTATTGGCCACCATCATCACAGTGTCTGTAGGCTTTTCTATGGTGACAGCGTGATATACGGTTCCCCCGCCAAGATTATTACCTCCCCTCTGGGTGCAGTAAGTCCTGCAAGCAGTAGTCTACTCTTTTGGGACACACTCTTGTTGTTTTATGAGAGAAACTCCAGGTCAAGTGATGGTCACACGAGTCGTCATGGTGCCCCTTTGCCCCAGTTATCTCTCTGGAGGTTGGAGTTGGAGGACCTCCTCACTCAAGGTCAGTGTGCCCACGGAGCAAACCCTGCAACTTCAGGGCATGGTTCGGGGTTAGGATCACCACGTGGGGTCCTTTTCCCTTAGGAGGGAGGTGGCCTTTTAGGCTGCTGATTTCCAGGTTTTCAGATACTGCCAGTATCTTGGCTAAATGTGGCGGTGGGCCAAGCCCCTTGGTGACCGTAGTTTATCCTACCTGGATGGCATTCTTGCATTGTTCCATTTCAAGTTGTCCCAGGTTTTGCACTAATACTCCAATGGTGATTCACTGTTCACCAGGAAAGTAAAGATCAAAGGGTTTAACTAAATTAGGGAGTTCCAGGGCAAGGGTCTGAATTGACTGCTCTTTCCATTCTTGAAAGGCCACTTCTGGATTCTATTCAAAAGGATGATCATCTTTTTCTTTCAGTGTTTCATATAGAGGCCCAGCTAGTAGACTGTAGTTAGGGATCCAGAAGCAGCAAACCCTGGCCTCGCCAGGAACCCCTAAGCTGTCTTCTAGTTTTAGAAATGGGTAAGGCTGTAAATTGTTTCTTCCCTTTCCTGGGATGGGCTTCTCCGACCTTCTGTGAGAATGAAGCCCAGGCAGGTCACCGTAGTCTGTGATATTTGAGCTTTTTCTTGGACAACTTGTATCCTTTATTGGCTTGGTAGTTCAGAGGTCTCCTTAGTAGGGCTAGCGATCAGAATGTCGTCTGCATATTGAAGGAGTGTTTCCTTTTCCAGAGGTAGAACTTTTAGGTCTTTAGCTGAGCTTTCCCCAAAGATGGTGTGGGAATTTTTGAACCCTTGGGGCAAGACGGCCCGGAAGTATTGTTTTAGTTGTATGTTGAGTCGTGCCACTCACAAGCCAAAATTTCTTGTGAGTCTGGGACTAGTAGAATACAAAAGAAGGCATCATTGAAGACTAATACAGAATACCATGTCCTAGTGGTTGGTAGAATGACCAGCAGGGTGTAGGATTTAGGAACTACTGGAGGTATATCCTCGGTGGCTTCACTGACTGTCCTGACATCCTTTACCAGAATTCCAGCAGCCCATGGGGCTCTCGAGGTCAGGCCAATCCCAGGATATGGAGCTCACCTGGGCAGGTACCCCACCCCCACCCCAGCCCACGGGGCTCTCGTGTTCAGGCCCCTCCCAGGATATGGGGTTCCCTGGGCAGGTTCCCCTGCAGCCCATGGGGCTCTCGTTGTCAGGCCCCTCCCAGGATACAGAGCTAACCTTGCAGATACCGTGGCAGGGCTGGGCACACAGGAACCGTGCACATCGCCCTCATTTCAGAGCACTCCCAGCTCACCTGTCACTCAGATCTGACACAGAGCACCTCAGAGCAGGACTTGAACTAACAAACAGCAGCTCCGACAGGTCTGTGACCCTGGGCATCACTCTGTGTGGCCTCCCCCCACCTGGACTTCCAGAGACTTCCACTGCACCCGGGGCACCAGACCTCTGTCTCCACCCACCACCCACCCCTCCTCTCCCTGACTCCTGGGTTCCTCTCATTAGGAGAGGGTTTTCTTGAAGTTGTCTCCCACTCATGGGCCAGATAATATAATTAGAAAACAAGCCAGAGCTGCAGCCCCTTGTCTATCCTGACTCTCAGGAGCCCACACCTGTTCCTTGGACCTGGCCGATTCAGAAAGTTCCATTTTCTGCAAATGTGAGCCCCTGAGGGGTGATTATTGGCTGGCCTGGGAAGCCTGACCGTGCCCCCCATCCCTCCCCTGGTGTGCCTGGGTTGGGATCAATATAAACACTGCACCAGGCAGCAAGAGCCCCTGCAGCTGTGCCTGACGCCATTTTCTCTGCCCTGTCAGCAGTCTCGGGGCTGGACTGGTGGGAGGGAGTGAGAGGCCACGGCTTTGTGGGTGGCCCAGTGTGAGTGGGGCTCTGCTGGACTTTCTGCAGCAGTTGCCAAGATGCCACCTGCTAAAGAAGAGGATGTGTCACCGATACCTGCTGCTGGAATTTCTCCCTGGACAGAGGTGAGTGAGGGAGAAATCAGTGGGGGCTGGGACAGCAGGGGTATCTCAGGCAGGGAAATGGAAAGCTTCCAGAAGAGCACCCAGGGCCAGGACCATCCTGGCTGGCCTGCAGGCACCAAGTCGGCTGGCATGCTGTCGCTCATGTGGCTCCATGGCCCTTCCTCTAGGCTTTCAAGTCCTTGTACATATTCAGGTGTTTTACCTGGGAAGGGTGGGAACATTTCAGCAGCAGCTGGCCTGGGGCTCGGCCCACGTTTACTCACAGATGCCTCGGCACGGGCCCCCAGCTTTGCAATGAGGACGCTTGTTGCGTGGGGCCTGCTGGCTGAATGGGAGATGATTCCCCACCACTGACCAACTTCAGAATTGTTTACAACTGGAGCAAGTGGCCTGATATGGTTTTCCTCTGTGTAACTGCTGGGTTTTGTTTTTTTTTCCTTTTTTTCGTTTTTAGTTCAAGGTAGATTTTATTCCTCTTTTTGTATTTACAGATATAAGCATGGAAATAATTTATTCATATAAATACATGTATGTGAAGGGAAGAATATGTTTTCTGTTTTACTTTTTTACTTTTGAATTTTATTTTATTTTTTTATACAGCAGCTTCTTTTTGGTTATCTATTTTATACATATAAATGTATACATGCCAATCCCAATCACTCAACTCCTCCCACCACCACCCCCCAACAGCTTTCCCCCCTTGGTGTCCATACGTTTGTTGTCTACATCTGTTGCTCTATTTCTGCCTTGCAAAACGGTTCATCTGTACAATTTTTCTAGGTTCCAAATATATGCATTAATATACAAGATTTGTTTTTCTATTTCTGACTTACTTCACTCTGTATGACAGTCTCTAGATCCATCAACGTCTCTACAAATGACCCAATTTCATTCCTTTTTATGGCTTAGTAATATTCCATTTTATACTTGTACCACATCTTTATGCATTCGTCTGTCTGTGGGCATTTAGGTTGCTTCCATTACCTGGATATTGTAAATAGTGATGCAATGAACATTGCGGTGAATGTCTCTTTTTGATTTATCGTTTTGTCTGGGTATATGCCCAGTAGTGGGATTGCTGTATCATATGGTAATTCTATTCTTAGTTTTATAAGAAACTCCATAATGTTCTCCACAGTGACTGTATCAATTTACATTCCCAACAATAGTGGAAGAGGGTTCCTTATCTCCACACCCTTTCCAGCATTTGTTGTTTGTAGATTTTCTGATGATGCCCATTCTAACAGGTGTGAGGTGATACACCATGGATGAGTCTATTTCGTTGAGCAAAGAGTAGGTCTTGTCTATTACATATTTGGCTTATGGAACGGTATGTGTGCTCATTTCAATCTCTGGTTTTATACAGCACCCCAACTCAACTTTCCCCTTAAGCAAGCATAAGTTTTTATCTAAATGTGAGACTCTGCTCGGTTTTGTAATTCAGTTTATGTGTAGCCAAGTTTACACTCTCTCTATTAGTGATATCTTATGATAATTATCTTACTCTGTGTGACATATTTCTCTTAGAATCATCATACTTAAATCCACTAAATTTGCTGCTACAAGCCTGATGACACTGATTTCATTGCTGAGTGATATTCCGTTGTACGTAAGTAGCACAACTCCTTTATCCATTTTTTTCTTTCTGGGATATTTAATTTGTACTGGACTCGAGGTTCTTGTAAACACAGCAGCCCTAAATTTTGTGTTGGCTGTGTCTTCTTGATTTTAATTTTCCTAAGCTATAGGGCCAAAAGTGGAAGTGCCCTAGGGTCTGTAGCTTTGTTTGTCAGATGTTTCAGGATACACCATAAACATCTCCAGAGTGTCTGTTGGCAATTTACATCCCGCCCATCAGCATAACAAGGCTCCCTGTTCTCCATGGCCTGTCCTGTGTTTCTGGTTTTTACACTGTTTTCAGATGGCCCTTTTGACGAATGGGAAATGAGACTTCATTGTAGTGCAGATTTCCATTGCTCGAGTGCTTGGTTGGCCAAAAAGGGCATATGCATTTTTTCCTGAATATATTCAGGAAAAAATGTATATGCACTTTTGTCCAAGTGCATCACTGTCAAAGATCTGCCGCATTTCACATGCTTTAAATGCAATTCCAATCTTCCTCCTGAAATATGATTCCTGCAATTCTGCCTCGTTTTCAAGTCCTCTTTGCAGACTTACTTCAATATATTTTTCCAATAGCTGTCATTTATAACTCTGCAGGTTTGTGAATTACAGTGCCCGTGATTTCCTTTCTTAACTCGTTTCCTTGAAAGCTGGCCACAGAACCGCAGGTTTGCTTCAGGCCATAATCAGGGTCCGGCATGGCACTCTGAGCCGTTGGTTAATTCCTCTTCCTGGTGGGAAATTAGAGTTCAATGTGCCCCTCCAGACACCTGCCTCACTCCCAGCCCCTTGGTGATGTGTGTCCTCTGGTTTGAGGCCACATGTGCTGGATTCCTCACCTTTGGCTGATGTGGCCCCACTGGTGTGAGGACACTCCTGCTTGGTTCCCATCCCCTTGGTGATGTGGGCCCTCCGGTGAGAGTCTGATCCTGGTTGGGTTACTCACACTTCTGTGAGGTGGGCCCTCTTCTCTGAGGTCACTCCTGCCTGGCTGGCACACCCCGCCTTGGTGACGTCGGCCATCTAGTGGGAGTTGGTGCCTGCTGGGAGTCTCTTCCCCTCGGTAATGAGGGCCCTCTGGCGTCAGGCCCTAACTCCTGGGCTCCCAAAATTTTCGGATGTGCGCCCTGTGGTACGAGTACATTCCTGCCAAGTTCACAACCTCATGGGAATGTGGGCCTTCTGCTCTGCGGTCCCAACGGTGGGTTGCTCAGTTTCATGATGAGGGCCCTCTGGTGTGAGTTCACTCCGGCCTGGATCCCATAGCCACGCTGCTCCTGGCCACCTGCGGGGAGGTTATAACTGCGCGATTCCTCACCTTTTTTCTTCTATGGGCCCTCTGTTTTGAGACTCCTCCTGCCTGCCTCACTCCCAGCCCCTTGGTGATGTGTGTCCTCTGGTTTGAGGCCACGTGTGCTAGGTCCCTCACCTTTTGATGATGTGGCCCCACTGGTGTGAGGAAACTCCTGCCTGGTTCCTATCCCCTTGATGATGTGGGCCCTATGGTGAGAGTTTGATCATGGCTGGGTTCCTCACCCTTCTGTGAGGTGGGCCCTCTGCTGTGAGGTCACTCCTGCCTGGCTGGCACACCCCGCCTGGGCAACATCGGCCCTCTTGTGGCAGTTGTAGCCTGCTGGGAGCCTCCTCCCCTCAGTGATGAGGGCCCTCTTGCGTCAGGCCCTAACTGCTGGGTACCCACATTTTCTGATACGTGCTAAGTGGTGCGAGGACACTCCTGCAAAGTTCCCATCCCCATGGGGATGTGGGCCTTCTGCTCTTAGCTCCCAATGTCTGGGTTGCTCACAGTTTCATGATGTGGGCCCTCTGCTGTGAGTTTACTGCAGCCTGGATCGCATAGACTTGGTGCTCTGGGCCACCTGCTGGGAGGTTCCCACTGCAAGATTCCTCAGCTTTTTTATTCTATGGGCCCTGTGTTGTGAGGCTCCTCCTGCCTGCCTCACTCCGAGCCCCTTGGAGATGTGTGTCCTGTGGTTTAGGCCACATGTGCTGGGTTCCTCACCTTTCTATGATGTGGCCACACAGGTGTGAAGACAGTCCTGCCTGGTTCAGATCCCA
This sequence comes from Delphinapterus leucas, assembly GCF_059928025.1. Taxonomy (NCBI): domain Eukaryota; kingdom Metazoa; phylum Chordata; class Mammalia; order Artiodactyla; family Monodontidae; genus Delphinapterus; species Delphinapterus leucas. The sequence continues at coordinate 19,279,722 of NW_028322233.1, read as the reverse complement.
TTGGTGATGTGGACCCTCTGGTGAGAGTCTTATCCTGGCTGGGTTCCTCACACTTCTGTGAGGTAGGCCCTCTGCTGTGAGGTCACTCCTGCCTGGCTGTCACATGTCACCTTGGCGACATGGGCCCTCAGTTGGGAGTTGGTGCCTGCTTGGAGTCTCCTCCCCTTGGTAATGAGGGCCCTCTGACGTCAGGCCCTAACTTCTGGGCTTCCAAAATTCTCTGATGTGTGCCCTGTGGTGCGAGTACACTTATGCCATGTTCCCAACCATATGGGAATGTGGGCCTTCTGCTCTGAGGTCCCAACGGCTGGGTTGTTCACAGTTTCATGATGAGGGCCCTCTGTTTTGAGTTCAGTCAGGTCTGGATCCCATAGCCTCGCTGCTCCTGGCCGCCTGCTAGGATGTTCCAACTGCGAGATTCCTCACCATTTTTATTCTATGGTCCCTGTTTTGAGGCTCCTCCTGTCTGCCTCACTCCCAGTCCCTTGGTGATATGTGTCCTCTGGTTTGAAGCCATGTGTGCTGGGTCACTCACATTTCGGTGATGAGGCCCCACTGGTGTGAGGACACTCCAGCCTGGTTCCCATTCCCTTGGTGATGTGGACCCTGTGGTGAGAGTCTGATCCTGGCTGGGCTCCTTACCCTTCTGTGAGGTGGGCCCTCTGATGTGAGGTCACTCCTGCCTGGCTGGCTCACATCGCCTTGGCGATGTGGGCCCTCTGTTGGCCACGAAAGCATGCTGGGAGCCCTCTACCCTCTGTAATGAGGGCCCTGAAAAAACGCATACGCACTTTTTGACCAAGTGCATCATTGTCGAAGTTCTGCCTCTTTTCCTATGCTTTAAATGAATTCCAGTCTGCCCCCTGAAATCGTTTTCCTGCAATTCTGCCCCGCTTACAAATCCTCTTCACAGCCTTCCTTCAATATATTTTTGGACAATAGCTATCAGTTATAACTCTGCAGGTTTGTAAATTACAGTGCCCCTGAGCTCCTTTCTTCAACTCGCTTTCTTGTGAGCTGGCCGCAAACCCGCAGGATTGCTTCAGGCCCTAATCTTGTTCCGGCACGGCATGCTGAGCCTTTGGTTAATTCCTCTTCCTGGTTGGAAATGAGCGTTAAATTTGCCCGTGCAGACACCTACAGCTAGTCTCTCATTGGTTCTCCCTATTCCTGTTCATCTTGCGCAGAAATTGCAAACTGTGCCAAACAGGAGGTTAAAGGCACTGACTCTACAAGTGGGGAGAGTGTTAGTAAAGGGTCTGGAATTGTGAACCCGAGTAAAAGAGGACAAAAACTGAGATGCATTTGAAAACGTTTCCCGGTCACACAGTGCACCAAAATTTGGGTTTCCCATGCATGCTTTAGCTGAAGGAAGAATCGCTTAAACCTGGAGAGTTGGGACCCATGGAATGGGTACCATGCAGTATGACTTCAAATGGCCTGCATTTGCTCATCGAACCTCAGCAATGCTATCAGCCCGAAGTGTCCAACCTTATCTCTCACTCAGCTCTGGGTGTAGATGAGGTAAATCCAGGTTGCATCACAAGCCCTGAATGAATTATTTAAGAATTGCTCTCTATTTCACTGTCTTTGTTTTTTGTTTTTGTAATTCATTTTGATAATGGGATTTATCGGATTTTCTCTGCTGCCTTCATGCAGCTGTACACACGCTTGATTCTCTTATGGAGACATATAAATCCATGGGTTTGAAGATTCTTACTAGTCAGGTGTATCCCTAGGCGTTGAATATAGGGTGTTTAGCCCATTTCGTTGAGCAAGTGGTAGGTCTTGACTGTTACATATTTGACGTATGGAATGGTATCTGTGCTAATTTCTATCTCTGGTTTTATGCAGCACCCCAAATCACCTTTCCCCTTAAGCAAACATAAGTTGGTTTTCTAAATTTGAGACCCTGTTCTGTTTTGTAATTCAGTTCATGTGTAGCCAAGATTACATTCGGTGTATTAGTGATATCTTATGATGTTTCATTTTCTGTGTGACTTATTTCACTTAGAATCATCGTACCTGAATCCACTCATTATGCCACGACGGGCCAGATGACATAGATTTCATTGGTGAGTGATATTCCATTGTACGTACGTACCACAACTTCTTTATCCATTTTTCGCTTTCTGGGATATTTAACTTGTACTGTAGACGAGGTTCTTGTAAACAGAGCCGTCTGAAACTTTGGGGTGGCTGTGTGTTTTTGATTTTAATTTCCCTAAGCTATAGGACCATAAGTGGAAGTGCCGTAGGCTCCGTTGCTTTGTTTTTTAGGTGTTTCAGGAAACACCATACACTTCTCCAGAGTGGCTGTTGGCAATTTACATCCCACCCATCAGCATAACAAGGCTCCCTGTTCTCCATGGCCTGTGCTGCATTTCTGGATTTTACACTTTTTTCAGATGGCCCTTTTGACCGGGGGGCAGTGAGACTTCATTGTAGTGCAGATTTCTTTAACATGCTTGCTTGGTTGGCCAAAAAGGGCGTATGGGTTTTTTCCTGAATATATTCAGGAAAAAACGCATACGCCCTTTTTGGCCAAGTGCATCATTGTCGACGTTCTGCCTCTTTTCCTATGCTTTAAATGCAATTCCAGTCTACCCCCTGAAATCGTTTTCCAGCAATTCTGCCCCGATTTCAAGCCCTCTTCGCAGCCTTCCTTCAATATATTTTTGGACGATAGCTGTCATTTATAACTCTGCAGGTTTGTGAATTACAGTGCCCCTGAGCTCCTTTCTTCAGATCGCTTTCTTTTGAGCTGGCCGCAAACCCGCAGGATTGCTTCAGGCCCTAATCTGGTTCCGGCACGGCATGCTGAGCGTTTGGTTAATTCCGGTTCCTGGTTGGAAATGAGCGTTAAATTTGCCCGTGCAGACACCTACAGCTAGTCTCTCATTGGTTCTCCCTATTCCTGTTCATCTTGCGCAGAAATTGCAAACTGTGCCAAACAGCAGGTTAAAGGCACTGACTCTCCAAGTGGGGGGAGTGTTAGTAAAGGGTCTGGAATTGTGAACCCGAGTAAAAGGGGACGAAAACTGAGATGCATTTGCAAACGTTTCCCGGTCACACGGTGCACAATACTGTGGGTTTCCCATGCATGCTTTAGCTGAAGGAAGAATCGCTTAAACCTGGAGAGTTGGGACCCATGGAATGTGTTCCATGGATTATGACTTCAAATGGTCTGCATTTGGTCATCGAACCTCATCAATGCTATCAGCCCGAAGTGTCCAACGTTATGTCTCAGTCAGCTCTGGGTGTAGATGAGGTAAATCCAGGTTGCATCACAAGCCCTGAATGAATTATTTAAGAATTGCTCTCTATTTCACTGTCATTGTGTTTTGTTTTTGTAATTCATTTTGATAATGGGATTTATCGGATTTTCTCTGCTGCATTCATGCAGCTATACACACGCTTGATTCTCTTATGGAGACATATAAATCCATGGGTTTGAAGATTTTTACTAGTCAGGTGTATTCCTAGGCGTTGAATATAGGGTGTTTATCCCATTTCGTTGAGCAAGGGGTAGGTCTGGACTATTACATATTTAACTTATGGAATGGTATCTGTGCTAATATCTATCTCTGGTTTTATGCAGCACCCCAACTCACCTTTCCCCTTACGCAAACATAAGTTGGTTTTCTAAATTTGAGACCCTGTTCTGTTTTGTAATTCAGTTCATGTGTAGCCAAGATTACATTCCGTGTATTAGTGATATCTTATGATGTTTCATTTTCTGTGTGACTTATTTCACTTAGAATCATCGTACCTGAATCCACTCATTATGCCACCACGGGCCAGATGACATAGATTTCATTGGTGAGTGATATTCCATTGTACGTTCGTACCACAACTTCTTTATCCATTTTTCGCTTTCTGAGATATTTAACTTGTACCGTAGACGAGGTTCTTGTAAACAGAGCCGTCTGAAACTTTGGGGTGGCTGTGTGTTTTTGATTTTAATTTCCCTAAGCTATAGGACCATAAGTGGAAGTGCCGTAGGCTCCGTTGCTTTTTTTTTTAAGCTATTTCACGAAACACCTTACACTTCTCCAGAGTGGCTGTTGGCAATTTACATGCCAACCATCACCATAACAAGGGTCCCTGTTCTCCATGTCCTGTGCTGCATTTCTGGATTTTACACTTTTTTCTGATGGCCCTTTTGACCGGGGGGCAGTGTGACTTCATTGTAGTGCAGATTTCTTTAACATGCTTGCTTGTTTGGCCAAAAAGGGCGTATGCGTTTTTTCCTGAATATATTGAGGAAAAAACACATACGCCCTTTTTGGCCAAGTGCATCATTGTCGACGTTCTGCCTCTTTTCCTATGCTTTAAATGCAATTCCAGTCTACCCCCTGAAATCGTTTTCCTGCAATTCTGCCCCGCTTTCATGTCCTCTTCGCAGCTTTCCTTCAATATATTTTCGGACGATAGCTGTCATTTATAACTCTGCAGGTTTGTGAATTACAGTGCCCCTGAGCTCCTTTCTTCAAATCGCTTTCTTGTGAGCTGGCCGCAAACCCGCAGGATTGCTTCAGGCCCTAATCTGGTTCCAGCACGGCATGCTGAGCCTTTGGTTAATTCCTCTTCCTGGTTGGAAATGAGCGTTAAATTTGCCCGTGCAGACACCTACAGCTAGTCTCTCATTGGTTCTCCCTATTCCTGTTCATCTTGCGCAGAAATTGCAAACTGTGCCAAACAGGAGGTTAAAGGCACTGACTCTCCAAGTGGGGAGAGTGTTAGTAAAGGGTCTGGAATTGTGAACCCGAGTAAAAGGGGACAAAAACTGAGATGCATTTGAAAACGTTTTCTGGTCACATGGTGCACCATACTGTGGGTTTCCCATGCATGCTTTAGCTGAAGGAAGAATCACTTAAACCTGGAGAGTTGGGACCCATGGAATGGGTACCATGCAGTATGACTTCAAATGGTCTGCATTTGCTCATCGAACCTCAACAATGCTATCAGCCCGAAGTGTCCAACCTTATGTCTCACTCACTTCTGGGTGTAGATGAGGTAAATCCAGGTTTCATCACAAGCCCTGAATGAATAATTTAAGAATTGCTCTCTATTTCACTGTCATTCTGTTTGCTTTTTGTAATTCATTTTGATAATGGGATTTATCGGATTTTCTCTGCTGCCTTCATGCAGCTGTACACACGCTTGATTCTCTTATGGAGACATATAAATCCATGGGTTTGAAGATTCTTACTAGTCAGGTGTATTCCTAGCCGTTGAATATAGGGTGTTTAGCCCATTTCGTTGAGCAAGGGGTAGGTCTTGACAATTACATATTTGACGTATGGAATGGTATCTGTGCTAATTTCTATCTCTGGTTTTATGCAGCACCCCAACTCACCTTTCCCCTTAAGGAAACATAAGTTGGTTTTCTAAATTTGAGACCCTGTTCTGTTTTGTAATTCAGTTCATCTGTAGCCAAGATTACATTCGATGTATTAGTGATATCTTATGATGTTTCATTTTCTGTGGGACTTATTTCCCTTAGAATCATCGTACCTGAACCACTTATTATGCCACGTCGGGCCAGATGACATAGATTTCATTGGTGAGTGATATTACATTGTACGTACGTACCACAACATCTTTATCCATTTTTTCGCTTTCTGGGATATTTAACTTGTACCGTAGACGAGGTTCTTGTAAACAGAGCCATCTGAAACTTTGGCGTGGCTGTGTGTTTTTGATTTTAATTTCCCTAAGCTATAGGACCATAAGTGGAAGTGCCGTATGCTCCGTTGCTTTGTTTTTTAGGTGTTTCAGGAAACACCACACACTTCTCCAGAGTGGCAGTTGGCAATTTACATCCCACCCATCAGCATAACAAGGCTCCCTGTTCTCCATGGCCTGTGCTGCATTTCTGGATTTTACACTTTTTTCAGATGGCCCTTTTGACCGGGGGGCAGTGAGACTTCATTGTAGTGCAGATTTCTTTAACATGCTTGCTTGGTTGGCCAAAAAGGGCGTATGCGTTTTTTCCTGAATATATTCAGGAAAAAACGCATACGCCCTTTTTGGCCAAGTGCATCATTGTCGACGTTCTGCCTTTTTTCCTGTGTTTTAAATGCAGTTCCAGTCTACCCCCTGAAATCGTTTTCCTGAAATTCTGCCCCGCTTTCAAGTCCTCTTCGCAACCTTCCTTCAATATATTTTTGGACGATAGCTGTCATTTATAACTCTGCAGGTTTGTGAATTACAGTGCCCCTGAGCTCCTTTCTTCAAATCGCTTTCTTGTGAGCTGGCCGCAAACCCGCAGGATTGCTTCAGGCCCTAATCTGGTTCCGGCACGGCATGCTGAGCGTTTGGTTAATTCCTCTTCCTGGTTGGAAATGAGCGTTAAATTTGCCCATGCAGACACCTACAGCTGGTCTCTCATTGGTTCTCCCTATTCCTGTTCATCTTGCGCAGAAATTGCAAACTGTGCCAAACAGCAGGTTAAAGGCACTGGCTCTCCAAGTGAGGAGAGTGTTAAAAGGGTCTGGAATGGTGAACCCGAGTAAAAGGGGACGAAAACTGAGATGCATTTGAAAACGTTTCCCGGTCACACGGTGCACCATACTGTGGATTTCCCATGCATGTTTTAGCTGAAGGAAGAATCGGTTAAACCTGGAGAGTTGGGACCCATGGAATGGGTTCCATGAAGTATGACTTCAAATGGTCTGCCTTTGCTCATCGAACCTCACCAATGCTATCAGCCCGAAGTGTCCAACCTTATGTCTCACTCAGCTCTGGGTGTAGCTGATGTAAATCCAGGTTGCATCACAAGCCCTGAATGAATTATTTAAGAATTGCTCTCTATTACACTGTCATTGTGTTTTGTTTTTGTAATTCATTTTGATAATGGGATTTATCGGATTTTCTCTGCTGCCTTCATGCAGCTGTACACACGCTTGATTCTCTTATGGAGACATATAAACCCATGGGTTTGAAAATTCTTTCTAGTCAGGTGTATTCCTAGGCATTGAATATAGGCTGTTTAGCCCATTTCGTTGAGCAAGGGGTAGGTCTTGACTATTACATGTTTGACGTATGGAATGGTATCTGTGTTAATTTCTATCTCTGGTTTTATGCAGCACCCCAACTCGCCTTTCCCCTTACACAAACGTAAGTTGGTTTTCTAAATTTGAGACCCTGTTCTGTTTTGTAATTCAGTTCATGTGTAGCCAAGATTACATTCCGTGTATTAGTGATATCTTATGATGTTTCATTTTCTGTGTGACTTATTTCACTTAGAATCATCGTACCTGAATCCACCCATTATGCCACGATGGGCCAGATGACATAGATTTCATTGTTGAATGATATTCCATTGTACGTACGTACCACAACTTCTTTATCCATTTTTCGCTTTCTGGAATATTTAACTTGTACCGTAGAGGAAGTTCTTGTAAACAGAGCCGTCAGAAACTTTGGGGTGGCTGTGTGTTTTTGATTTTAATTTCCCTAAGCTATAGGAGCATAAGTGGAAGTGCCGTAGGCTCCGTTGCTTTGTTTTTTAGGTGTTTCAGGAAACACCATACACTTTTCCAGAGTGGCTCTTGGCAATTTACATCCCACCCATCAGCATAACAAGGCTCCCTGTTCTCCATTGCCTGTGCTGCATTTCTGGATTTTACACTTTTTTCAGATGGCCCTTTTTACCGGGGGGCAGTGAGACTTCATTGTAGTGCAGATTTCTTTAACATGCTTGCTTGGTTGGCCAAAAAGTTCGTATGCGTTTTTTCCTGAATATATTCAGGAAAAAACGCATACGCCCTTTTTGGCCAAGTGCATCATTGTCGACGTTCTGCCTCTTTTCCTATGCTTTAAATGCAATTCCAGTCTACCCCCTGAAATCGTTTTCCTGCAATTCTGCCCCGCTTTCAAGTCCTCTTCGCAGCCTACCTTCAATATATTTTTGGACGATAGCTGTCATTTATAACTCTGCAGGTTTGTGAATTACAGTGCCCCTGAGCTCCTTTCTTCAAATCGCTTTCTTGTGAGCTGGCCGCAAACCCGCAGGATTGCTTCAGGCCCTAATCTGGTTCCAGCACGGCATGCTGAGCCTTTGGTTAATTCCTCTTCCTGGTGGGAAATGAGCGTTAAATTTGCCCGTGCAGACACCTACAGCTAGTCTCTCATTGGTTCTCCCTATTCCTGTTCATCTTGCGCAGAAATTGCAAACTGTGCCAAACAGGAGGTTAAAGGCACTGACTCTCCAAGTGGGGAGAGTGTTAGTAAAGGGTCTGGAATTGTGAACCCGAGTAAAAGGGGACAAAAACTGAGATGCATTTGAAAACGTTTCCCGGTCACATGGTGCACCATACTGTGGGTTTCCCATGCATGTTTTAGCTGAAGGAAGAATCGCTTAAACCTGGAGAGTTGGGACCCATGGAATGGGTTCCATGAAGTATGACTTCAAATGGTCTGCATTTGCTCATTGAACCTCACCAATGCTATCAGCCCAAAGTGTCCAACCTTATGTCTCACTCAGCTCTGGGTGTAGATGAGGTAAATCCAGGTTGCATCACAAGCCCTGAATGAATTATTTAAGAATTGCTCTCTATTTCACTGTCATTGTGTTTTGTTTTTGTAATTCATTTTGATAATGGGATTTATCGGATTTTCTCTGCTGCATTCATGCAGCTATACACACGCTTGATTCTCTTATGGAGACATATAAATCCATGGGTTTGAAGATTTTTACTAGTCAGGTGTATTCCTAGGCGTTGAATATAGGGTGTTTATCCCATTTCGTTGAGCAAGGGGTAGGTCTGGACTATTACATATTTAACTTATGGAATGGTATCTGTGCTAATATCTATCTCTGGTTTTATGCAGCACCCCAACTCACCTTTCCCCTTACGCAAACATAAGTTGGTTTTCTAAATTTGAGACCCTGTTCTGTTTTGTAATTCAGTTCATGTGTAGCCAAGATTACATTCGGTGTATTAGTGATATCTTATGATGTTTCATTTTCTGTGTGACTTATTTCACTTAGAATCATCGTACCTGAATCCACTCATTATGCCACGACGGGCCAGATGACATAGATTTCATTGGTGAGTGATATTCCATTGTACGTTCGTACCACAACTTCTTTATCCATTTTTCGCTTTCTGAGATATTTAACTTGTACCGTAGACGAGGTTCTTGTAAACAGAGCCGTCTGAAACTTTGGGGTGGCTGTGTGTTTTTGATTTTAATTTCCCTAAGCTATAGGACCATAAGTGGAAGTGCCGTAGGCTCCGTTGCTTTTTTTTTAAGCTATTTCACGAAACACCTTACACTTCTCCAGAGTGGCTGTTGGCAATTTACATGCCAACCATCACCATAACAAGGGTCCCTGTTCTCCATGTCCTGTGCTGCATTTCTGGATTTTACACTTTTTTCTGATGGCCCTTTTGACCGGGGGGCAGTGTGACTTCATTGTAGTGCAGATTTCTTTAACATGCTTGCTTGTTTGGCCAAAAAGGGCGTATGCGTTTTTTCCTGAATATATTGAGGAAAAAACACATACGCCCTTTTTGGCCAAGTGCATCATTGTTGACGTTCTGCCTCTTTTCCTATGCTTTAAAAGCAATTCCAGTCTACCCCCTGAAATCGTTTTCCTGCAATTCTGCCCCGCTTTCATGTCCTCTTCGCAGCTTTCCTTCAATATATTTTCGGACGATAGCTGTCATTTATAACTCTGCAGGTTTGTGAATTACAGTGCCCCTGAGCTCCTTTCTTCAAATCGCTTTCTTGTGAGCTGGCCGCAAACCCGCAGGATTGCTTCAGGCCCTAATCTGGTTCCAGCACGGCATGCTGAGCCTTTGGTTAATTCCTCTTCCTGGTTGGAAATGAGCGTTAAATTTGCCCGTGCAGACACCTACAGCTAGTCTCTCATTGGTTCTCCCTATTCCTGTTCATCTTGCGCAGAAATTGCAAACTGTGCCAAACAGGAGGTTAAAGGCTCTGACTCTCCAAGTGGGGAGAGTGTTAGTAAAGGGTCTGGAATTGTGAACCCGAGTAAAAGGGGACAAAAACTGAGATGCATTTGAAAACGTTTTCCGGTCACATGGTGCACCATACTGTGGGTTTCCCATGCATGCTTTAGCTGAAGGAAGAATCACTTAAACCTGGAGAGTTGGGACCCATGGAATGGGTACCATGCAGTATGACTTCAAATGGTCTGCATTTGCTCATCGAACCTCAACAATGCTATCAGCCCGAAGTGTCCAACCTTATGTCTCACTCACTTCTGGGTGTAGATGAGGTAAATCCAGGTTTCATCACAAGCCCTGAATGAATAATTTAAGAATTGCTCTCTATTTCACTGTCATTCTGTTTGCTTTTTGTAATTCATTTTGATAATGGGATTTATCGGATTTTCTCTGCTGCCTTCATGCAGCTGTACACACGCTTGATTCTCTTATGGAGACATATAAATCCATGGGTTTGAAGATTCTTACTAGTCAGGTGTATTCCTAGCCATTGAATATAGGGTGTTTAGCCCATTTGGTTGAGCAAGGGGTAGGTCTTGACTATTACATATTTGACGTATGGAATGGTATCTGTGCTAATTTCTATCTCTGGTTTTATGCAGCACCCCAACTCACCTTTCCCCTTAAGGAAACATAAGTTGGTTTTCTAAATTTGAGACCCTGTTCTGTTTTGTAATTCAGTTCATGTGTAGCCAAGATTACATTCGATGTATTAGTGATATCTTATGATGTTTCATTTTCTGTGGGACTTATTTCCCTTAGAATCATCGTACCTGAACCACTTATTATGCCACGACGGGCCAGATGACATAGATTTCATTGGTGAGTGATATTACATTGTACGTACGTACCACAACATCTTTATCCATTTTTTCGCTTTCTGGGATATTTAACTTGTACCGTAGACGAGGTTCTTGTAAACAGAGCCATCTGAAACTTTGGCGTGGCTGTGTGTTTTTGATTTTAATTTCCCTAAGCTATAGGACCATAAGTGGAAGTGCCGTAGGCTCCGTTGCTTTGTTTTTTAGGTGTTTCAGGAAACACCATACACTTCTACAGAGTGGCAGTTGGCAATTTACATCCCACCCATCAGCATAACAAGGCTCCCTGTTCTCCATGGCCTGTGCTGCATTTCTGGATTTTACACTTTTTTCAGATGGCCCTTTTGACCGGGGGGCAGTGCGACTTCATTGTAGTGCAGATTTCTTTAACATGCTTGCTTGGTTGGCCAAAAAGGGCGTATGCGTTTTTTCCTGAATATATTCAGGAAAAAACGCATACGCCCTTTTTGGCCAAGTGCATCATTGTCGACGTTCTGCCTTTTTTCCTGTGTTGTAAATGCAATTCCAGTCTACCCCATGAAATCGTTTTCCTGAAATTCTGCCCCGCTTTCAAGTCCTCTTCGCAACCTTCCTTCAATATATTTTTGGACGATAGCTGTCATTTATAACTATGCAGGTTTGTGAATTACAGTGCCCCTGAGCTCCTTTCTACAAATCGCTTTCTTGTGAGCTGGCCGCAAACCCGCAGGATTGCTTCAGGCCCTAATCTGGTTCCTGCACGGCATGCTGAGCCTTTGGTTAATTCCTCTTCCTGGTTGGAAATGAGCGTTAAATTTGCCCATGCAGACACCTACAGCTGGTCTCTCATTGGTTCTCCCTATTCCTGTTCATCTTGCGCAGAAATTGCAAACTGTGCCAAACAGCAGGTTAAAGGCACTGGCTCTCCAAGTGAGGAGAGTGTTAAAAGGGTCTGGAATGGTGAACCCGAGTAAAAGGGGACGAAAACTGAGATGCATTTGAAAACGTTTCACGGTCACACGGTGCACCATACTGTGGGTTTCCCATGCATGTTTTAGCTGAAGGAAGAATCGGTTAAACCTGGAGAGTTGGGACCCATGAAATGGGTTCCATGAAGTATGACTTCAAATGGTCTGCATTTGCTCATCGAACCTCACCAATGCTATCAGCCCGAAGTGTCCAACCTTATGTCTCACTCAGCTCTGGGTGTAGCTGATGTAAATCCAGGTTGCATCACAAGCCCTGAATGAATTATTTAAGAATTGCTCTCTATTACACTGTCATTGTGTTTTGTTTTTGTAATTCATTTTGATAATGGGATTTATCGGATTTTCTCTGCTGCCTTCATGCAGCTGTACACACGCTTGATTCTCTTATGGAGACATATAAACCCATGGGTTTGAAAATTCTTTCTAGTCAGGTGTATTCCTAGGCATTGAATATAGGCTGTTTAGCCCATTTCGTTGAGCAAGGGGTAGGTCTTGACTATTACATGTTTGACGTATGGAATGGTATCTGTGCTAATTTCTATCTCTGGTTTTATGCAGCACCCCAACTCGCCTTTCCCCTTATGCAAACGTAAGTTGGTTTTCTAAATTTGAGACCCTGTTCTGTTTTGTAATTCAGTTCATGTGTAGCCAAGATTACATTCCGTGTATTAGTGATATCTTATGATGTTTCATTTTCTGTGTGACTTATTTCACTTAGAATCATCGTACCTGAATCCACCCATTATGCCACGATGGGCCAGATGACATAGATTTCATTGGTGAATGATATACCATTGTACGTACGTACCGCAACTTCTTTATCCATTTTTCGCTTTCTGGAATATTTAACTTGTACCGTAGATGAAGTTCTTGTAAACAGAGCCGTCAGAAACTTTGGGGTGGCTGTGTGTTTTTGATTTTAATTTCCCTAATCTATAGGAGCATAAGTGGAAGTGCCGTAGGCTCCGTTGCTTTGATTTTTAGGTGTTTCAGGAAACACCATACACTTCTCCAGAGTGGCTCTTGGCAATTTACATCCCACCCATCAGCATAACAAGGCTCCCTGTTCTCCATTGCCTGTGCTGCATTTCTGGATTTTACACTTTTTTCAGATGGCCCTTTTGACCGGGGGGCAGTGAGACTTCATTGTAGTGCAGATTTCTTTAACATGCTTGCTTGGTTGGCCAAAAAGTTCGTATGCGTTTTTTCCTGAATATATTCAGGAAAAAACGCATACGCCCTTTTTGGCCAAGTGCATCATTGTCGACGTTCTGCCTCTTTTCCTATGCTTTAAATGCAATTCCAGTCTACCCCCTGAAATCGTTTTCCTGCAATTCTGCCCCGCTTTCAAGTCCTCTTCGCAGCCTACCTTCAATATATTTTTGGACGATAGCTGTCATTTATAACTCTGCAGGTTTGTGAATTACAGTGCCCCTGAGCTCCTTTCTTCAAATCGCTTTCTTGTGAGCTGGCCGCAAACCCACAGGATTGCTTCAGGCCCTAATCTTGTTCCTGCACGGCATGCTGAGTCTTTGGTTAATTCCTATTCCTGGTTGGAAATGAGCGTTAAATTTGCCCGTGCAGACACCTACAGCTAGTCTCTCATTGGTTCTCCCTATTCCTGTTCATCTTGCGCAGAAATTGCAAACTGTGCCAAACAGGAGGTTAAAGGCACTGACTCTCCAAGTGGGGAGAGTGTTAGTAAAGGGTCTGGAATTGTGAATCCGAGTAAAAGGGGACAAAAACTGAGATGCATTTGAAAACGTTTCCAGGTCACATGGTGCACCATACTGTGGGTTTCCCATGCATGCTTTAGCTGAAGGAAGAATCACTTAAACCTGGAGAGTTGGGACCCATGGAATGGGTACCATGCAGTATGACTTCAAATGGTCTGCTTTTGCTCATCGAACCTCACCAATGCTATCAGCCCGAAGTGTCCAACCTTATGTCTCACTCAGCTCTGGGTTTTGATGAGGTAAATCCAGGTTGCATCACAAGCCCTGAATGAATTATTTAAGAATTGCTCGCTATTTCACTGTCATTGTGTTTTGTTTTTGTAATTCATTTTGATAATAGGATTTATCTGATTTTCTCTGCTGCGTTCATGCAGCTGTACACACGCTTGATTCTCTTATGGAGACATATAAATCCATGGGTTTGAATATTCTTACTAGTCAGGTGTATTCCTAGGCATTGAATATAGGGTGTTTAGCCCATTTGGTTGAGCAAGGTGTAGGTCTTGACTATTACATATTTGACATATGGAATGATATCTGTGCTAATTTCTAACTCTGGTTTTATGCAGCACCCCAACTCACATTTCCCCTTACGCAAACATAAGTTGGTTTTCAAAATTTGAGACCCTGTTCTGTTTTGTAATTCAGTTCATGTGTAGCCAAGTTTACATTCGGTGTATTAGTTGTATCTTATGATGTTTCATTTTCTGTGTGACTTATTTCACTTAGAATCAACGTACCTGAATCCACTCATTATGCCACGATGGGCCAGATGACATAGAATTCATTGGTGAGTGTATTCCATTGTACGTACGTACCACAACTTCTTTATCCATTTTTCGCTTTCTGGGATATTTAACTTGTACCGTTGATGAGGTTCTTGTAAACAGAGCCGTCTGAAACTTTGGGGTGGCTGTGTGTTTTTGATTTTAATTTCCCTAAGCTATAGGACCATAAGTGGAAGTGCCGTAGGCTCCGTTGCTTTGTTTTTTAGGTGAATCAGGAAACACCATACAATTCTCCAGAGTGGCTGTTGGCAATTTACATCCCACCCATCAGCATAACAAGGCTCCCTGTTCTCCATGGCCTGTGCTGCATTTCTGGATTTTACACTTTTTTCAGATGGCCCTTTTGATCGGTGGGCAGTGAGACTTCATTGTAGTGCAGATTTCTTTAACATGCTTGCTTGGTTGGCCAAAAAGGGCGTATGCGTCTTTACCCGAATATATTCAGGAAAAAACGCATACGCCCTTTTTGGCCAAGTGCATCATTGTCGACGTTCTGCCTCTTCTCCTATGCTTTAAATGCAATTCCAGTCTACCCCTTGAAATCGTTTTCCTGCAATTCTGCCCCGCTTTCAAGTCCTCTTCGCAGCCTTCCTTCAATATATTTTTGGACGATAGCTGACATTTATAACTCTGCAGGTTTGTGAATTACAGTGCCCCTGAGCTCCTTTCTTAAAATCGCTTTCTTGTGAGCTGGCCGCAAACCCGCAGGTTTGCTTCAGGCCCTAATCTCTTTCCGGCTCGGCATGCTGAGCCATTGGTTAATTCCTCTTCCTGGTGGGAAATGAGCGTTAAATTTGCCCGTGCAGACACCTACAGCTAGTCTCTCATTGGTTCTCCCTATTCCTGTTCATGTCGCACAGAAATTGCAAACTGTGCCAAACAGCAGGTTAAAGGCACTGACTCTCCAAGTGGGGAGAGTGTTAGTAACGGGTCTGGAATTGTGAACCCGACTAAAAGGGGACGAAAACTGAGATGCATTTGAAAACGTTTCCCGGTCACACGGTGCACCATACTGTGGGTTTCCCATGCATGTTTTAGCTGAAGGAAGAATCGCTTAAACCTGGAGAGTTGGGACCCATGGAATGGATACCATGCAGTATGACTTCAAATGGTCTGCATTTGCTCATCGAACCTCACCAATGCTATCAGCCTGAAGTGTCCAACCATATGTCTCACTCAGCTCTGGGTGTAGATGAGGTAAATCCAGGTTGCATCACAAGCCCTGAATGAATTATTTAAGAATTGCTCGCCATTTCACTGTCATTCTGTTTTGTTTTTGTAATTCATTTTGATAATGGGATTTATCGGATTTTCTCTGCTGCCTTCATGCAGCTGTACACACGCTTGATTCTCTTATGGAGACATATACATCCATGGGTTTGAATATTCTTTCTAGTCAGGTGTATTCCTAGACGTTGAATATAGGGTGTTTAGCCCATTTGGTTGAGCAAGGGGTAGGTCTTGACTATTACATATTTGACGTATGGAATGGTATCTGTGCTAATTTCTATCTCTGGTTTTATGCAGCACCCCAACTCACCGTTCCCCTTAAGCAAACATAACTTGGTTTTCTAAATTTGAGACCCTGTTCTGTTTTGTAATTCAGATCATATGTAGCCAAGATTACATTCCGTGTATTAGTGACATCTTATGATGTTTCATTTTCTGTGTGACTTATTTCACTTAGAATCATCGTACCTGAATCCACTCATTATGCCACGATGGGCCAGATGACATAGATTTCATTGGTGAGTGATATTCCATTGTACGTACGTACCACAACTTCTTTATCCATTTTTCACTTTCTGGGATATTTAACTTGTACCGTAGACGAGGTTCTTGCAAACAGAGCCGTCTGAAACTTTGGGGTGGCTGTGTGTTTTTGATTTTAATTTCCCTAAGCTATAGGACCATAAGTGGAAGTGCCGTAGGCTCCGTTGCTTTGTTTTTTAGGTGTTTCAGGAAACACCATACACTTCTCCAGAGTGGCTGTTGGCAATTTACATCCCACCCATCAGCATAACAAGGCTCCCTGTTCTCCATTGCCTGTGCTGCATTTCTGGATTTTACACTTTTTTCAGATGGCCCTTTTGACCGGGGGGCAGTGAGACTTCATTGTAGTGCAGATTTCTTTAACATGCTTGCTTGGTTGGCCAAAAAGTTCGTATGCGTTTTTTCCTGAATATATTCAGGAAAAAACGCATACGCCCTTTTTGGCCAAGTGCATCATTGTCGACGTTCTGCCTCTTTTCCTATGCTTTAAATGCAATTCCAGTCTACCCCCTGAAATCGTTTTCCTGCAATTCTGCCCCGCTTTCAAGTCCTCTTCGCAGCCTACCTTCAATATATTTTTGGACGATAGCTGTCATTTATAACTCTGCAGGTTTGTGAATTACAGTGCCCCTGAGCTCCTTTCTTCAAATCGCTTTCTTGTGAGCTGGCCGCAAACCCACAGGATTGCTTCAGGCCCTAATCTTGTTCCTGCACGGCATGCTGAGTCTTTGGTTAATTCCTATTCCTGGTTGGAAATGAGCGTTAAATTTGCCCGTGCAGACACCTACAGCTAGTCTCTCATTGGTTCTCCCTATTCCTGTTCATCTTGCGCAGAAATTGCAAACTGTGCCAAACAGGAGGTTAAAGGCACTGACTCTCCAAGTGGGGAGAGTGTTAGTAAAGGGTCTGGAATTGTGAAACCGAGTAAAAGGGGACAAAAACTGAGATGCATTTGAAAACGTTTCCAGGTCACATGGTGCACCATACTGTGGGTTTCCCATGCATGCTTTAGCTGAAGGAAGAATCACTTAAACCTGGAGAGTTGGGACCCATGGAATGGGTACCATGCAGTATGACTTCAAATGGTCTGCTTTTGCTCATCGAACCTCACCAATGCTATCAGCCCGAAGTGTCCAACCTTATGTCTCACTCAGCTCTGGGTTTTGATGAGGTAAATCCAGGTTGCATCACAAGCCCTGAATGAATTATTTAAGAATTGCTCGCTATTTCACTGTCATTGTGTTTTGTTTTTGTAATTCATTTTGATAATAGGATTTATCGGATTTTCTCTGCTGCGTTCATGCAGCTGTACACACGCTTGATTCTCTTATGGAGACATATAAATCCATGGGTTTGAATATTCTTACTAGTCAGGTGTATTCCTAGGCATTGAATATAGGGTGTTTAGCCCATTTGGTTGAGCAAGGTGTAGGTCTTGACTATTACATATTTGACATATGGAATGATATCTGTGCTAATTTCTAACTCTGGTTTTATGCAGCACCCCAACTCACATTTCCCCTTACGCAAACATAAGTTGGTTTTCAAAATTTGAGACCCTGTTCTGTTTTGTAATTCAGTTCATGTGTAGCCAAGTTTACATTCGGTGTATTAGTGATATCTTATGATGTTTCATTTTCTGTGTGACTTATTTCACTTAGAATCAACGTACCTGAATCCACTCATTATGCCACGATGGGCCAGATGACATAGAATTCATTGGTGAGTGATATTCCATTGTACGTACGTACCACAACTTCTTTATCCATTTTTCGCTTTCTGGGATATTTAACTTGTACCGTTGATGAGGTTCTTGTAAACAGAGCCGTCTGAAACTTTGGGGTGGCTGTGTGTTTTTGATTTTAATTTCCCTAAGCTATAGGACCATAAGTGGAAGTGCCGTAGGCTCCGTTGCTTTGTTTTTTAGGTGAATCAGGAAACACCATACAATTCTCCAGAGTGGCTGTTGGCAATTTACATCCCACCCATCAGCATAACAAGGCTCCCTGTTCTCCATGGCCTGTGCTGCATTTCTGGATTTTACACTTTTTTCAGATGGCCCTTTTGATCGGTGGGCAGTGAGACTTCATTGTAGTGCAGATTTCTTTAACATGCTTGCTTGGTTGGCCAAAAAGGGCGTATGCGTCTTTACCCGAATATATTCAGGAAAAAACGCATACGCCCTTTTTGGCCAAGTGCATCATTGTCGACGTTCTGCCTCTTCTCCTATGCTTTAAATGCAATTCCAGTCTACCCCTTGAAATCGTTTTCCTGCAATTCTGCCCCGCTTTCAAGTCCTCTTCGCAGCCTTCCTTCAATATATTTTTGGACGATAGCTGACATTTATTACTCTGCAGGTTTGTGAATTACAGTGCCCCTGAGCTCCTTTCTTAAAATCGCTTTCTTGTGAGCTGGCCGCAAACCCGCAGGTTTGCTTCAGGCCCTAATCTCTTTCCGGCTCGGCATGCTGAGCCATTGGTTAATTCCTCTTCCTGGTGGGAAATGAGCGTTAAATTAGCCCGTGCAGACACCTACAGCTAGTCTCTCATTGGTTCTCCCTATTCCTGTTCAGGTCGCACAGAAATTGCAAACTGTGCCAAACAGCAGGTTAAAGGCACTGACTCTCCAAGTGGGGAGAGTGTTAGTAACGGGTCTGGAATTGTGAACCCGACTAAAAGGGGACGAAAACTGAGATGCATTTGAAAACGTTTCCCGGTCACACGGTGCACCATACTGTGGGTTTCCCATGCATGTTTTAGCTGAAGGAAGAATCGCTTAAACCTGGAGAGTTGGGACCCATGGAATGGGTACCATGCAGTATGACTTCAAATGGTCTGCATTTGCTCATCGAACCTCACCAATGCTATCAGCCTGAAGTGTCCAACCATATGTCTCACTCAGCTCTGGGTGTAGATGAGGTAAATCCAGGTTGCATCACAAGCCCTGAATGAATTATTTAAGAATTGCTCGCTATTTCACTGTCATTCTGTTTTGTTTTTGTAATTCATTTTGATAATGGGATTTATCGGATTTTCTCTGCTGCCTTCATGCAGCTGTACACACGCTTGATTCTCTTATGGAGACATATACATCCATGGGTTTGAATATTCTTTCTAGTCAGGTGTATTCCTAGACGTTGAATATAGGGTGTTTAGCCCATTTGGTTGAGCAAGGGGTAGGTCTTGACTATTACATATTTGACGTATGGAATGGTATCTGTGCTAATTTCTATCTCTGGTTTTATGCAGCACCCCAACTCACCGTTCCCCTTAAGCAAACATAACTTGGTTTTCTAAATTTGAGACCCTGTTCTGTTTTGTAATTCAGATCATATGTAGCCAAGATTACATTCCGTGTATTAGTGACATCTTATGATGTTTCATTTTCTGTGTGACTTATTTCACTTAGAATCATCGTACCTGAATCCACTCATTATGCCACGACGGGCCAGATGACATAGATTTCATTGGTGAGTGATATTCCATTGTACGTACGTACCACAACTTCTTTATCCATTTTTCACTTTCTGGGATATTTAACTTGTACCGTAGACGAGGTTCTTGCAAACAGAGCCGTCTGAAACTTTGGGGTGGCTGTGTGTTTTTGATTTTAATTTCCCTAAGCTATAGGACCATAAGTGGAAGTGCCGTAGGCTCCGTTGCTTTGTTTTTTAGGTGTTTCAGGAAACACCATACACTTCTCCAGAGTGGCTGTTGGCAATTTACATCCCACCCATCAGCATAACAAGGCTCCCTGTTCTCCATGGCCCGTGCTGCATTTCTGGATTTTACACTTTTTTCAGATGGCCCTTTTGACCGGTGGGCAGTGAGACTTCATTGTAGTGCAGATTTCTTTAACATGCTTGCTTGGTTGGCCAAAAAGTGCGTATGCGTTTTTTCCTGAATATATTCAGGAAAAAACGCATACGCCCTTTTTGGCCAAGTGCATCATTGTCGACGTTCTGCCTCTTTTCCTATGCTTTAAATGCAATTCCAGTCTACCCCCTGAAATCGTTTTCCTGCAATTCTGCCCCGCTTTCAAGTCCTCTTCGCAGCCTTCTTTCAATATATTTTTGGACGATAGCTGTCATTTATAACTCTGCAGGTTTGTGAATTACAGTGCCCCTGAGCTCCTTTCTTCAAATCGCTTTCTTGTCAGCTGGCCGCAAACCCGCAGGATTGCTTCAGGCCCTAATCTGGTTCCTGCACGGCATGCTGAGCCTTTGGTTAATTCCTCTTCCTGGTTGGAAATGAGCGTTAAATTTGCCCGTGCAGACACCTACAGCTAGTCTCTCATTGGTTCTCCCTATTCCTGTTCATCTTGCGCAGAAATTGCAAACTGTGCCAAACAGCAGGTTAAAGGCACTGACTCTCCAAGTGGGGAGAGTGTTAGTAAAGGGTCTGGAATTGTGAACCCGAGTAAAAGGGGACAAAAACTGAGATGCATTTGAAAACGTTTCCCGGTCACATGGTGCACCATACTGTGGGTTTCCCATGCATGCTTTAGCTGAAGGAAGAATCACTTAAACCTGGAGAGTTGGGACCCATGGAATGGGTACCAGGCAGTATGATTTCAAATGGTCTGCATTTGCTCATCGAACCTCACCAATGCTATCACCCCGAAGTGTCCAACCTTATGTCTCACTCAGCTCTGGGTTTAGATGAGGTAAATCCAGGTTGCATCACAAGCCCTGAATGAATTATTTAAGAATTGCTCTCTATTTCACTGTCATTGTGTTTGGTTTTTTAATTCATTTTGATAATGGGATTTATCAGATTTTCTCTGCTGCCTTCATGCAGCTGTACACACGCTGGATTCTCTTATGGAGACATATAAATCCATGGGTTTGAAGATTCTTACTAGTCAGGTGTATTCCTAGGCGTTGAATATAGGGTGTTTAGCCCATTTCGTTGAGCAAGGGGTATGTCTTGACTATTACGTATTTGACATATGGAATGGTATCTGTGCTAATTTCTAACTCTGGTTTTATGCAGCACCCCAACTCACCTTTCCCCTTATGCAAACATAAGTTGGTTTTCTAAATTTGAGACCCTGTTCTGTTTTGTAATTCAGTTCATGTGTAGCCAAGATTACATTCGGTTTATTAGTGATATCTTATGATGTTTCATTTTCTGTGTGACTTATTTCACTTAGAATCATCGTACCTGAATCCACTCATTATGCCACGACGGGCCAGATGACATAGATTTCATTGGTGAGTGATATTCCATTGTACGTACGTACCACAACTTCTTTATCCATTTCTCGCTTTCTGGGATATTTAACTTGTACCGTAGACGAGGTTCTTGTAAACAGAGCCGTCTGAAACTTTGGGGTTGCTGTGTGTTTTTGATTTTAATTTCCCTAAGCTATAGGACCATAAGTGGAAGTGCCGTAGGCTCCGTTGCTTTGTTTTTTAGGTGTTTCAGGAAACACCATACACTTCTCCAGAGTGGCTGTTGGCAATTTACATCCCACCCATCAGCATAACAAGGCTCCCTGTTCTCCATGGCCTGTGCTGCATTTCTGGATTTTACACTTTTTTCAGATGGCCCTTTTGACCGGGGGGCAGTGAGACTTCATTGTAGTGCAGATTTCTTTAACATGCTTGCTTGGTTGGCCAAAAAGGGCGTATGCGTTTTTTCCTGAATATATTCGGGAAAAAACGCATACGCCCTTTTTGGCCAAGTGCATCATTGTCGACGTTCTGCCTCTTTTCCTATGCTTTAAATGCAATTCCAGTCTACCCCCTGAAATCGTTTTCCTGCAATTCTGCCCCGCTTTCAAGTCCTCTTCGCAGCCTTCCTTCAATATATTTTCGGACGATAGCTGTCATTTATAACTCTGCAGGTTTGTGAATTACAGTGCCCCTGAGCTCCTTTCTTCAAATCGCTTTCTTGTGAGCTGGCCGCAAACCCGCAGGTTTGCTTCAGGCCCTAATCTCTTTCCGGCTCGGCATGCTGAGCCATTGGTTAATTCCTCTTCCTGGTGGGAAATGAGCGTTAAATTAGCCCGTGCAGACACCTACAGCTAGTCTCTCATTGGTTCTCCCTATTCCTGTTCATGTCGCGCAGAAATTGCAAACTGTGCCAAACAGCAGGTTAAAGGCACTGACTCTCCAAGTGGGGAGAGTGTTAGTAACGGGTCTGGAATTGTTAACCCGACTAAAAGGGGACGAAAACTGAGATGCATTTGAAAACGTTTCCCGGTCACACGGTGCACCATACTGTGGGTTTCCCATGCATGTTTTAGCTGAAGGAAGAATCGCTTAAACCTGGAGAGTTGGGACCCATGGAATGGGTACCATGCAGTATGACTTCAAATGGTCTGCATTTGCTCATCGAACCTCACCAATGCTATCAGCCTGAAGTGTCCAACCATATGTCTCACTCAGCTCTGGGTGTAGATGAGGTAAATCCAGGTTGCATCACAAGCCCTGAATGAATTATTTAAGAATTGCTCGCTATTTCACTGTCATTCTGTTTGGTTTTTGTAATTCATTTTGATAATAGGATTTATCGGATTTTCTCTGCTGCCTTCATGCAGCTGTACACACGCTTGATTCTCTTATGGAGACATATACATCCATGGGTTTGAATATTCTTTCTAGTCAGGTGTATTCCTAGACGTTGAATATAGGGTGTTTAGCCCATTTGGTTGAGCAAGGGGTAGGTCTTGACTATTACATATTTGACGTATGGAATGGTATCTGTGCTAATTTCTATCTCTGGTTTTATGCAGCACCCCAACTCACCGTTCCCCTTAAGCAAACATAAGTTGGTTTTCTAAATTTGAGACCCTGTTCTGTTTTGTAATTCAGATCATATGTAGCCAAGATTACATTCCGTGTATTAGTGACATCTTATGATGTTTCATTTTCTGTGTGACTTATTTCACTTAGAATCATCGTACCTGAATCCACTCATTATGCCACGATGGGCCAGATGACATAGATTTCATTGGTGAGTGATATTCCATTGTACGTACGTACCACAACTTCTTTATCCATTTTTTGCTTTCTGGGATATTTAACTTGTACCGTAGACGAGGTTCTTGTAAACAGAGCCGTCTGAAACTTTGGGGTGGCTGTGTGTTTTTGATTTTAATTTCCCTAAGCTATAGGACCATAAGTGGAAGTGCCGTAGGCTCCGTTGCTTTGTTTTTTAGGTGTTTCAGGAAACACCATACACTTCTCCAGAGTGGCTGTTGGCAATTTACATCCCACCCATCAGCATAACAAGGCTCCCTGTTCTCCATGGCCTGTGCTGCATTTCTGGATTTTACACTTTTTTCAGATGGCCCTTTTGACCGGTGGGCAGTGAGACTTCATTGTAGTGCAGATTTCTTTAACATGCTTGCTTGGTTGGCCAAAAAGGGCGTATGCGTCTTTACCTGAATATATTCAGGAAAAAACGCATACGCCCTTTTTCGCCAAGTGCATCATTGTCGACGTTCTGCCTCTTTTCCTATGCTTTAAATGCAATTCCAGTCTACCCCCTGAAATCGTTTTCCTGCAATTCTGTCCCGCTTTCAAGTCCTCTTCGCAGCCTTCCTTCAATATATTTTCGGACGATAGCTGTCATTTATAACTCTGCAGGTTTGTGAATTACAGTGCCCCTGAGCTCCTTTCTTCAAATCGCTTTCTTGTGAGCTGGCCGCAAACCCGCAGGATTGCTTCAGGCCCTAATCTGGTTCCTGCACGGCATGCTGAGCCTTTGGTTAATTCCTCTTCCTGGTTGGAAATGAGCGTTAAATTTGCCCGTGCAGACACCTACAGCTAGTCTCTCATTGGTTCTCCCTATTCCTGTTCATCTTGCGCAGAAATTGCAAACTGTGCCAAACAGGAGGTTAAAGGCACTGACTCTCCAAGTGGGGAGAGTGTTAGTAAAGGGTCTGGAATTGTGAACCCGAGTAAAAGGGGACGAAAACTGAGATGCATTTGAAAACGTTTCCCAGTCTCATGGTGCACCATACTGTGGGTTTCCCATGCATGCTTTATCTGAAGGAAGAATCGCTTAAACCTGGAGAGTTGGGACCCATGGAATGGGTACCATGCAGTATGATTTCAAATGGTCTGCATTTGCTCATCGAACCTCACCAATGCTATCAGCCCGAAGTGTCCAACCTTATGTCTCACTCAGCTCTGGGTTTAGATGAGGTAAATCCAGGTTGCATCACAAGCCCTGAATGAATTATTTAAGAATTGCTCTCTATTTCACTGTCATTGTGTTTTGTTTTTGTAATTCATTTTGATAATAGGATTTATCGAATTTTCTCTGCTGCCTTCATGCAGCTGTACAAACGCTTGATTCTCTTATGCAGACATATAAATCCATGGGTTTGAAGATTCTTACTAGTCAGGTGTATTCCTAGGTGTTGAATATAGGGTGTTTAGCCCATTTCGTTGAGCAAGGGGTAGGTCTTGACTATTACTTATTTGACGTATGGAATGGTATATCTGCTAATTTCTATCTCTGGTTTTATGCAGCACCCCAACTCACCTTTCCCCTCATGCAAACATAAGTTGGTTTTCAAAATTTGAGACCCTGTTCTGTTTTGTAATTCAGTTCATGTGTAGCCAAGATTACATTCGGTGTATTAGTGATATCTTATGTTGTTTCATTTTCTGTGTGACTTATTTCACTTAGAATCATCGTACCTGAATCCACTCATTATGCCACGACGGGCCAGATGACATAGAATTCATTGGTGAGTGATATTCCATTGTACGTACGTACCACAACTTCTTTATCCATTTTTTGCTTTCTGGGATATTTAACTTGTACCGTAGACGAGGTTCTTGTAAACAGAGCCGTCTGAAACTTTGGGGTGGCTGTGTGTTTTTGATTTTAATTTCCCTAAGCTATAGGACCATAAGTGGAAGTGCCGTAAGCTCCGTTGCTTTGTTTTTTAGGTGTTTCAGTAAACACCATACACTTCTCCAGAGTGGCTGTTGGTAATTTACATCCCACCCATCAGCATAACAAGGCTCCCTGTTCTCCATGGCCTGTGCTGAATTTCTGGATTTTACACATTTTTCAGATGGCCCTTTTGACCGGCGGCAGTGAGACTTCATTGTAGTGCAGATTTCTGTAACATGCTTGCTTGGTTGGCCAAAAAGGGCGTATGCGTTTTTTCCTGAATATATTCAGGAAAAAACGTATACGCCCTTTTTGGCCAAGTGCATCATTGTTGACGTTCTGCCTCTTTTCCTATGCTTTAAATGCAATTCCAGTCTACCCCCTGAAATCGTTTTCCTGCAATTCTGCCCCGCTTTCCAGTCCTCTTCGCAGCCTTCCTTCAATATATTTTCGGACGATAGCTGTCATTTATAACTCTGCAGGTTTTTGAATTACAGTGCCCCTGAGCTCCTTTCTACAAATCGCTTTCTTGTGAGCTGGCCGCAAACCCGCAGGATTGCTTCAGGCCCTAATCTGGTTCCTGCACGGCATGCTGAGCCTTTGGTTAATTCCTCTTCCTGGTTGGAAATGAGCGTTAAATTTGCCCGTGCAGACACCTACAGCTAGTCTCTCATTGGTTCTCCCTATTCCTGTTCATCTTGCGCAGAAATTGCAAACTGTGCCAAACAGCAGGTTAAAGGCACTGACTCTCCAAGTGGGGAGAGTGTTAGTAAAGGGTCTGGAATTGTTAACCCGAGGAAAAGGGGACGAAAACTGAGATGCATTTGAAAACGTTTCCCGGTCACAGGGTGCACCATACTGTGGGTTACCCATGCATGTTTTAGCTGAAGGAAAAATCGCTTAAACCTGGAGATTTGGGACCCATGGAATGGGTACCATGCAGTATGACTTCAAATGGTCTGCATTTGCTCATCGAACCTCACCAATGCTATCAGCCTGAAGTGTCCATCCTTATGTCTCTCTCAGCTCCGGGTGTAGATGAGGTAAATCCAGGTTGCATCACAAGCCCTGAATGAATTATTTAAGAATTGCTCTCTATTTCACTGTCATTCTGTTTTGTTTTTGTAATTCATTTTGATAATGGGATTTATCGGATTTTCTCTGCTGCCTTCATGCAGCTGTACACACGCTTGATTCTCTTATGGAGACATATAAATCCATGGGTTTGAATATTCTTACTAGTCAGGTGTATTCCTAGGCATTGCATATAGGGTGTTTAGCCCATTTGGTTGAGCAAGGTGTAGGTCTTGACTATTACATATTTGACATATGGAATGATATCTGTGCTAATTTCTAACTCTGGTTTTATGCAGCACCCCAACTCACATTTCCCCTTACGCAAACATAAGTTGGTTTTCAAAATTTGAGACCCTGTTCTGTTTTGTAATTCAGTTCATGTGTAGCCAAGTTTACATTCGGTGTATTAGTGATATCTTATGATGTTTCATTTTCTGTGTGACTTATTTCACTTAGAATCAACGTACCTGAATCCACTCATTATGCCACGATGGGCCAGATGACATAGAATTCATTGGTGAGTGATATTCCATTGTACGTACGTACCACAACTTCTTTATCCATTTTTCGCTTTCTGGGATATTTTACTTGTACCGTTGATGAGGTTCTTGTAAACAGAGCCGTCTGAAACTTTGGGGTGGCTGTGTGTTTTTGATTTTAATTTCCCTAAGCTATAGGACCATAAGTGGAAGTGCCGTAGGCTCCGTTGCTTTGTTTTTTAGGTGAATCAGGAAACACCATACAATTCTCCAGAGTGGCTGTTGGCAATTTACATCCCACCCATCAGCATAACAAGGCTCCCTGTTCTCCATGGCCTGTGCTGCATTTCTGGATTTTACACTTTTTTCAGATGGCCCTTTTGATCGGTGGGCAGTGAGACTTCATTGTAGTGCAGATTTCTTTAACATGCTTGCTTGGTTGGCCAAAAAGGGCGTATGCGTCTTTACCCGAATATATTCAGGAAAAAACGCATACGCCCTTTTTGGCCAAGTGCATCATTGTCGACGTTCTGCCTCTTCTCCTATGCTTTAAATGCAATTCCAGTCTACCCCTTGAAATCGTTTTCCTGCAATTCTGCCCCGCTTTCAAGTCCTCTTCGCAGCCTTCCTTCAATATATTTTTGGACGATAGCTGACATTTATAACTCTGCAGGTTTGTGAATTACAGTGCCCCTGAGCTCCTTTCTTAAAATCGCTTTCTTGTGAGCTGGCCGCAAACCCGCAGGTTTGCTTCAGGCCCTAATCTCTTTCCGGCTCGGCATGCTGAGCCATTGGTTAATTCCTCTTCCTGGTGGGAAATGAGCGTTAAATTAGCCCGTGCAGACACCTACAGCTAGTCTCTCATTGGTTCTCCCTATTCCTGTTCAGGTCGCGCAGAAATTGCAAACTGTGCCAAACAGCAGGTTAAAGGCACTGACTCTCCAAGTGGGGAGAGTGTTAGTAACGGGTCTGGAATTGTGAACCCGACTAAAAGGGGACGAAAACTGAGATGCATTTGAAAACGTTTCCCGGTCACACGGTGCACCATACTGTGGGTTTCCCATGCATGTTTTAGCTGAAGGAAGAATCGCTTAAACCTGGAGAGTTGGGACCCATGGAATGGGTACCATGCAGTATGACTTCAAATGGTCTGCATTTGCTCATCGAACCTCACCAATGCTATCAGCCTGAAGTGTCCAACCATATGTCTCACTCAGCTCTGGGTGTAGATGAGGTAAATCCAGGTTGCATCACAAGCCCTGAATGAATTATTTAAGAATTGCTCGCTATTTCACTGTCATTCTGTTTTGTTTTTGTAATTCATTTTGATAATGGGATTTATCGGATTTTCTCTGCTGCCTTCATGCAGCTGTACACACGCTTGATTCTCTTATGGAGACATATACATCCATGGGTTTGAATATTCTTTCTAGTCAGGTGTATTCCTAGACGTTGAATATAGGGTGTTTAGCCCATTTGGTTGAGCAAGGGGTAGGTCTTGACTATTACATATTTGACGTATGGAATGGTATCTGTGCTAATTTCTATCTCTGGTTTTATGCAGCACCCCAACTCACCGTTCCCCTTAAGCAAACATAACTTGGTTTTCTAAATTTGAGACCCTGTTCTGTTTTGTAATTCAGATCATATGTAGCCAAGATTACATTCCGTGTATTAGTGACATCTTATGATGTTTCATTTTCTGTGTGACTTATTTCACTTAGAATCATCGTACCTGAATCCACTCATTATGCCACGACGGGCCAGATGACATAGATTTCATTGGTGAGTGATATTCCATTGTACGTACGTACCACAACTTCTTTATCCATTTTTCACTTTCTGGGATATTTAACTTGTACCGTAGACGAGGTTCTTGCAAACAGAGCCGTCTGAAACTTTGGGGTGGCTGTGTGTTTTTGATTTTAATTTCCCTAAGCTATAGGACCATAAGTGGAAGTGCCGTAGGCTCCGTTGCTTTGTTTTTTAGGTGTTTCAGGAAACACCATACACTTCTCCAGAGTGGCTGTTGGCAATTTACATCCCACCCATCAGCATAACAAGGCTCCCTGTTCTCCATGGCCTGTGCTGCATTTCTGGATTTTACACTTTTTTCAGATGGCCCTTTTGACCGGTGGACAGTGAGACTTCATTGTAGTGCAGATTTCTTTAACATGCTTGCTTGGTTGGCCAAAAAGTGCGTATGCGTTTTTTCCTGAATATATTCAGGAAAAAACGCATACGCCCTTTTTGGCCAAGTGCATCATTGTCGACGTTCTGCCTCTTTTCCTATGCTTTAAATGCAATTCCAGTCTACCCCCTGAAATCGTTTTCCTGCAATTCTGCCCCGCTTTCAAGTCCTCTTCGCAGCCTTCTTTCAATATATTTTCAGACGATAGCTGTCATTTATAACTCTGCAGGTTTGTGAATTACAGTGCCCCTGAGCTCCTTTCTTCAAATCGCTTTCTTGTCAGCTGGCCGCAAACCCGCAGGATTGCTTCAGGCCCTAATCTGGTTCCTGCACGGCATGCTGAGCCTTTGGTTAATTCCTCTTCCTGGTTGGAAATGAGCGTTAAATTTGCCCGTGCAGACACCTACAGCTAGTCTCTCATTGGTTCTCCCTATTCCTGTTCATCTTGCGCAGAAATTGCAAACTGTGCCAAACAGCAGGTTAAAGGCACTGACTCTCCAAGTGGGGAGAGTGTTAGTAAAGGGTCTGGAATTGTGAACCCGAGTAAAAGGGGACAAAAACTGAGATGCATTTGAAAACGTTTCCCGGTCACATGGTGCACCATACTGTGGGTTTCCCATGCATGCTTTAGCTGAAGGAAGAATCACTTAAACCTGGAGAGTTGGGACCCATGGAATGGGTACCAGGCAGTATGATTTCAAATGGTCTGCATTTGCTCATCGAACCTCACCAATGCTATCACCCCGAAGTGTCCAACCTTATGTCTCACTCAGCTGTGGGTTTAGATGAGGTAAATCCAGGTTGCATCACAAGCCCTGAATGAATTATTTAAGAATTGCTCTCTATTTCACTGTCATTGTGTTTGGTTTTTTAATTCATTTTGATAATGGGATTTATCAGATTTTCTCTGCTGCCTTCATGCAGCTGTACACACGCTGGATTCTCTTATGGAGACATATAAATCCATGGGTTTGAAGATTCTTACTAGTCATGTGTATTCCTAGGCGTTGAATATAGGGTGTTTAGCCCATTTCGTTGAGCAAGGGGTATGTCTTGACTATTACGTATTTGACATATGGAATGGTATCTGTGCTAATTTCTAACTCTGGTTTTATGCAGCACCCCAACTCACCTTTCCCCTTACGCAAACATAAGTTGGTTTTCTAAATTTGAGACCCTGTTCTGTTTTGTAATTCAGTTCATGTGTAGCCAAGATTACATTCGGTTTATTAGTGATATCTTATGATGTTTCATTTTCTGTGTGACTTATTTCACTTAGAATCATCGTACCTGAATCCACTCATTATGCCACGACGGGCCAGATGACATAGATTTCATTGGTGAGTGATATTCCATTGTACGTACGTACCACAACTTCTTTATCCATTTCTCGCTTTCTGGGATATTTAACTTGTACCGTAGACGAGGTTCTTGTAAACAGAGCCGTCTGAAACTTTGGGGTTGCTGTGTGTTTTTGATTTTAATTTCCCTAAGCTATAGGACCATAAGTGGAAGTGCCGTAGGCTCCGTTGCTTTGTTTTTTAGGTGTTTCAGGAAACACCATACACTTCTCCAGAGTGGCTGTTGGCAATTTACATCCCACCCATCAGCATAACAAGGCTCCCTGTTCTCCATGGCCTGTGCTGCATTTCTGGATTTTACACTTTTTTCAGATGGCCCTTTTGACCGGGGGGCAGTGAGACTTCATTGTAGTGCAGATTTCTTTAACATGCTTGCTTGGTTGGCCAAAAAGGGCGTATGCGTCTTTACCCGAATATATTCAGGAAAAAACGCATACGCCCTTTTTGGCCAAGTGCATCATTGTCGACGTTCTGCCTCTTCTCCTATGCTTTAAATGCAATTCCAGTCTACCCCTTGAAATCGTTTTCCTGCAATTCTGCCCCGCTTTCAAGTCCTCTTCGCAGCCTTCCTTCAATATATTTTTGGACGATAGCTGACATTTATAACTCTGCAGGTTTGTGAATTACAGTGCCCCTGAGCTCCTTTCTTAAAATCGCTTTCTTGTGAGCTGGCCGCAAACCCGCAGGTTTGCTTCAGGCCCTAATCTCTTTCCGGCTCGGCATGCTGAGCCATTGGTTAATTCCTCTTCCTGGTGGGAAATGAGCGTTAAATTAGCCCGTGCAGACACCTACAGCTAGTCTCTCATTGGTTCTCTCTATTCCTGTTCAGGTCGCGCAGAAATTGCAAACTGTGCCAAACAGCAGGTTAAAGGCACTGACTCTCCAAGTGGGGAGAGTGTTAGTAACGGGTCTGGAATTGTGAACCCGACTAAAAGGGGACGAAAACTGAGATGCATTTGAAAACGTTTCCCGGTCACACGGTGCACCATACTGTGGGTTTCCCATGCATGTTTTAGCTGAAGGAAGAATCGCTTAAACCTGGAGAGTTGGGACCCATGGAATGGGTACCATGCAGTATGACTTCAAATGGTCTGCATTTGCTCATCGAACCTCACCAATGCTATCAGCCTGAAGTGTCCAACCATATGTCTCACTCAGCTCTGGGTGTAGATGAGGTAAATCCAGGTTGCATCACAAGCCCTGAATGAATTATTTAAGAATTGCTCGCTATTTCACTGTCATTCTGTTTTGTTTTTGTAATTCATTTTGATAATGGGATTTATCGGATTTTCTCTGCTGCCTTCATGCAGCTGTACACACGCTTGATTCTCTTATGGAGACATATACATCCATGGGTTTGAATATTCTTTCTAGTCAGGTGTATTCCTAGACGTTGAATATAGGGTGTTTAGCCCATTTGGTTGAGCAAGGGGTAGGTCTTGACTATTACATATTTGACGTATGGAATGGTATGTGTGCTAATTTCTATCTCTGGTTTTATGCAGCACCCCAACTCACCGTTCCCCTTAAGCAAACATAACTTGGTTTTCTAAATTTGAGACCCTGTTCTGTTTTGTAATTCAGATCATATGTAGCCAAGATTACATTCCGTGTATTAGTGACATCTTATGATGTTTCATTTTCTGTGTGACTTATTTCACTTAGAATCATCGTACCTGAATCCACTCATTATGCCACGACGGGCCAGATGACATAGATTTCATTGGTGAGTGATATTCCATTGTACGTACGTACCACAACTTCTTTATCCATTTTTCACTTTCTGGGATATTTAACTTGTACCGTAGACGAGGTTCTTGCAAACAGAGCCGTCTGAAACTTTGGGGTGGCTGTGTGTTTTTGATTTTAATTTCCCTAAGCTATAGGACCATAAGTGGAAGTGCCGTAGGCTCCGTTGCTTTGTTTTTTAGGTGTTTCAGGAAACACCATACACTTCTCCAGAGTGGCTGTTGGCAATTTACATCCCACCCATCAGCATAACAAGGCTCCCTGTTCTCCATGGCCTGTGCTGCATTTCTGGATTTTACACTTTTTTCAGATGGCCCTTTTGACCGGTGGGCAGTGAGACTTCATTTTAGTGCAGATTTCTTTAACATGCTTGCTTGGTTGGCCAAAAAGTGCGTATGCGTTTTTTCCTGAATATATTCAGGAAAAAACGCATACGCCCTTTTTGGCCAAGTGCATCATTGTCGACGTTCTGCCTCTTTTCCTATGCTTTAAATGCAATTCCAGTCTACCCCCTGAAATCGTTTTCCTGCAATTCTGCCCCGCTTTCAAGTCCTCTTCGCAGCCTTCTTTCAATATATTTTCAGACGATAGCTGTCATTTATAACTCTGCAGGTTTGTGAATTACAGTGCCCCTGAGCTCCTTTCTTCAAATCGCTTTCTTGTCAGCTGGCCGCAAACCCGCAGGATTGCTTCAGGCCCTAATCTGGTTCCTGCACGGCATGCTGAGCCTTTGGTTAATTCCTCTTCCTGGTTGGAAATGAGCGTTAAATTTGCCCGTGCAGACACCTACAGCTAGTCTCTCATTGGTTCTCCCTATTCCTGTTCATCTTGCGCAGAAATTGCAAACTGTGCCAAACAGCAGGTTAAAGGCACTGACTCTCCAAGTGGGGAGAGTGTTAGTAAAGGGTCTGGAATTGTGAACCCGAGTAAAAGGGGACGAAAACTGAGATGCATTTGAAAACGTTTCCCGGTCACATGGTGCACCATACTGTGGGTTTCCCATGCATGCTTTAGCTGAAGGAAGAATCACTTAAACCTGGAGAGTTGGGACCCATGGAATGGGTACCAGGCAGTATGATTTCAAATGGTCTGCATTTGCTCATCGAACCTCACCAATGCTATCACCCCGAAGTGTCCAACCTTATGTCTCACTCAGCTGTGGGTTTAGATGAGGTAAATCCAGGTTGCATCACAAGCCCTGAATGAATTATTTAAGAATTGCTCTCTATTTCACTGTCATTGTGTTTGGTTTTTTAATTCATTTTGATAATGGGATTTATCAGATTTTCTCTGCTGCCTTCATGCAGCTGTACACACGCTGGATTCTCTTATGGAGACATATAAATCCATGGGTTTGAAGATTCTTACTAGTCATGTGTATTCCTAGGCGTTGAATATAGGGTGTTTAGCCCATTTCGTTGAGCAAGGGGTATGTCTTGACTATTACGTATTTGACATATGGAATGGTATCTGTGCTAATTTCTAACTCTGGTTTTATGCAGCACCCCAACTCACCTTTCCCCTTACGCAAACATAAGTTGGTTTTCTAAATTTGAGACCCTGTTCTGTTTTGTAATTCAGTTCATGTGTAGCCAAGATTACATTCGGTTTATTAGTGATATCTTATGATGTTTCATTTTCTGTGTGACTTATTTCACTTAGAATCATCGTACCTGAATCCACTCATTATGCCACGACGGGCCAGATGACATAGATTTCATTGGTGAGTGATATTCCATTGTACGTACGTACCACAACTTCTTTATCCATTTCTCGCTTTCTGGGATATTTAACTTGTACCGTAGACGAGGTTCTTGTAAACAGAGCCGTCTGAAACTTTGGGGTTGCTGTGTGTTTTTGATTTTAATTTCCCTAAGCTATAGGACCATAAGTGGAAGTGCCGTAGGCTCCGTTGCTTTGTTTTTTAGGTGTTTCAGGAAACACCATACACTTCTCCAGAGTGGCTGTTGGCAATTTACATCCCACCCATCAGCATAACAAGGCTCCCTGTTCTCCATGGCCTGTGCTGCATTTCTGGATTTTACACTTTTTTCAGATGGCCCTTTTGACCGGGGGGCAGTGAGACTTCATTGTAGTGCAGATTTCTTTAACATGCTTGCTTGGTTGGCCAAAAAGGGCGTATGCGTCTTTACCCGAATATATTCAGGAAAAAACGCATACGCCCTTTTTGGCCAAGTGCATCATTGTCGACGTTCTGCCTCTTCTCCTATGCTTTAAATGCAATTCCAGTCTACCCCTTGAAATCGTTTTCCTGCAATTCTGCCCCGCTTTCAAGTCCTCTTCGCAGCCTTCCTTCAATATATTTTTGGACGATAGCTGACATTTATAACTCTGCAGGTTTGTGAATTACAGTGCCCCTGAGCTCCTTTCTTAAAATCGCTTTCTTGTGAGCTGGCCGCAAACCCGCAGGTTTGCTTCAGGCCCTAATCTCTTTCCGGCTCGGCATGCTGAGCCATTGGTTAATTCCTCTTCCTGGTGGGAAATGAGCGTTAAATTAGCCCGTGCAGACACCTACAGCTAGTCTCTCATTGGTTCTCCCTATTCCTGTTCAGGTCGCGCAGAAATTGCAAACTGTGCCAAACAGCAGGTTAAAGGCACTGACTCTCCAAGTGGGGAGAGTGTTAGTAACGGGTCTGGAATTGTGAACCCGACTAAAAGGGGACGAAAACTGAGATGCATTTGAAAACGTTTCCCGGTCACACGGTGCACCATACTGTGGGTTTCCCATGCATGTTTTAGCTGAAGGAAGAATCGCTTAAACCTGGAGAGTTGGGACCCATGGAATGGGTACCATGCAGTATGACTTCAAATGGTCTGCATTTGCTCATCGAACCTCACCAATGCTATCAGCCTGAAGTGTCCAACCATATGTCTCACTCAGCTCTGGGTGTAGATGAGGTAAATCCAGGTTGCATCACAAGCCCTGAATGAATTATTTAAGAATTGCTCGCTATTTCACTGTCATTCTGTTTTGTTTTTGTAATTCATTTTGATAATGGGATTTATCGGATTTTCTCTGCTGCCTTCATGCAGCTGTACACACGCTTGATTCTCTTATGGAGACATATACATCCATGGGTTTGAATATTCTTTCTAGTCAGGTGTATTCCTAGACGTTGAATATAGGGTGTTTAGCCCATTTGGTTGAGCAAGGGGTAGGTCTTGACTATTACATATTTGACGTATGGAATGGTATGTGTGCTAATTTCTATCTCTGGTTTTATGCAGCACCCGAACTCACCTTTCCAAAAAAGCAAGCATATGTTGGTTTTCTAAATTTGAGACACTGTTCTGTTTTGTAATTCAGTTCATGTGTAGCCAAGTTTACATTCCGTGTATTAGTGATATCTTATGATGTTTCTTTTTCTGTGTGACCTATTGCACGTAGAATCATCGTACCTGAATCCACTCATTATGCCGCTACGGGCCTGATGACATAGATTTCATTGCTGAGTGATATTCCATTGTACGTAAGAACCACAACTTCTTTATCCATTTTCCGCCCTCTGGGATATTAAACTTGTACCGTAGACGAGGTTCTTGTAAACAGAGCCGTTCCAAATTTTGGGGTTGCTGTGTGGTTTTGATTTTAATTTCCCTATGCTATAGGACCATAAGTGGAAGTGCCATAGGCTGTGTTGCTTTGTTTCTTACTTGTTTCAGGAAACACCATACACTTCTCCAGAGTGGCTGTTGGCAATTCTCATCCCGCCGATCAGGATAACAATGCTCCCTCTTCTCCATGGCCTGTCCTGCCTTTCTGGATTTTACACTTTTTTCAGATGTCCCTTTTGACCGGGGGGCAGTGAGACTTCATTGTAGTGCAGATTTCCTTTACACGCTGGCTTGGTTGGCCAAAAAGTGCGTATGCGTTTTTTCCTGATTATATTCAGGAAAAAACGCATACGCCCGTTTTGGCCAAGTGCATCATTGTCGCCGTTCCCCGTCTTTTCCTAGGCTTTAAGTGCAATTCCAGTATACCGACTGAAATCGTTTTCCTGAAATTCTGCCCCGCTTTCAAGTCCTCTTTGAAGACTTACTTCAATATGTTTTTGGACGATAGCTGTCTTTCATAACTCTGCAGGTTTGTGAATTACAGTGACCTTGAGCTCCTTTCTTCAACTCGCTATCTTGTGAGCTGGCCGCAAACCCGCAGGATTACTTCAGGCCCTAATCTGGTTCTGGCATGGCATGCTGAGCCTGTGGTTAATTCCTCTTCCTGGTGGGAAATGAGCATTAAATTTGCCCGTGCAGACACCTACAGCTAGTCTCTCATTGGTTCTCCCTATTCCTGTTCATGTTGCGCAGAAATTGCAAACTGTGCCAAACAGGAGGTTAAAGGCCCTGACTCTCCAAGTGGGGAGAGTGTGAGTAAAGGGTCTGGAATGGTGAACCCGAGTAAAAGGGGACGAAAACTGAGATACATTTAAAACGTTTCCCGGTCACACGGTGCACCGTACTGTGGGTTTCCGACGCATGTTTTAGCTGAAGGAAGAATCCCTTAAACCTGGAGAGTTGGGACCCATGGCACGGGTACCATGCAGTATGACTTCAAAGGGTCTGCATTTGCTCATCGAACCTCACCAATGCTATCAGCCCGATGTGCCCAACCTTATGTCTCACTCAGCTCTGGGTGTAGATGTGGTAAATCCAGGTTGCATCACAAGCCCTGAATGAATTATTTAAGAATTGCTCTCTATTTCACTGTCCTTGTGTTTTGTTTTTGTAATTCATTTTGATAATGGGATTTATCGGATTTTCTCTGCTGCATTCATGCAGCTGTACACACGCTTGATTCTCTTATGGAGACATATAAATCCATGGGTTTTAAGATTCTTACTTGTCAGGTATATTCCCAGGTGTTGAATATGTGGTGTCAAGTCCATTTCGTTGAGCAAGGACTAGGTCTTTTCTATTATATATTTGGTTTATGCAACGGTATCTGTGCTAATTTCAATCTCTGGTTTTATGCAGCACCCCAACTCACCTTTCTCCTTAAGCAAGCATAAGTTGGTTTTCTAAATTTGAGGCCCTGTTCTGTTTTGTAATTCAGTTCATGTGTAGCCAAGTATACATTCCGTGTATTAGTGATATCTTATGATGTTTCATTTTCTGTGTGACTTATTTCAGTTAGAATCATGGTACCTGAATCCACTCATTATGCCGCGACGGGCCTGATGACATAGATTTCATTGCTGAGTGATATTCCGTTGTACGTACGTACCACATCTTCTTTATCAATTTTTCACATTCTGGGGTATTTAACTTGTACCGTAGACGAGGTTCTTGTAAACAGAGCCATCCGAAACTTTGGGGTGGCTGTGAGTTTTTGATTTTAATTTCCCTAAGCTATAGGACCATAAGTGGAATTGCCGTAGGCTCCATTGCTTTGTTTTTTAGGTGTTCCAGGAAATCCCATACACTTCTCCAGAGTGGCTGTTAGTAATTTACATCCCGCCCATCAGCATAACAAGGCTCCCTGTTCTCCATGGCCTGTGCTGCCTTTCTGGATTTTACAGTTTTTTCAGATGGCCGTTTTGACCGGGGGGCAGTGAGACTTCATTGTAGTGCAGATTTCTTTAAAATGCTTGCTTGGTTGGCCAAAAAGGGCTTATGCGTTTTTTCCTGAATATATTCAGGAAAAAACGCATACGCCCTTTTTGGCCAAGAGCATCATTGTCGACGTTCTGCCTCTTTTCCTATGCTTTAAATGCAATTCCCGTCTACCCCCTGAAATCATTTTCCTGCAATTCTGCCCCGCTTACAAGTTCTCTTCGCAGCCTTCCTTCAATATATTTTTGGACGATAGCTGTCATTTATAACTCTGCAGGTTTGTGAGTTACAGTGTCCCTGAGCTCCTTTCTTCAA
This sequence comes from Delphinapterus leucas, assembly GCF_059928025.1. Taxonomy (NCBI): domain Eukaryota; kingdom Metazoa; phylum Chordata; class Mammalia; order Artiodactyla; family Monodontidae; genus Delphinapterus; species Delphinapterus leucas. The sequence goes on along the minus strand of NW_028322233.1, from coordinate 19,242,043 downwards.
ATCGCTTTCTTGTGAGCTGGCCGCAAACCCGCAGGATTGCTTCAGGCCCTAATCTGCTTCCAGCAGGGCATGTTGAGCCTTAGGTTATTTCCTCTTCCTGGTTGGAAATGAGCGTTAAATTTGCCCGTGCAGACACCTACAGCTAGTCTCTCATTGGTTCTCCCTATTCCTGTTTATTTGGTCAGAATTTGCAAACGGTGCCAAACAGGAGGTTAAAGGCACTGACTCTCCAAGTGGGGAGAGTGTTAGTAAAGTGTCTGGAATTGTGAACCCGACTAAAAGGGGATGGAAACTGAGGTGCATTTGAAAACGTTTCCCAGTCACACGGTGCACCATACTGTGGGTTTCCCATGCATGCTTTAGCTGAAGGAAGAATCGCTTAAACCTGGAGAGTTGGGACCCATGGAATGGGTACCATGCAGTATGACTTCAAATGGTCTGCATTTGCTCATCGAACCTCACCAATGCTATCAGCCCGAAGTGTCCAACCTTATGTCTCACTCAGCTCTGGGTTCAGATGAGGTAAATCCAGGTTGCATCACAAGCCCTGAATGAATTATTTAAGAATTGCTCTCTATTTCACTGTCATTGTGTTTTGTTTTTGTAATTCATTTTGATAATAGGATTTATCGGATTTTCTCTGCTGCCTTCATGCAGCTGTACACACGCTTGATTCTCTTATGGAGACATATAAATCCATGGGTTTGAAGATTCTTACTAGTCAGGTGTATTCCTAGGCGTTGAATAGAGGGTGTTTAGCCCATTTCGTTGAGCAAGTGGTAGGTCTTTACTATTAAATATTTGACTTATGGAATGGTATCTGTGCTAACTTCTATCTCTGGTTTTATGCAGCACCCTAACTCACCTTTCCCCTTAAGCAAACATAAGTTGGTTTTCTAAATTTGAGACCCTGTTCTGTTTTGTAATTCAGTTCATGTGTAGCCAAGATTACATTCCGTGTATTAGTGATATCTTATGATGTTTCATTTTCTGTGTGACTCTTTACACTTAGAATCATCGTACCTGAATCCACTCATTATGCCACGATGGGCCAGATGACATAGATTTCATTGGTGAGTGATATTCCATTGTACGTACGTACCACAACTTCTTTATCCATTTTTCGCTTTCTGGGATATTTTACTTGTACCGTAGACGAGGTTCTTGTAAACAGAGCCGTCTGAAACTTTGGGGTGGCTGTGTGTTTTTGATTTTAATTTCCCTAAGCTATAGGACCATAAGTGGAAGTGCCGTAGGCTCCGTTGCTTTGTTTTTTAGGTGTTTCAGGAAACACCATACACTTCTCCAGAGTGGCTCTTGGCAATTTACATCCCACCCATCAGCATAACAAGGCTCCCTGTTCTCCATGGCCTGTGCTGCCTTTCTGGATTTTACACTTTTTTCAGATGACACTTTTGACCGGGGGGCAGTGAGACTTCATTGTAGTGCAGATTTCTTTAACATGCTTGCTTGGTTGGCCAAAAAGGGCGTATGCATTTTTTCCTGAATATATTCAGGAAAAGACGCATACGCCCTTTTTGGCCAAGTGCATCATTGTCGACGTTCTGCCTCTTTTCCTATGTTTTAAATGCAATTCCAGTCTACACCCTGAAATCGTTTTCCTGCAATTCTACCCCGCGTTCAAGTCCTCTTCGCAGCCTTCCTTCAATATATTTTTGGACGATAGCTGTCATTTATAACTCTGCAGGTTTGTGAATTACAGTGCCCCTGAGCTCCTTTCTTCAAATCGCTTTCTTGTGAGCTGGCCGCAAACCCGCATGATTGCTTCAGGCCCTAATCTGTTTCCGACACGGCATGTTGAGCCTTTGGTTAATCCCTCTTGTGGTGGGAAATGAGCATTAAATTTGCCCGTGCAGACACCTACAGCTAGTCTCTCATTGGTTCTCCCTATTCCTGTTTATTTGGTCAGAATTTGCAAACTGTGCCAAACAGGAGGTTAAAGGCACTGACTCTCCAAGTGGGGAGAGTGTTAGTAAAGTGTCTGGAATTGTGAACCCGAGTAAAAGGGGATGAAAACTGAGATGCATTTGAAAACGTTTCCCAGTCACACGGTGCACCATACTGTGGGTTTCCCATGCATGCTTTAGCTGAAGGAAGAATCGCTTAAACCTGGAGAGTTGGGACCCATGGAATGGGTACCATGCAGTATGACTTCAAATGGTCTGCATTTGCTCATCGAACCTCACCAATGCTATCAGCCCGAAGTGTCCAACCTTATGTCTCACTCAGCTCTGGGTTCAGATGTGGTAAATCCAGGTTGCATCACAAGCCCTGAATGAATTATTTAAGAATTGCTCTCTATTTCACTGTCATTGTGTTTTGTTTTTGTAATTCATTTTGATAATAGGATTTATCGGATTTTCTCTGCTGCCTTCATGCAGCTGTACACACGCTTGATTCTCTTATGGAGACATATAAATCCATGGGTTTGAAGATTCTTACTAGTCAGGTGTATTCCTAGGCGTTGAATAGAGGGTGTTTAGCCCATTTCGTTGAGCAAGTGGTAGGTCTTGACTATTAAATATTTGACTTATGGAATGGTATCTGTGCTAACTTCTATCTCTGGTTTTATGCAGCACCCCAACTCACCTTTCCCCTTAAGCAAACATAAGTTGGTTTTCTAAATTTGAGACCCTGTTCTGTTTTGTAATTCAGTTCATGTGTAGCCAAGATTACATTCCGTGTATTAGTGATATCTTATGATGTTTCATTTTCTGTGTGACTTATTACACTTAGAATCATCGTACCTGAATCCACTCATTATGGCACGACGGGCCAGATGACATAGATTTCATTGGTGAGTGATATTCCATTGTACGTACGTACCACAACTTCTTTATCCATTTTTCGCTTTCTGGGATATTTTACTTGTACCGTAGACGAGGTTCTTGTAAACAGAGCCGTCTGAAACTTTGGGGTGGCTGTGTGTTTTTGATTTTAATTTCCCTAAGCTATAGGACCATAAGTGAAAGTGCCGTAGGCTCCGTTGCTTTGTTTTTTAGGTGTTTCAGGAAACACCATACACTTCTCCAGAGTGGCTGTTGGCAATTTACATCCCACCCATCAGCATAACAAGGCTCCCTCTTCTCCATGGCCTGTGCTGCCTTTCTGGATTTTACACTTTTTTCAGATGACCCTTTTGACCGGGGGGCAGTGAGACTTCATTGTAGTGCAGATTTCTTTAACATGCTTGCTTGGTTGGCCAAAAAGTGCGTATGCGTTTTTTCCTGAATATATTCAGGAAAAAACGCATACGCCCTTTTTGGCCAAGTGCATCATTGTCGACGTTCTGCCTCTTTTCCTATGCTTTAAATGCAATTCCAGTCTACCCCCTGAAATCGTTTTCCTGCAATTCTGCCCCGCTTTCAAGTCCTCTTCGCAGCCTTCCTTCAATATATTTTTGGACGATAGCTGTCATTTATAACTCTGCAGGTTTGTGAATTACTTGGCCCCTGAGCTCCTTTCTTCAAATCGCTTTCTTGTGAGCTGGCCGCAAACCCGCAGGATTGCTTCAGGCCCTAATCTGGTTCCGGCACGGCATGCTGAGCCTTTGGTTAATTCCTCTTCCTGGTTGGAAATGAGCATTAAATTTGCCCGTGCAGACACCTACAGCTAGTCTCTCATTGGTTCTCCCTATTCCTGTTTATTTGGTCAGAATTTGCAAACTGTGCCAAACAGGAGGTTAAAGGCACTTACTCTCCAAGTGGGGAGAGTGTTAGTAAAGTGTCTGGAATTGTGAACCCGAGTAAAAGGGGATGAAAACTGAGATGCATTTGAAAACGTTTCCCAGTCACACGGTGCACCATACTGTGGGTTTCCCATGCATGCTTTAGCTGAAGGAAGAATCGCTTAAACCTGGAGAGTTGGGACCCTTGGAATGGGTACCATGCAGTATGACTTCAAATAGTCTGCATTTGCTCATCGAACCTCACCAATGCTATCAGCCCGAAGTGTCCAACCTTATGTCTCACTCAGCTCTGGGTTCAGATGAGGTAAATCCAGGTTGCATCACAAGCCCTGAATGAATTATTTAAGAATTGCTCTCTATTTCACTGTCATTGTGTTTTGTTTTTGTAATTCATTTTGATAATAGGATTTATCGGATTTTCTCTGCTGCCTTCATGCAGCTGTACACACGCTTGATTCTCTTATGAAGACATATAAATCCATGGGTTTGAAGATTCTTACTAGTCAGGTGTATTCCTAGGCGTTGAATAGAGGGTGTTTAGCCCATTTCGTTGAGCAAGGGGTAGGTCTTTACTATTACGTATTTGACGTATGGAATGGTATCTGTGCTAACTTCTATCTCTGGTTTTATGCAGCACCCCAACTCACCTTTCCCCTTACGCAATCATAAGTTGGTTTTCTAAATTTGAGACCCTGTTCTGTTTTGTAAATCAGTTCATGTGTAGCCAAGATTACATTCCGTGTATTAGTGATATCTTATGATGTTTCATTTTCTGTGTGACTTATTTCACTTAGAATCATCGTACCTGAATCCACTCATTATGCCACGATGGGCCAGATGACATAGATTTCATTGGTGAGTGATATTCCATTGTACGTACGTACCACAACTTCTTTATCCATTTTTCGCTTTCTGGGATATTTTACTTGTACCGTAGACGAGGTTCTTGTAAACAGAGCCGTCTGAAACTTTGGGGAGGCTGTGTGTTTTGATTTTAATTTCCCTAAGCTATAGGACCATAAGTGGAAGTGCCGTAGGCTCCGTTGCTTTGTTTTTTAGGTGTTTCAGGAAACACCATACACTTCTCCAGACTGGCTCTTGGCAATTTACATCCCACCCAGCAGCATAACAAGGCTCCCTGTTCTCCATGGCCTGTGCTGCCTTTCTGGATTTTACACTTTTTTCAGATGACACTTTTGACCGGGGGGCAGTGAGACTTCATTGTAGTGCAGATTTCTTTAACATGCTTGCTTGGTTGGCCAAAAAGGGCGTATGCATTTTTTCCTGAATATATTCAGGAAAAAACGCATACGCCCTTTTTGGCCAAGTGCATCATTGTCGACGTTCTGCCTCTTTTCCTATGTTTTAAATGCAATTCCAGTCTACACCCTGAAATCGTTTTCCTGCAATTCTACCCCGCGTTCAAGTCCTCTTCGCAGCCTTATTTCAATATATTTTTGGACGATAGCTGTCATTTATAACTCTGCAGGTTTGTGAATTACAGTGCCCCTGAGCTCCTTTCTTCAAATCGCTTTCTTGTGAGCTGGCCGCAAACCCGCATGATTGCTTCAGGCCCTAATCTGTTTCCGACACGGCATGTTGAGCCTTTGGTTAATCCCTCTTGTGGTGGGAAATGAGCATTAAATTTGCCCGTGCAGACACCTACAGCTAGTCTCTCATTGGTTCTCCCTATTCCTGTTTATTTGGTCAGAATTTGCAAACTGTGCCAAACAGGAGGTTAAAGGCTCTGACTCTCCAAGTGGGGAGAGTGTTAGTAAAGTGTCTGGAATTGTGAACCCGAGTAAAAGGGGATGAAAACTGAGATGCATTTGAAAACGTTTCCCAGTCACACGGTGCACCATACTGTGGGTTTCCCATGCATGCTTTAGCTGAAGGAAGAATCGCTTAAACCTGGAGAGTTGGGACCCATGGAATGGGTACCATGCAGTATGACTTCAAATGGTCTGCATTTGCTCATCGAACCTCACCAATGCTATCAGCCCGAAGTGTCCAACCTTATGTCTCACTCAGCTCTGGGTTCAGATGAGGTAAATCCAGGTTGCATCACAAGCCCTGAATGAATTATTTAAGAATTGCTCTCTATTTCACTGTCATTGTGTTTTGTTTTTGTAATTCATTTTGATAATAGGATTTATCGGATTTTCTCTGCTGCCTTCATGCAGCTGTACACACGCTTGATTCTCTTATGGAGACATATAAATCCATGGGTTTGAAGATTCTTACTAGTCAGGTGTATTCCTAGGCGTTGAATAGAGGGTGTTTAGCCCATTTCGTTGAGCAAGTGGTAGGTCTTGACTATTAAATATTTGACTTATGGAATGGTATCTGTGCTAACTTCTATCTCTGGTTTTATGCAGCACCCCAACTCACCTTTCCCCTTAAGCAAACATAAGTTGGTTTTCTAAATTTGAGACCCTGTTCTGTTTTGTAATTCAGTTCATGTGTAGCCAAGATTACATTCCGTGTATTAGTGATATCTTATGATGTTTCATTTTCTGTGTGACTTATTACACTTAGAATCATCGTACCTGAATCCACTCATTATGGCACGACGGGCCAGATGACATAGATTTCATTGGTGAGTGATATTCCATTGTACGTACGTACCACAACTTCTTTATCCATTTTTCGCTTTCTGGGATATTTTACTTGTACCGTAGACGAGGTTCTTGTAAACAGAGCCGTCTGAAACTTTGGGGTGGCTGTGTGTTTTTGATTTTAATTTCCCTAAGCTATAGGACCATAAGTGAAAGTGCCGTAGGCTCCGTTGCTTTGTTTTTTAGGTGTTTCAGGAAACACCATACACTTCTCCAGAGTGGCTGTTGGCAATTTACATCCCACCCATCAGCATAACAAGGCTCCCTCTTCTCCATGGCCTGTGCTGCCTTTCTGGATTTTACACTTTTTTCAGATGACCCTTTTGACCGGGGGGCAGTGAGACTTCATTGTAGTGCAGATTTCTTTAACATGCTTGCTTGGTTGGCCAAAAAGTGCGTATGCGTTTTTTCCTGAATATATTCAGGAAAAAACGCATACGCCCTTTTTGGCCAAGTGCATCATTGTCGACGTTCTGCCTCTTTTCCTATGCTTTAAATGCAATTCCAGTCTACCCCCTGAAATCGTTTTCCTGCAATTCTGCCCCGCTTTTAAGTCCTCTTCGCAGCCTTCCTTCAATATATTTTTGGACGATAGCTGTCATTTATAACTCTGCAGGTTTGTGAATTACTTGGCCCCTGAGCTCCTTTCTTCAAATCGCTTTCTTGTGAGCTGGCCACAAACCCGCAGGATTGCTTCAGGCCCTAATCTGGTTCCGGCACGGCATGCTGAGCCTTTGGTTAATTCCTCTTCCTGGTTGGAAATGAGCATTAAATTTGCCCGTGCAGACACCTACAGCTAGTCTCTCATTGGTTCTCCCTATTCCTGTTTATTTGGTCAGAATTTGCAAACTGTGCCAAACAGGAGGTTAAAGGCACTGACTCTCCAAGTGGGGAGAGTGTTAGTAAAGTGTCTGGAATTGTGAACCCGAGTAAAAGGGGATGAAAACTGAGATGCATTTGAAAACGTTTCCCAGTCACACGGTGCACCATACTGTGGGTTTCCCATGCATGCTTTAGCTGAAGGAAGAATCGCTTAAACCTGGAGAGTTGGGACCCATGGAATGGGTACCATGCAGTATGACTTCAAATAGTCTGCATTCGCTCATCGAACCTCACCAATGCTATCAGCCCGAAGTGTCAAACCTTATGTCTCACTCAGCTCTGGGTTCAGATGAGGTAAATCCAGGTTGCATCACAAGCCCTGAATGAATTATTTAAGAATTGATCTCTATTTCACTGTCATTGTGTTTTGTTTTTGTAATTCATTTTGATAATAGGATTTATCGGATTTTCTCTGCTGCCTTCATGCAGCTGTACACACGCTTGATTCTCTTATGGAGACATATAAATCCATGGGTTTGAAGATTCTTACTAGTCAGGTGTATTCCTAGGCGTTGAATAGAGGGTGTTTAGCCCATTTCGTTGAGCAAGGGGTAGGTCTTTACTATTACGTATTTGACGTATGGAATGGTATCTGTGCTAACTTCTATCTCTGGTTTTATGCAGCACCCCAACTCACCTTTCCCCTTACACAATCATAAGTTGGTTTTCTAAATTTGAGACCCTGTTCTGTTTTGTAAATCAGTTCATGTGTAGCCAAGATTACATTCCGTGTATTAGTGATATCTTATGATGTTTCATTTTCTGTGTGACTTATTTCACTTAGAATCATCGTACCTGAATCCACTCATTATGCCACGATGGGCCAGATGACATAGATTTCATTGGTGAGTGATATTCCATTGTACGTACGTACCACAACTTCTTTATCCATTTTTCGCTTTCTGGGATATTTTACTTGTACCGTAGACGAGGTTCTTGTAAACAGAGCCGTCTGAAACTTTGGGGAGGCTGTGTGTTTTTGATTTTAATTTCCCTAAGCTATAGGACCATAAGTGGAAGTGCCGTAGGCTCCGTTGCTTTGTTTTTTAGGTGTTTCAGGAAACACCATACACTTCTCCAGAGTGGCTGTTGGCAATTTACATCCCACCCATCAGCATAACAAGGCTCCCTGTTCTCCATGGCCTGTGCTGCCTTTCTGGATTTTACACTTTTTTCAGATGACACTTTTGACCGGGGGGCAGTGAGACTTCATTGTAGTGCAGATTTCTTTAACATGCTTGCTTGGTTGGCCAAAAAGGGCGTATGCATTTTTTCCTGAATATATTCAGGAAAAAACGCATACGCACTTTTTGGCCAAGTGCATCATTGTCGACGTTCTGCCTCTTTTCCTATGTTTTAAATGCAATTCCAGTCTACACCCTGAAATCGTTTTCCTGCAATTCTACCCCGCGTTCAAGTCCTCTTCGCAGCCTTATTTCAATATATTTTTGGACGATAGCTGTCATTTATAACTCTGCAGGTTTGTGAATTACTTGGCCCCTGAGCTCCTTTCTTCAAATCGCTTTCTTGTGAGCTGGCCGCAAACCCGCATGATTGCTTCAGGCCCTAATCTGTTTCCGACACGGCATGTTGAGCCTTTGGTTAATCTCTCTTGTGGTGGGAAAAGAGCATTAAATTTGCCCGTGCAGACACCTACAGCTAGTCTCTCATTGGTTCTCCCTATTCCTGTTTATTTGGTCAGAATTTGCAAACTGTGCCAAACAGGAGGTTAAAGGCACTGACTCTCCAAGTGGGGAGAGTGTTAGTAAAGTGTCTGGAATTGTGAACCCGAGTAAAAGGGGATGAAAACTGAGATGCATTTGAAAACGTTTCCCAGTCACACGGTGCACCATACTGTGGGTTTCCCATGCATGCTTTAGCTGAAGGAAGAATCGCTTAAACCTGAGAGTTGGGACCCATGGAATGGGTACCATGCAGTATGACTTCAAATGGTCTGCATTTGCTCATCGAACCTCACCAATGCTATCAGCCCGAAGTGTCCAACCTTATGTCTCACTCAGCTCTGGGTTCAGATGAGGTAAATCCAGGTTGCATCACAAGCCCTGAATGAATTATTTAAGAATTGCTCTCTATTTCACTGTCATTGTGTTTTGTTTTTGTAATTCATTTTGATAATAGGATTTATCGGATTTTCTCTGCTGCCTTCATGCAGCTGTACACACGCTTGATTCTCTTATGGAGACATATAAATCCATGGGTTTGAAGATTCTTACTAGTCAGGTGTATTCCTAGGCGTTGAATAGAGGGTGTTTAGCCCATTTCGTTGAGCAAGGGGTAGGTCTTTACTATTACGTATTTGACGTATGGAATGGTATCTGTGCTAACTTCTGTCTCTGGTTTTATGCAGCACCCCAACTCACCTTTCCCCTTACACAATTATAAGTTGGTTTTCTAAATTTGAGACCCTGTTCTGTTTTGTAAATCAGTTCATGTGTAGCCAAGATTACATTCCGTGTATTAGTGATATCTTATGATGTTTCATTTTCTGTGTGACTTATTTCACTTAGAATCATCGTACCTGAATCCACTCATTATGCCACGATGGGCCAGATGACATAGATTTCATTGGTGAGTGATATTCCATTGTACGTACGTACCACAACTTCTTTATCCATTTTTCGCTTTCTGGGATATTTTACTTGTACCGTAGACGAGGTTCTTGTAAACAGAGCCGTCTGAAACTTTGGGGAGGCTGTGTGTTTTTGATTTTAATTTCCCTAAGCTATAGGACCATAAGTGGAAGTGCCGTAGGCTCCGTTGCTTTGTTTTTTAGGTGTTTCAGGAAACACCATACACTTCTCCAGAGTGGCTCTTGGCAATTTACATCCCACCCATCAGCATAACAAGGCTCCCTGTTCTCCATGGCCTGTGCTGCCTTTCTGGATTTTACACTTTTTTCAGATGACACTTTTGACCGGGGGGCAGTGAGACTTCATTGTAGTGCAGATTTCTTTAACATGCTTGCTTGGTTGGCCAAAAAGGGCGTATGCATTTTTTCCTGAATATATTCAGGAAAAAACGCATACGCACTTTTTGGCCAAGTGCATCATTGTCGACGTTCTGCCTCTTTTCCTATGTTTTAAATGCAATTCCAGTCTACACCCTGAAATCGTTTTCCTGCAATTCTACCCCGCGTTCAAGTCCTCTTCGCAGCCTTATTTCAATATATTTTTGGACGATAGCTGTCATTTATAACTCTGCAGGTTTGTGAATTACAGTGCCCCTGAGCTCCTTTCTTCAAATCGCTTTCTTGTGAGCTGGCCGCAAACCCGCATGATTGCTTCAGGCCCTAATCTGTTTCCGACACGGCATGTTGAGCCTTTGGTTAATCTCTCTTGTGGTGGGAAATGAGCATTAAATTTGCCCGTGCAGACACCTACAGCTAGTCTCTCATTGGTTCTCCCTATTCCTGTTTATTTGGTCAGAATTTGCAAACTGTGCCAAACAGGAGGTTAAAGGCACTGACTCTCCAAGTGGGGAGAGTGTTAGTAAAGTGTCTGGAATTGTGAACCCGAGTAAAAGGGGATGAAAACTGAGATGCATTTGAAAACGTTTCCCAGTCACACGGTGCACCATACTGTGGGTTTCCCATGCATGCTTTAGCTGAAGGAAGAATCGCTTAAACCTGAGAGTTGGGACCCATGGAATGGGTACCATGCAGTATGACTTCAAGTGGTCTGCATTTGCTCATCGAACCTCACCAATGCTATCAGCCCGAAGTGTCCAACCTTATGTCTCACTCAGCTCTGGGTTCAGATGAGGTAAATCCAGGTTGCATCACAAGCCCTGAATGAATTATTTAAGAATTGCTCTCTATTTCACTGTCATTGTGTTTTGTTTTTGTAATTCATTTTGATAATAGGATTTATCGGATTTTCTCTGCTGCCTTCATGCAGCTGTACACACGCTTGATTCTCTTATGGAGACATATAAATCCATGGGTTTGAAGATTCTTACTAGTCAGGTGTATTCCTAGGCGTTGAATAGAGGGTGTTTAGCCCATTTCGTTGAGCAAGGGGTAGGTTTTTACTATTACGTATTTGACGTAGGGAATGGTATGTGTGCTAACTTCTATCTCTGGTTTTATGCAGCACCGCAACTCACCTTTCCCCTTAAGCAAACATAAGTTGGTTTTCTAAATTTGAGACCCTGTTCTGTTTTGTAATTCAGTTCATGTGTAGCCAAGATTACATTCCGTGTATTAGTGATATCTTATGATATTTCATTTTCTGTGTGACTTATTTCACTTAGAATCATTGTACCTGAATTCAATCATTATGCCACGACGGGCCTGATGATATAGATTTCATTGGTGAGTGATATTCCATTGTACGTACGTACCACAACTTCTTTATCCATTTTTCGCTTTCTGGGATATTTAACTTGTACCGTAGAAGATGTTCTTGTAAACAGAGCCGTCTGAAACTTCGGGGCGGCTCTGTGTTTTTGATTTTAATTTCCCTAAGCTATAGGACCATAAGTGGAACTGCCGTAGGCTCCGTTGCTTTGTTTTTTAGGTGTTTCAGGAAACACCATACACTTCTCCAGAGTGGCTGTTGGCAATTTACATCCCACCCATCAGCATAACATGGCTCCCTGTTCTCCATGGCCTGTGCTGCCTTTCTGGATTTTACACTTTTTTCAGGTGACCCTTTTGACCGTGGGGCAGTGAGACTTCATTGTAGTGCAGATTTCTTTAACATGCTTGCTTGGTTGGCCAAAAAGGGCATATGCGTTTTTTCCTGAATATATTCAGGAAAAAACGCATATGCCCTTTTTGGCCACGTGCATCATTGTCGACGTTCTGCCTCTTTTCCTATGCTTTAAATGCAATTCCACTCTACTCCCTGAAACCACTTTCCTGCAATTCTGCCCCGATTTCAAGTCCTCTTCGCAGCCTTCCTTCAATATATTTTTGGACAATAGCTGTCATTTATAACTTTGCAGGATTGAGAATTACAGTGTTCCTGAGCTCCTTTCTTCAAATCGCTTTCTTGTGAGCTGGCCACAAACCCGCAGGATTGATTCAGGCCCTAATCTGGTTCCGGCACGGCATGCTGAGCGTTTGGTTAATTCCTATTCCTGGTTGGAAATGAGCGTTAAATTTGCCCGTGCAGACACCTACAGCTAGTCTCTCATTGGTTCTCCCTATTCCTGTTTATTTGGTCAGAATTTGCAAACTGTGCCAAACAGGAGGTTAAAGGCACTGACCCTCCAAGTGGGGAGAGTGTTAGTAAAGTGTCTGGAATTGTGAACCCGAGTAAAAGGGGATGAAAACTGAGATGCATTTGAAAACGTTTCCCAGTCACACGGTGCACCATACTGTGGGTTTCCCATGCATGCTTTAGCTGAAGGAAGAATCGCTTAAACCTGAGAGTTGGGACCCATGGAATGGGTACCATGCAGTATGACTTCAAATGGTCTGCATTTGCTCATCGAACCTCACCAATGCTATCAGCCCGAAGTGTCCAACCTTATGTCTCACTCAGCTCTGGGTTCAGATGAGGTAAATCCAGGTTGCATCACAAGCCCTGAATGAATTATTTAAGAATTGCTCTCTATTTCACTGTCATTGTGTTTTGTTTTTGTAATTCATTTTGATAATAGGATTTATCGGATTTTCTCTGCTGCCTTCATGCAGCTGTACACACGCTTGATTCTCTTATGGAGACATATAAATCCATGGGTTTGAAGATTCTTACTAGTCAGGTGTATTCCTAGGCGTTGAATAGAGGGTGTTTAGCCCATTTCGTTGAGCAAGTGGTAGGCCTTGACTATTAAATATTTGACTTATGGAATGGTATCTGTGCTAACTTCTATCTCTGGTTTTATGCAGCACCCCAACTCACCTTTCCCCTTAAGCAAACATAAGTTGGTTTTCTAAATTTGAGACCCTGTTCTGTTTTGTAATTCAGTTCATGTGTAGCCAAGTTTACATTCCGTGTATTAGTGATATCTTATGATGTTTCATTTTCTGTGTGACTTATTACACTTAGAATCATCGTACCTGAATCCACTCATTATGGCACGACGGGCCAGATGACATAGATTTCATTGGTGAGTGATATTCCATTGTACGTACGTACCACAACTTCTTTATCCATTTTTCGCTTTCTGGGATATTTTACTTGTACCGTAGACGAGGTTCTTGTAAACAGAGCCGTCTGAAACTTTGGGGTGGCTGTGTGTTTTTGATTTTAATTTCCCTAAGCTATAGGACCATAAGTGAAAGTGCCGTAGGCTCCGTTGCTTTGTTTTTTAGGTGTTTCAGGAAACACCATACACTTCTCCAGAGCGGCTGTTGGCAATTTACATCCCACCCATCAGCATAACAAGGCTCCCTCTTCTCCATGGCCTGTGCTGCCTTTCTGGATTTTACACTTTTTTCAGATGACCCTTTTGACCGGGGGGCAGTGAGACTTCATTGTAGTGCAGATTTCTTTAACATGCTTGCTTGGTTGGCCAAAAAGTGCGTATGCGTTTTTTCCTGAATATATTCGGGAAAAAACGCATACGCCCTTTTTGGCCAAGTGCATCATTGTCGACGTTCTGCCTCTTTTCCTATGCTTTAAATGCAATTCCAGTCTACCCCCTGAAATCGTTTTCCTGCAATTCTGCCCCGCTTTCAAGTCCTCTTCGCAGCCTTCCTTCAATATATTTTTGGACGATAGCTGTCATTTATAACTCTGCAGGTTTGTGAATTACTTGGCCCCTGAGCTCCTTTCTTCAAATCGCTTTCTTGTGAGCTGGCCGCAAACCCGCAGGATTGCTTCAGGCCCTAATCTGGTTCCGGCACGGCATGCTGAGCCTTTGGTTAATTCCTCTTCCTGGTTGGAAATGAGCATTAAATTTGCCCGTGCAGACACCTACAGCTAGTCTCTCATTGGTTCTCCCTATTCCGGTTTATTTGGTCAGAATTTGCAAACTGTGCCAAACAGGAGGTTAAAGGCACTGACTCTCCAAGTGGGGAGAGTGTTAGTAAAGTGTCTGGAATTGTGAACCCGAGTAAAAGGGGATGAAAACTGAGATGCATTTGAAAACGTTTCCCAGTCACACGGTGCACCATACTGTGGGTTTCCCATGCATGCTTTAGCTGAAGGAAGAATCGCTTAAACCTGGAGAGTTGGGACCCATGGAATGGGTACCATGCAGTATGACTTCAAATAGTCTGCATTTGCTCATCGAACCTCACCAATGCTATCAGCCCGAAGTGTCAAACCTTATGTCTCACTCAGCTCTGGGTTCAGATGAGGTAAATCCAGGTTGCATCACAAGCCCTGAATGAATTATTTAAGAATTGCTCTCTATTTCACTGTCATTGTGTTTTGTTTTTGTAATTCATTTTGATAATAGGATTTATCGGATTTTCTCTGCTGCCTTCATGCAGCTGTACACACGCTTGATTCTCTTATGGAGACATATAAATCCATGGGTTTGAAGATTCTTACTAGTCAGGTGTATTCCTAGGCGTTGAATAGAGGGTGTTTAGCCCATTTCGTTGAGCAAGGGGTAGGTCTTTACTATTACGTATTTGACGTATGGAATGGTATCTGTGCTAACTTCTATCTCTGGTTTTATGCAGCACCCCAACTCACCTTTCCCCTTACACAATCATAAGTTGGTTTTCTAAATTTGAGGCCCTGTTCTGTTTTGTAAATCAGTTCATGTGTAGCCAAGATTACATTCCGTGTATTAGTGATATCTTATGATGTTTCATTTTCTGTGTGACTTATTTCACTTAGAATCATCGTACCTGAATCCACTCATTATGGCACGACGGGCCAGATGACATAGATTTCATTGGTGAGTGATATTCCATTGTACGTACGTACCACAACTTCTTTATCCATTTTTCGCTTTCTGGGATATTTTACTTGTACCGTAGACGAGGTTCTTGTAAACAGAGCCGTCTGAAACTTTGGGGAGGCTGTGTGTTTTTGATTTTAATTTCCCTAAGCTATAGGACCATAAGTGGAAGTGCCGTAGGCTCCGTTGCTTTGTTTTTTAGGTGTTTCAGGAAACACCATACACTTCTCCAGAGTGGCTCTTGGCAATTTACATCCCACCCATCAGCATAACAAGGCTCCCTGTTCTCCATGGCCTGTGCTGCCTTTCTGGATTTTACACTTTTTTCAGATGACACTTTTGACCGGGGGGCAGTGAGACTTCATTGTAGTGCAGATTTCTTTAACATGCTTGCTTGGTTGGCCAAAAAGGGCGTATGCATTTTTTCCTGAATATATTCAGGAAAAAACGCATACGCACTTTTTGGCCAAGTGCATCATTGTCGACGTTCTGCCTCTTTTCCTATGTTTTAAATGCAATTCCAGTCTACACCCTGAAATCGTTTTCCTGCAATTCTACCCCGCGTTCAAGTCCTCTTCGCAGCCTTATTTCAATATATTTTTGGACGATAGCTGTCATTTATAACTCTGCAGGTTTGTGAATTACAGTGCCCCTGAGCTCCTTTCTTCAAATCGCTTTCTTGTGAGCTGGCCGCAAACCCGCATGATTGCTTCAGGCCCTAATCTGTTTCCGACACGGCATGTTGAGCCTTTGGTTAATCTCTCTTGTGGTGGGAAATGAGCATTAAATTTGCCCGTGCAGACACCTACAGCTAGTCTCTCATTGGTTCTCCCTATTCCTGTTTATTTGGTCAGAATTTGCAAACTGTGCCAAACAGGAGGTTAAAGGCACTGACTCTCCAAGTGGGGAGAGTGTTAGTAAAGTGTCTGGAATTGTGAACCCGAGTAAAAGGGGATGAAAACTGAGATGCATTTGAAAACGTTTCCCAGTCACACGGTGCACCATACTGTGGGTTTCCCATGCATGCTTTAGCTGAAGGAAGAATCGCTTAAACCTGAGAGTTGGGACCCATGGAATGGGTACCATGCAGTATGACTTCAAATGGTCTGCATTTGCTCATCGAACCTCACCAATGCTATCAGCCCGAAGTGTCCAACCTTATGTCTCACTCAGCTCTGGGTTCAGATGAGGTAAATCCAGGTTGCATCACAAGCCCTGAATGAATTATTTAAGAATTGCTCTCTATTTCACTGTCATTGTGTTTTGTTTTTGTAATTCATTTTGATAATAGGATTTATCGGATTTTCTCTGCTGCCTTCATGCAGCTGTACACACGCTTGATTCTCTTATGGAGACATATAAATCCATGGGTTTGAAGATTCTTACTAGTCAGGTGTATTCCTAGGCGTTGAATAGAGGGTGTTTAGCCCATTTCGTTGAGCAAGTGGTAGGTCTTGACTATTAAATATTTGACTTATGGAATGGTATCTGTGCTAACTTCTATCTCTGGTTTTATGCAGCACCCCAACTCACCTTTCCCCTTACGCAAACATAAGTTGGTTTTCTAAATTTGAGACCCTGTTCTGTTTTGTAAATCAATTCATGTGTAGCCAAGATTACATTCCGTGTATTAGTGATATCTTATGATGTTTCATTTTCTGTGTGACTTGTTTCACTTAGAATCATCGTACCTGAATCCACTCATTATGCCACGATGGGCCACATGACATAGATTTCATTGATGAGTGATATTCCATTGTACGTACATACCACAACTTCTTTATCCATTTTTCGCTTTCTGGGATATTTTACTTGTACCGTAGACGAGGTTCTTGTAAACAGAGCCGTCTGAAACTTTGGGGTGGCTGTGTGTTTTTGATTTTAATTTCCCTAAGCTATAGGACCATAAGTGGAAGTGCCGTAGGCTCCGTTGCTTTGTTTTTTAGGTGTTTCAGGAAACACCATACACTTCTCCAGAGTGGCTCTTGGCAATTTACATCCCACCCATCAGCATAACAAGGCTCCCTGTTCTCCATGGCCTGTGCTGCATTTCTGGATTTTACACATTTTTCAGATGGCCCTTTTGACCGGGGGGCAGTGAGACTTCATTGTAGTGCAGATTTCTTTAATATGCTTGCTTGGTTGGCCAAAAAGGGCCTATGCGTTTTTTCCTGAATATATTGAGGAAAAACCGCATACGCACTTTTTAGCCAAGTGCATCATTGTCGACGTTCTGCCTCTTTTCCTATGCTTTAAATGCAATTCCAGTCTACCCCCTGAAATCGTTTTCCAGAAATTCTGCCCTGCTTTCAAGTCTTCTTCACAGCCTTCCTTCAATATATTTTTGGACGATAGCTGTCATTTATAACTCTGCAGGTTTGTGAATTATTTGGCCCCTGAGCTCCTTTCTTCAAATCGCTTTCTTGTGAGCTGGCCGGAAACCCGCAGCATTGCTTCAGGCCCTAATCTGGTTCCAGCATGGCATGCTGAGCCTTTGGTTAATTCCTCTTCCTGGTTGGAAATGAGCGTTAAATTTTCCCGTGCAGACACCTACAGCTAGTCTCTCATTGGTTCTCCCTATTCCTGTTCATCTTGCGCAGAAATTGCAAACTGTGCCAAACAGGAGGTTAAAGGCACTGACTCTCCAAGTGGGGAGAGTTTTAGTAAAGTGTCTGGAATTGTGAACCCGAGTAAAAGGGGACAGAGACTGAGATGCATTTGAAAATGTTTCCCAGTCACACGGTGCACCATACTGTGGGTTTCCCATGCATGCTTTAGCTGAAGGAAGAATCGCTTAAACCTGGAGAGTTGGGACCCATGGAATGGGTACCATGCAGTATGACTTCAAGTGGTCTGCATTTGCTCATCGAACCTCACCAATGCTATCAGCCCGAAGTGTCCAACCTTATGTCTCACTCAGCTCTGGGTTCAGATGAGGTAAATCCAGGTTGCATCACAAGCCCTGAATGAATTATTTAAGAATTGCTCTCTATTTCACTGTCATTGTGTTTTGTTTTTGTAATTCATTTTGATAATAGGATTTATCGGATTTTCTCTGCTGCCTTCATGCAGCTGTACACACGCTTGATTCTCTTATGGAGACATATAAATCCATGGGTTTGAAGATTCTTACTAGTCAGGTGTATTCCTAGGCGTTGAATAGAGGGTGTTTGGCCCATTTCGTTGAGCAAGGGGTATGTTTTTACTATTACGTATTTGACGTAGGGAATGGTATGTGTGCTAACTTCTATCTCTGGTTTTATGCAGCACCCCAACTCACCTTTCCCCTTAAGCAAACATAAGTTGGTTTTCTAAATTTGAGGCCCTGTTCTGTTTTGTAATTCAGTTCATGTGTAGCCAAGTTTACATTCCGTGTATTAGTGATATCTTATGATGTTTCATTTTCTGTGTGACTTATTTCAGTTAGAATCATGGTACCTGAATCCACTCATTATGCCGCGACGGGCCTGATGACATAGATTTCATTGCTGAGTGATATTCCATTGTACGTACGTACCACAACTTCTTTATCAATTTTTCACATTCTGGGATATTTAACTTGTACCGTAGACGAGGTTCTTGTAAACAGAGCCGTCCGAAACTTTGGGGTGGCTGTGAGTTTTTGATTTTAATTTCCCTAAGCTATAGGACCATAAGTGGAATTGCCGTAGGCTCCGTTGCTTTGTTTTTTAGGTGTTCCAGGAAATACCATACACTTCTCCAGAGTGGCTGTTAGTAATTTACATCCCGCCCATCAGCATAACAAGGCTCCCTGTTCTCCATGGCCTGTGCTGCCTTTCTGGATTTTACACTTTTTTCAGATGGCCGTTTTGACCGGGGGGCAGTGAGACTTCATTGTAGTGCAGATTTCTTTAAAATGCTTGCTTGGTTGGCCAAAAAGGGCGTATGCGTTTTTTCCTGAATATATTCAGGAAAAAACGCATACGCCCTTTTTGGCCAAGAGCATCATTGTCGACGTTCTGCCTCTTTTCCTATGCTTTAAATGCAATTCCCGTCTACCCCCTGAAATCATTTCCTGCAATTCTGCCCCGCTTACAAGTTCTCTTCGCAGCCTTCCTTCAGTATATTTTTGGACGATAGCTGTCATTTATAACTCTGCAGGTTTGTGAGTTACAGTGTCCCTGAGCTCCTTTCTTCAACTCGCTATCTTGTGAGCTGGTCGCAAACCCGCAGGATTGCTTCAGGCCCTAATCTGCTTCCAGCACGGCATGTTGAGCCTTAGGTTATTTCCTCTTCCTGGCGGGAAATGAGCATTAAATTTGCCCGTGCAGACACCTACAGCTAGTCTCTCATTGGTTCTCCCTATTCCTGTTCATCTTGAGCAGAAATTGCCAACTGTGCCAAAGAGGAGGTTAAAGCACTGACTCTCCAAGTAGGGAGAGTGTTAGTAAAGGGTCTGGAATTGTGAACCCGAGTAAAAGGGGAGGAAAACTGAGATGCATTTGAAAACGTTTGCCGGTCACACGGTGCACCATACTGTGGGTTTCCCATGCATGTTTTAGCTGAAGGAAGAATCCCTTAAACCTGGAGAGTTGGGACCCTTGGAATGGGTACCATGCAGTATGACTTCAAAGTGTCTGCATTTGCTCACTGAACCTCACCAATGCTATCAGCCCGAAGTGCCCAGCCTTATGTCTCACTCAGCTCTGGGTGTAGATGTGGTAAATCCAGGTTGCATCACAAACCCTGAATGAATTATTTAAGAATTGCTCCCTATTTCACTGTCCTTGTGTTTTGTTTTTGTAATATATTTTGATAATGGGATTTATCAGATTTTCTCTGCTGCATTCATGCCGCTGTACACACGCTTCATTCTCTTACGGAGACATATGAATCCATGGGTTTGAAGATTCTTACAAGTCAGTTGTATTCCTAGGCGTTGAATATGGGGTGTTTAGTCCATTTCGTTGAGCAAGGTGTAGGTCTTGACAATTATATATTTGGCTTATGAAAAGGAATCTGTGCTAATTTCTATCTCTGTTTTGATGCGGCACCCCAACTCACCTTTCCCCTTAAGCAAGCATAAGTTGGTTTTCTAAATTTGAGGCCCTGTTCTGTTTTGTAATTCAGTTCATGTGTAGCCTAGTTTATATTCCGTGTATTAGTGATATCTTATGATGTTTCATTTTCTGTGTGACTTATTTCACTTAGAATCATGGTACCTGAATCCACTCATTATGCCGCGACGGGCCTGATGACATAGATTTCATTGCTCAGTGATATTCCATTGTACGTAGGTACCACAACTTCTTTATCCATTTTTCACATTCTGGGATATTTAACTTGTACCGTAGACGAGGTTCTTGTAAACAGAGCCGACCGAAACTTTGGGGTGGCTGTGTGTTTTTGATTTTAATTTCCCTAAGCTATAGGACCATAAGTGGAAGTGCCGTAGGCTCCGTTGCTTTGTTTTTTAGGTGTTCCAGGAAACACCATACACTTCTCCAGAGTGGCTGTTGGCAATTTACATCCCGCCCATCAGCATAACAAGGCTCCCGGTTCTCCATGCCCTGTGCTGCCTTACTGGATTTTGCACTTTTTTCAGATGGCCCTTTTGACCGGGGGGCAGTGAGACTTCATTGTACTGCAGATTTCTTTAACATGCTTGCTTGGTTGGCCAAAAAGGGCGTATGCGTTTTTTCCTGAATATATTCAGGAAAAAACGCATACGCCCTTTTTGGCCAAGTGCATCATTGTCCACGTTCTGCCTCTTTTCCTATGCTTTAAAAGCAATTCCCGTCTACCCCCTGAAATCGTTTTCATGCAATTCTGCCCCGCTTTCAAGTCCTCTTCGCAGCCTTCCTTCAATATATTTTTGGACGATAGCTGTCATTTATAACTCTGCAGGTTTGTGAATTACAGTGCCCCTGAGCTCCTTTCTTCAAATCGCTTTCTTTTGAGCTAGCCGCAAACCCGCAGGATTGCTTCAGGCCCTAATCTGGTTCCGGCACGGCATGCTGAGCCTTTGGTTAGTTCCTGTTCCTGGTGGGAAATGAGCGTTAAATTTGCCCGTGCAGACACCTACAGCTAGCCTCTCATTAGTTCTCCCTATTCCTGTTCATCTTGCGCAGAAATTGCAAACTGTGCCAAACAGGAGGTTAAAGGCACGGACTCTCCAAGTGGGGAGAGTGTTAGTAAAGGGTCTGGAATTGTGAACCTGAGTAAAAGGGGACGAAAAGTGAGATGCATTTGAAAACGTTTCCCGGTCACACGGTGCACCATACTGTGGGTTTCCCATGCCTGCTTTAGCTGAAGGAAGAATCGCTTAAACCTGGAGATTTGTGACCCATGGAATGGGTACCATGCAGTATGACTTCATATGGTCTGCATTTGCTCATCAAACCTCACCAATGCTATCAGCCCGAAGTGTCCAACCTTATGTCTCACTCAGCTCTGGGTTTATATGAGGTAAATCCAGGTTGCATCACAAGCCCTGAATGAATTATTTAAGAATTGCTCTCTATTTCACTGTCATTGTGTTTTGTTTTTGTAATTCATTTTGATAATGGGATTTATCTGATTGTCTTTGCTGCCTTCATGCAGCTGTACACACGCTTGATTATCTTATGGAGACATATAAATCCATGGGTTTGAAAATTCTTTCTATTCAGGTGTATTCCTAGGCGTTGAATATAGGGTGTTTAGCCCATTTCGTTGAGCAAGGGGTAGGTCTTGACTATTACATATTTGATGTATGGAATGGTATCTGTGCTAATTTCTATCTCTGGTTTTATGCAGCACCCCAACTCACCTTTCCCCTTAAGCAAACATAAGTTGGTTTTCTAAGTTTGAGACCCTGTTCTGTTTTGTAATTCAGTTCATGTGTAGCCAAGATTACATTCCGTGTATTAGTGATATCTTATGATGTTTCATTTTCTGTGTGACTTATTTCACTTAGAATCATCGTACCTGAATCCACTCATTATGCCACGATGGGCCAGATGACATAGATTTAATTGGTGAGTGATATTCAATTGTACGTACGTACAACAACTTCTTTATCCGTTTTTCGCATTCTGGGATATTTTACTTGTACCGTAGACGAGGTTCTTGTAAACAGAGCCGTCTGAAACATTGGGGTGGCTGTGCGTTTTTGATTTTAAATGCCCTAAGATATAGGACCATAAGTGGAAGTGCCAGAGGCTCCGTTGCTTTGTTTTTTAGGTGTTTCAGGAAACACCATACACTTCTCCAGAGTGGCTCTTGGCAGTTTATATCCCACACATCAGCATAACAAGGCTCCCTGTTCTCCATGGCCTGTGCTGCATTTCTGGATTTTACACTTTTTTCAGATGGCCCTTTTGACCGGGGGGCAGTGAGACTTCATTTTAGTGCAGATTTCTTTAACATGCTTGCTTGTTTGTCCAAAAAGGGCGTATGCGTTTTTTCCTGAATATATTCAGGAAAAAAGGCATACGCCCTTTTTGGCCAAGTGCATCATTGTTGACGTTCTGCCTCTTTTCCTATGCTTTAAATGCAATTCCAGTCTACCCCCTGAAATCGTTCTCCTGCAATTCTGCCCCGCTTTCAAGTCCTCTTCGCAGCCTTCCTTCAATATATTTTTGGACGATAGCTGTCATTTATAACTCTGCAGGTTTGTGAATTACAGTGCCCCTGAGCTCCTTTCTTCAAATCGCTTTCTTTTGATCTGGCCGCAAACCCTCAGGATTGATCCAGGCCCTTATCTGGTTCCGGCACGGCATGCTGAGCGTTTGGTTAATTCCTATTCCTGGTTGGAAATGAGCGTTAAATTTGCCCGTTCAGACACCTACAGCTAGTCTCTCATTGGTTCTCCCTATTCCTGTTCATCTTGTGCAGAAATTGCAAACTGTCCCAAACAGGAGGTTAAAGGCACTGACTCTCCAAGTGGGGAGAGTGTTAGTAAAGGGTCTGGAATTGTGAACCCCAGTAAAATGGGAGAAAAACTGAGATGCATTTGAAAACGTTTCCCGGTCACACGGTGCACCATACTGTGGGTTTCCCATGCATGCTTTAGCTGAAGGAAGAATCACTTAAACCTGGAGAGTTGGGACCCATGGAATGGGTACCATGCAGTATGACTTCAAATGGTGTGCATTTGCTCATCGAACCTCACCAATGCTATCAGCCCGAAGTGTCCAACCTTATGTCTCACTCAGCTCTGGGTTTAGTTGAGGTAAATCCAGGTTGCATCACAAGCCCTGAATGAATTATTTAAGAATTGCTCTCTATTTCACTGTCATTGTGTTTTGTTTTTGTAATTCATTTTGATAATAGGATTTATCGGATTTTCTCTGCTGCCTTCATGCAGCTGTACACACGCTTGATTCTCTTATGGAGACATATAAATCCATGGGTTTGAAGATTCTTACTAGTCAGGTGTATTCCTAGGCGTTAAAATAGGGTGTTTAGCCCATTTCGTTGAGCAAGGGGTAGGTCTTGACTATTACGTATTTGACATATGGAATGGTATCTGTGCTAATTTCTAACTCTGGTTTTATGCAGCACCCCAACTCACCTTTCCCCTTACGCAAACATAAGTTGGTTTTCTAAATTTGAGACCCTGTTCTGTTTTGTAATTCAGTTCATGTGTAGCCAAGATTACATTTGGTGAATTAGTGATATCTTATGATGTTTCATTTTCTGTGTGACTTATTTCACTTAGAATCATCATACCTGAATCCACTCATTATGCCAGGACGGGCCAGATGACATAGACTTCATTGGTGAGTGATATTCCTCATCATACCTGAATCCACTCATTATGCCAGGACGGGCCAGATGACATAGACTTCATTGGTGAGTGATATTCCATTCTACGTACGTACCACAACTTCTTTATCCATTTTTCGCATTCTGGGATATTTAACTTGTACCCTAGACGAGGTTCTTGTAAACAGAGCCGGCTGAAATTTTGGGGTGGCTGTGTGTTTTTGATTTTAATTTCCCTAAGCTATAGGACCATAAGTGGAAGTGCTGTAGGCTCCTTTGGCTTGTGTTTTAGGTGTTTCAGGAAACACCATACACTTCTCCAGAGTGGCTGTTGGCAATTTACATCCCACCCATCAGCATAACCAGGCTCCCTGTTCTCCATGGCCTGTGCTGCATTTCTGGATTTTACAATTTTTTCAGATGGCCCTTTTCACCCGGGGGGCAGTGACACTTCATTGTAGTGCAGATTTCTTTAACATGCTTGCTTGGTTGGCCAAAAAGTGCGTATGCGTTTTTTCCTGAATATATTCAGGAAAAAATGCATACGCACTTTTTGGCCAAGTGCATCATTGTCGACGTTCTGCCTCTTTTCCTATGCTTTAAATGCAATTCCAGTCTACCCCCTGAAATCGTTTTCCTGCAATTCTGCCCTGCGTTCAAGTCCTCTTCGCAGCCTTCCTTCAATATATTTTTGGACGATAGCTGTCATTTATAACTCTGCAGGTTTGTGAATTACAGTGCCCCTGAGCTCCTTTCTTCAAATCGCTTTCTTGTGTGCTGGCCGCAAACCCGCAGGATTGCTTCAGGCCCTAATCTGGTTCCGGCATGGCATGCTGAGCCTTTGGTTAATTCCTCTTCCTGGTGGGAAATGTGCATTAAATTTGCCCGTGCAGACACCTACAGCTAGTTTCTCATTGGTTCTCCCTATTCCTGTTCATCTTGCGCAGAAATTGCAAAATGTCCCAAACAGGAGGTTAAAGGCACTGACTCTCCAAGTGGGGGAGTGTTAGTAAAGGGTCTGGAATTGTGAACCCGAGTAAAAGGGGCAAAAACTGAGATGCATTTGAAAACGTTTCCCGGTCACACGTTGCACCATACTGTGGGTTTCCCATGCATGTTTTAGCTGAAGGAAGAATCGCTTAAACCTG
Organism: Delphinapterus leucas; assembly: GCF_059928025.1. Taxonomy (NCBI): domain Eukaryota; kingdom Metazoa; phylum Chordata; class Mammalia; order Artiodactyla; family Monodontidae; genus Delphinapterus; species Delphinapterus leucas. The sequence continues at coordinate 19,217,147 of NW_028322233.1, read as the reverse complement.
GAGAGTTGGGACCCATGGAATGGGTACCATGCAGTATGACTTCAAATGGTCTGCATTTGCTCATCGAACCTCACCAATGCTATCAGCCCGAAGTGTCCAACCTTATGTCTCACTCAGCTCTGGGTTTAGATGAGGTAAATCCAGGTTGCATCACAAGCCCTGAATGAATTATTTAAGAATTGCTCTCTATTTCACTGCCATTGTGTTTTGTTTTTGTAATTCATTTTGATAATAGGATTTATCGGATTTTCTCTGCTGCCTTCATGCAGCTGTACACACGCTTGATTCTCTTATGGAGACATATAAATCCATGGGTTTGAAGATTCTTACTAGTCTGGTGTATTCCTAGGCACTGAATAGAGGGTGTTTAGCCCATTTCGTTCAGCAAGGGGTAGGTCTTGACTATTACGTATGTGACGTATGGAATGGTATCTGTGCTAATTTCTATCTCTGGTTTTATGCAGCACCCCAACTCACCTTTCCCCTTAAGCAAACATAAGTTGGTTTTCAAAATTTGAGACCCTGTTCTGTTTTGTAATTCAGTTCATGTGTAGCCAAGATTATATTCCGTGTATTAGTGATATGATGTTTCATTTTCTGTGTGACTTATTTCACTTAGAATCATTGTACCTGAATCCACTCATTATGCCACGACGGGCCTGATGATATAGATTTCATTGGTGAGTGATATTCCATTGTACGTACGTACCACAATTTCTTTATCCATTTTTCGCTTTCTAGGATATTTAACTTGTACCGTAAACGAGGTTCTTGTGAAGAGAGCCGTCTGAAACATTGGGGTGGCTGTGTGTTTTTGATTTTAATTTCCCTAAGTTATAGGACCATAAGTGGATGTGCCGTAGGCTCCGTTGCTTTGTTTTTTAGGTGTTTCAGGAAACACCATACACTTCTCCAGAGTGGCTCTTGGCAATTTACATCCCACCCATCAGCATAACAAGGCTCCCTGTTCTCCATGGCCTGTGCTGCCTTTCTGGATTTTACACTTTTTTCAGATGGCCCTTTTGACCGGGGGGCAGTGAGTCTTCATTGTAGTGCAGATTTCTTTAACATGCTTGCTTGGTTGGCCAGAAAATGCGTATGCGTTTTTTCCTGAATATATTCCGGAAAAAACGCATACACCCTTTTTGGCCAAGTGCATCATTGTCGACGTTCTGCCTCTTTTCCTATGCTTTAATTGCAATTCCAGTCTGCACCCTGAAATCGTTGTTTTGCAATTCTGCCCCGCTTTCAAGTCCTCTTCGCAGCCTTCCTTCAATATATTTTTGGACGATCGCTGTCATTTATAACTCTGCAGGTTTGTGATTTACAGTGCCCCTGAGCTCCTTTCTTCAAATCGCTTTCTTGTGAGCTGGCCGCAAACCCGCAGGATTGCTTCAGGCCCTAATCTGGTTCTGGCACGGCATGCTGAGCCTTTGGTTACTTCCTCTTCCTGGTTGGAAATGAGCTTTAAATTTGCCTGTGCAGACACCTACAGCTAGTCTCTCATTGGTTCTCCCTATTCCTGTTCATCTTGCGCAGAAATTGCAAACTGTGCCAAACAGGAGGTTAAAGGCACTGACTCTCCAAGTGGGGAGAGTGTTAGTAAAGGGTCTGGAATTGTGAACTCGAGTAAAAGGGGACAAAAACTGAGATGCATTTGAAAACGTTTCCCGGTCACATGGTGCACCATACTGTGGGTTTCCCATGCATGCTTTAGCTGAAGGAAGAATCACTTAAACCTGGAGAGTTGGGACCCATGGAATGGGTACCATGCAGTATGACTTCAAATGGTCTGCAATTCCTCATCGAACCTCACCAATGCTATCAGCCCGAAGTGTCCAACCTTATGTCTCACTCAGCTCTGGGTTTTGATGAGGTAAATCCAGGTTGCATCACAAGCCCTGAATGAATTATTTAAGAATTGCTCTCTATTTCACTGTCATTGTGTTTTGTTTTTGTAATTCATTTTGATAGTTGGATTTATCGGATTTTCTCTGCTGCCTTCATGCAGCTGTACACACGCTTGATTTTCTTATGGAGACATATAAATCCATGGGTTTCAAGACTCTTTCTAGTCAGGTGTATTCCTAGGCGTTGAATATAGGGTGTTTAGCCCATTTCGTTGAGCAAGGGGTAGGTTTGACTATTACATATTTGACGTATGGAATGGTATCTGTGCTAATTTCTATCTCTGGTTTTATGCAGCACCCCAACTCACCTTTCCCCGTAAGCAAACATAAGTTGGTTTTCTAAATTTGAGACCCTGTTCTGTTTTGTAATTCAGTTCATGTGTAGCCAAGATTACATTCGGTGTATTAGTGATATCTTATGATGTTTCATTTTCTGTGTGACTTATTTCACTTAGAATCATCGTACCTGAATCCACTCATTAGGCCACGACGGGCCAGATGACATAGATTTCATTGGTGAGTGATATTCCATTGTACGTACGTACCACAACTTCTTTTTCCATTTCTCGCTTTCTGGGATATTTAACTTGTACCCTAGACGAGGTTCTTGTAAACAGAGCCGTCTGAAACTTTGGGGTGGCTGTGTGTTTTTGATTTTAATTTCCCTAAGCTATAGGACCATAAGTGGAAGTGCCGTAGGCTCCGTTGCTTTGTTTTTTAGGTGTTTCAGGAAACACCATACACTTCTCCAGAGTGGCTGTTGGCAATTTACATCCCACCCATCAGCATAACAAGGCTCCCTGTTCTCCATGGCCTGTGCTGCATTTCTGGATTTTACACTTTTTTCAGATGGCCCTTTTGACCGGGGGGCAGTGAGACTTCATTGTAGTGCAGATTTCTTTAACATGCTTGCTTGGTTGGCCAAAAAGGGCGTATGCGTTTTTTCCTGAATATATTCAGGAAAAAACGCATACGCCCTTTTTGGCCAAGTGCATCATTGTCGACGTTCTGCCTCTTTTCCTATGCTTTAAATGCAATTCCAGTCTACCCCTGAAATCGTTTTCCTGCAATTCTGCCCCGCTTTCAAGTCCTCTTCACAGCCTTCCTTCAATATATTTTCGGACGATAGCTGTCACTTATAACTCTGCAGGATTCTGAATTACTTGGCCCATGAGCTCCTTTCTTCAAATCGCTTTCTTTTGAGCTGGCCGCAAACCCGCAGGATTGCTTCAGGCCCTAATCTGTTTCCGGCTCGGCATGCTGAGCCTTTGGTTAATTCCTCTTCCTGGTGGGAAATGAGCGTTAAATTGGCCCGTGCAGACACCTACAGCTAGTCTCTCATTGGTTCTCCCTATTCCTGTTCATCTCGCGCAGAAATTGCAAACTGTGCCAAACAGCAGGTTAAAGGCACTGACTCTCCAAGTAGGGAGAGTGTTAGTAAAGGGTCTGGAATTGTGAACCCGACTAAAAGGGGACGAAAACTGAGATGCATTTGAAAACGTTTCCCGGTCACATGGTGGACCATACTGTGGGTTTCCCATGCATGCTTTAGCTGAAGGAAGAATCACTTAAACCTGGAGAGTTGGGACCCATGGAATGGGTACCATGCAGTATGACTTCAAATGGTCTGCATTTGCTCATCGAACCTCACCAATGCTATCAGCCCGAAGTGTCCAACCTTATGTCTCACTCAGCTCTGGGTTTAGATGAGGTAAATCCAGGTTGCATCACAAGCCCTGAATGAATTATTTAAGAATTGCTCTCTATTTCACTGTCATTGTGTTTGGTTTTTTAATTCATTTTGATAATGGGATTTATCAGATTTTCTCTGCTGCCTTCATGCAGCTGTACACACGCTTGATTCTCTTATGGAGACATATAAATCCATGGGTTTGAAGATTCTTACTAGTCAGGTGTATTCCTAGGCGTTGAATATAGGGTGTTTAGCCCATTTCGTTGAGCAAGGGGTATGTCTTGACTATTACGTATTTGACATATGGAATGGTATCTGTGCTAATTTCTAACTCTGGTTTTATGCAGCACCCCAACTCACCTTTCCCCTTACGCAAACATAAGTTGGTTTTCTAAATTTGAGACCCTGTTCTGTTTTGTAATTCACTTCATGTGTAGCCAAGATTACATTCGGTGTATTAGTGATATCTTATGATGTTTCATTTTCTGTGTGACTTATTTCACTTAGAATCATCGTACCTGAATCCACTCATTATGCCACGACGGGCCAGATGACATAGATTTCATTGGTGAGTGATATTCCATTGTACGTACGTACCACAACTTCTTTATCCATTTTTCGCTTTCAGGGATATTTAACTTGTACCGTAGACGAGGTTCTTGTAAACAGAGCCGTCTGAAACTTTGGGGTGGCTGTGTGTTTTTGATTTTAATTTCCCTAAGCTATAGGACCATAAGTGGAAGTGCCGTAGGCTCCGTTGCTTTGTTTTTTGGTGTTTCAGGAAACACCATACACTTCTCCAGAGTGGCTGTTGGCAATTTACATCCCACCCATCAGCATAACAAGGCTCCCTGTTCTCCATGGCCTGTCCTGCATTTCTGGATTTTACACTTTTTTCAGATGGCCCTTTTGACCGGGGGGCAGTGAGACTTCATTGTAGTGCAGATTTCTTTAACATGCTTGCTTGGTTGGCCAAAAAGGGCGTGAACGCATACGCCCTTTTTGGCCAAGTGCATCATTGTCGACGTTCTGCCTCTTTTCCTATGCTTTAAATGCAATTCCAGTCTACCCCCTGAAATCGTTTTCCTGCAATTCTGCCCCGCTTTCAAGTCCTCTTCGCAGCCTTCCTTCAATATATTTTTGGACGATAGCTGTCATTTATAACTCTGCAGGTTTGTGAACTACAGTGCCCCTGAGCTCCTTTCTTCAAATCGCTTTCTTGTGAGCTGGCCGCAAACCCGCAGGATTGCTTCAGGCCCTAATCTGGTTCCTGCACGGCATGCTGAGCCTTTGGTTAATTCCTCTTCCTGGTGGGAAATGAGAATTAAATTTGCCCGTGCAGACACCTACAGCTAGTCTCTCATTGGTTCTCCCTATTCCTGTTCATCTTGCGCAGAAATTGCAAACTGTGCCAAACAGGAGGTTAAAGGAACTGACTCTCCAAGTGGGGAGAGTGTTAGTAAAGGGTCTGGAATTGTGAACCCGAGTAAAAGGGGACAAAACTGAGATGCATTTGAAAACGTTTCCCGGTCACACGGTGCACCATACTGTGGGTTTCCCATGCATGCTTTAGCTGAAAGAAGAATCACTTAAACCTGGAGAGTTGGGACCCATGGAATGGGTACCATGCAGTATGACTTCAAATGGTCTGCATTTGCTCATCGAACCTCACCAATGCTATCAGCCCGAAGTGTCCAACCTTATGTCTCTCTCAGCTCTGGGTTTAGATGAGGTAAATCCAGGTTGCATCACAAGCCCTGAATGAATTATTTAAGAATTGTTCTCTATTTTACTGTCATTGTGTTTTGTTTTTGTAATTCATTTTGATAATAGGATTTATCGGATTTTCTCTGCTGCCTTCATGCAACTGTACACACGCTTGATTCTCTTATGGAGACATATAAATCCATGGGTTTGAAGATTTTACTAGTCAGGTGTATTCCTAGGTGTTGAATATAGTGTGTTTAGCCCATTTCGTTGAGCAAGTGGTAGGACTTGACTATTACATAGTTGACTTATGGAATGGTATCTGTGCTAATTTCTATCTCTGGTTTTATGCAGCACTCAACTCACCTTTCCCATTAAGCAAACATAAGTTGGTTTTCTAAATTTGAGACCCTGTTCTGTTTTGTAATTCAGTTCATGTGTAGCCAAGATTACACTCCGTGTATTAGTGATATCTTATGATGTTTCATTTTCTGTGTGACTTATTTCACTTAGAATCATTGTACCTGAATTCAATCATTATGCCACGACGGGCCTGATGATATAGATTTCATTGGTGAGTGATATTCCATTGTACGTACGTACCACAACTTCTTTATCCATTTTTCGCTTTCTGGGATATTTAACTTGTACCGTAGAACATGTTCTTGTAAACAGAGCCGTCTGAAACTTTGGGGTGGCTGTGTGTTTTTGATTTTAATTTCCCTAAGCTATAGGACCATAAGTGGAAGTGCCGTAGGCTCCGTTGCTTTGTTTTTTAGGTGTTTCAGGAAAAACCATACACTTCTCCAGAGTGGCTGTTGGCAATTTACATCCCACCCATCAGCATAACAAGGCTCCCTGTTCTCCATGGCCTGTGCTGCATTTCTGGATTTTACACCTTTTTCAGATGGCCCTTTTGACCGGGGGGCAGTGAGACTTCATTGTAGTGCAGATTTCTTTAACATGCTTGCTTGGTTGGCCAAAAAGTGCGTATGCGTTTTTTCATGAATATATTCAGGAAAAAACGTATACGCCCTTTTTGGCCAAGTGCATCATTGTCGACGTTCTCCCTCTTTTCCTATGCTTTAAATGCAATTCCAGTCTACCCCCTGAAATCGTTTTCCTGCAATTCTGCTCCGCTTTCCAGTCCTCTTCGCAGCCTTCCTTCAATATATTTTCGGACGATAGCTGTCATTTATAACTCTGCAGGTTTGTGAATTACAGTGCCCCTGAGCTCCTTTCTTCAAATCGCTTTCTTGTGAGCTGGCCGCAAACCCGCAGGATTGCTTCAGGCCCTAATCTGTTTCCGGCTCGGCATGCTGAGCCTTTGGTTAATTCCTCTTCCTGGTGGGAAATGAGCGTTAAATTGGCCCGTGCAGACACCTACAGCTAGTCTCTCATTGGTTCTCCCTATTCCTGTTCATCTCACGCAGAAATTGCAAACTGTGCCAAACAGCAGGTTAAAGGCACTGACTCTCCAAGTAGGGAGAGTGTTAGTAAAGGGTCTGGAATTGTGAACCCGACTAAAAGGGGACGAAAACTGAGATGCATTTGAAAACGTTTCCCGGTCACATGGTGCACCATACTGTGGGTTTCCCATGCATGCTTTAGCTGAAGGAAGAATCACTTAAACCTGGAGAGTTGGGACCCATGGAATGGGTACCATGCAGTATGACTTCAAATGGTCTGCATTTGCTCATCGAACCTCACCAATGCTATCAGCCCGAAGTGTCCAACCTTATGTCTCACTCAGCTCTGGGTTTAGATGAGGTAAATCCAGGTTGCATCACAAGCCCTGAATGAATTATTTAAGAATTGCTCTCTATTTCACTGTCATTGTGTTTGGTTTTTTAATTCATTTTGATAATGGGATTTATCAGATTTTCTCTGCTGCCTTCATGCAGCTGTACACACGTTTGATTCTCTTATGGAGACATATAAATCCATGGGTTTGAAGATTCTTACTAGTCAGGTGTATTCCTAGGCGTTGAATATAGGGTGTTTAGCCCATTTCGTTGAGCAAGGGGTATGTCTTGACTATTACGTATTTGACATATGGAATGGTATCTGTGCTAATTTCTAACTCTGGTTTTATGCAGCACCCCAACTCACCTTTCCCCTTACGCAAACATAAGTTGGTTTTCTAAATTTGAGACCCTGTTCTGTTTTGTAATTCACTTCATGTGTAGCCAAGATTACATTCGGTGTATTAGTGATATCTTATGATGTTTCATTTTCTGTGTGACTTATTTCACTTAGAATCATCGTACCTGAATCCACTCATTATGCCACGACGGGCCAGATGACATAGATTTCATTGGTGAGTGATATTCCATTGTACGTACGTACCACAACTTCTTTATCCATTTTTCGCTTTCAGGGATATTTAACTTGTACCGTAGACGAGGTTCTTGTAAACAGAGCCGTCTGAAACTTTGGGGTGGCTGTGTGTTTTTGATTTTAATTTCCCTAAGCTATAGGACCATAAGTGGAAGTGCCGTAGGCTCCGTTGCTTTGTTTTTTGGTGTTTCAGGAAACACCATACACTTCTCCAGAGTGGCTGTTGGCAATTTACATCCCACCCATCAGCATAACAAGGCTCCCTGTTCTCCATGGCCTGTCCTGCATTTCTGGATTTTACACTTTTTTCAGATGGCCCTTTTGACCGGGGGGCAGTGAGACTTCATTGTAGTGCAGATTTCTTTAACATGCTTGCTTGGTTGGCCAAAAAGGGCGTGAACGCATACGCCCTTTTTGGCCAAGTGCATCATTGTCGACGTTCTGCCTCTTTTCCTATGCTTTAAATGCAATTCCAGTCTACCCCCTGAAATCGTTTTCCTGCAATTCTGCCCCGCTTTCAAGTCCTCTTCGCAGCCTTCCTTCAATATATTTTTGGACGATAGCTGTCATTTATAACTCTGCAGGTTTGTGAATTACAGTGCCCCTGAGCTCCTTTCTTCAAATCGCTTACTTGTGAGCTGGCCGCAAACCCGCAGGATTGCTTCAGGCCGTAATCTGGTTCCGGCATGGCATGCTGAGCGTTTGGTTAATTCCTCTTCCTGGTTGGAAATGAGCGTTAAATTTGCCCGTGCAGACACCTACAGCTAGTCTCTCATTGGTTCTCCCTATTCCTGTTCATCTTGCGCAGAAATTGCAAACTGTGCCAAACAGCAGGTTAAAGGCACTGACTCTCCAAGTGGGGAGAGTGTTAGTAAAGTGTCTGGAATTGTGAACCCGAGGAAAAGGGGACGAAAACTGAGATGCATTTGAAAACGTTTCCCAGTCACATGTTGCACCATACTGTGGGTTTCCCATGCATGCTTTAGCTGAAGGAAGAATCCCTTAAACCTGGAGAGTTGGGACCCTTGGAATGGGTACTTCAAGGGGTCTGCATTTGCTCACCGAACCTCACCAATGCTATCAGCCTGGTGTCCAGCCTTATGTCTCACTCAGCTCTGGGTGTAGATGTGGTAAATCCAGGTTGCATCACAGGCCCTGAATGAATTATTTAAGAATTGCTCTCTATTTCACTGTCATTGTGTTTTTTGTTTCTGTAATTTATTTTGATAATGGGATTTATCGTATTTTCACTGCTGTGTTCATGCCTCTGTAGACACGCTTGATTCTCTTACGGAGACATATAAACCCATGGGTTTGAAGATTCTTACTAGTCAGGTATATTCCTAAGCGTTGAATATGGGGTGTTGAGTCCATTTTGTTGAGCAAGCAGTAGGTCTTGACTATTACATATTTGGCTTATGGACCTGTATCTGTGCTAATTTCAATCTCTGGTTTTATGCAGCACCCCAACTCACCTTTATCCTTAAGCAAGAATAAGTTGCTTTTCTATATTTGAGACCCTGTTCTGTTTCGTAATTCAGTTCATGTGTAGCCAAGTTTACATTCCATGTATTAGTGATATAGTATGTCTTTTTCTTTTTGAATTCTGTGACTTTGAATGATCATACGTAACTCCTCTGGAGTTGTTTCAAGTGGCCATATTGCATTGATTTCCAGGCTGATTCATATTCCACTCTACATAAGCACTACATCTGTATCCATTTTTTCCCTCCAGAGACATTTAAGTTATATCCTAGTCGAGGATCTTTTAAACAGTGAGGCGGTATACATTGGGGTGCCTGTGTCCTCTCGATTTTTGTTTTTCCCATGATATACGTCCATGAGTGCAAGTGCCCTGTGCTCTGTAGCTCATTTTTTAGATGCTTTAGTAAACACAGTACACTTCTCCAGAGTGACCGTTGGCAATATACATTTCCAGTATAAGCCTCACAGGGCTCCCTTTTCTCCTTGTCCTGTCCTGCATTTCTGGTGTTTACACTTTATGAGGACGGCTCTTCTGACTGATGCGAAGTGATATGTTTTGTAGTATTGATTTCCAGTGCCCACCTGTTTGGTTGGCTAAAAAAGTGTATGCCCTTTTCTTGAATATATACAGAAAATGACGCATACACCCTTTTTGGCCAACTGCAATGTTGGCAATGTTCAGCCCCTTTTCTTGTGCTTAATGGCGAGTCCTTTCTACCTCTTCCAATCCCTTTCCTGCCATTCTCCGTTGCTTACAAGTCCTTTTCTCTGACTTTCCTCAAGACATTTTTCAGTGATAGATATTTTCAACTCTGCAGTTTCGTGAATTTTAGTGCCACTGAGCTCCATTTTTCATCTTGTGTTTATGGGAACTGGCCACAGAGCAGCGGGATTTCCTCAAGGCCTATTCTGTTTCCATGGGCAACCCTAGCCTTTGGTCAATTCGTCTTCCTGATTGGAAATTAGAGTGACATGTGCCTGTCCGAACACCTAGGACTTGTCTCTCATTGTTCCTCCTCCTTCTGCTTCATCCTCTGGACAAATTCCAAACTGTATGCAACAGGATGTTGACAGTGCTGACATCTCCAAGTGGGGAGACTGTTCGTAAAGACGCTGGAGGGGTGAACCCGAGTACCAGGAGAAGAGGAGATGAGATGCCTTTTCCAAACTCTTCCCGATCAGACGGTATACCATCCTCTGGGTGTGACAGGCATGCTTTAGCTGTAGGAAGTGTCCCATTCATGTGAGGAGAACACCAGGGCTTTTTCAAAATCAGTGTCTCTCCGCAACCCAAAGTGGGGAATGTTTTAAGCTACGGCTACACATATGTTCATTAAGGGCCTTAGGAAGTAGGCAGAGTCCAAACTTTAGATGATTGAAGTCTTCAGGGTCAGAAGCACTCACCACCGGCTTCCCTTAGGTTCCATTTTAACTGTCATTAATAGATGATGTCAATAAAAATATCTATTCTTTTTCAGATTATTTCCCCTTATAAGTTATTGCAAAATATTGAGTGTAGTTCCCTGTGCTATACAGCAGTTCCTTGTTGATGATCGATTTTATACATAGCAGTGTGTATGTGTTAATCCCAAACTGTTAATTTATCCCTCCTCTCACCTTTCCCCTTTGGTAATAATAAATTATAAGACTTTATACTTCTCAGAAATGGGGGAGCTGAAAGAGAGGTATCATTGTCAATGGAAAAGCATTTAAAACAAGATTGAAGCTTTAACCAAGATTATTAGATGTACATCCTTGGAAAGAAATCACTTCGTTTCTCTAATATTGACCTGACAAATAAGACAAACCTTTTCAGTGAACTTGCTTATAATAAAGTGATGGAAATACCAAATGGAAGTGTTAGAAACATCTTATTTTACCCGAGCCTTATACACTGTTCTATGTTAATTACAGTTTGGCTCACACATCTGTTCATTGAAGTTACAATGTTCTGAATTTCTGTTACTGATCCTCCAGAGTGGACCCCAACAAGTGTCCCCCTGCCCAGGGTCATTGGAGCCAAGAGATCGAGACTGAGTTTGGTTCAGAAGCAAAGGAAACTTTATATTTTGATCAGAGAATGGAGAGGTGAGAGCATGTGCTACCCCGTGGGCTGTGGGCTGGGCTGCTGTGTAGAGATCCTGTCAGAGTCAGTCAGAGGGAGGGGGCGGAGCTCTTGAGGGCTCAGTTGGCTGCAGCTCAGGCTCTATATCACGGAGTGTGCACTGTGCCCCAGGAGCTGAGTTGTCGACCCAGCCATTCTGCACTAGGAAATCTGGTCTGAAGTGCCGGGTGTGGAACCTCTGTATGCGGGACCCTAGGAGCACGTGTAATTAGACAAAGCACAAAGGATAAAAAAGGTTAGACTTTATTTTATTGCCCAGATTCTATTTTTCTCTCCCAGGGATTTTTAAGGGTCTTTGCCTCGGACAAACCCCTCTTCTGCCTTTTGTCCCCTTCCTCATTCTTGGAGTGCTGAGGGTGCAGACCCTTCTTCTGTAACTGCTGAGTGCTGAGTTAGGAGCCCTCATACCCGTGGGCGAGGGTCAGAACTTCTCCCCAGCAGCCTCCAGGTGACGTTGATTGTCCCCAGGCCTCCTGCCTCCCTGCTCGTCCGCCTGAGCACCAGTATTGGAAGTGTTATAGATTCTAATGACCTTTAAGGGTCCAGGAAGGAGATGTGCAGTGACGCTGTGAGGTCCAGTTTCACCCCGCCCCTCATTTGTTCAGCCACCTTAGGCTGACCGTTTCTGCCAGCGTAGATGCTCTGACCAGTAGTCTGCGCTTTCTTCAATTAGGCCCCTGAATTAACGTAAAAACAGCACCAGGTGTCAGGACCCTGTCCGCTCAACTCCCAGACAGTTCAGGGTCAGTGGTGATGAAGGACCATGATGGCCACTGAGTTAACAGCCTTTTGAAGTAAACAGGAGTCCAGCCGGTCTTATTGGCCACCATTATCACAGTGTCTGTAGGCTTTTCTATGGTGACAGCATGATATACGGTTCCCCCACCAAGATTATTAGGTCTGATCTGGGTGCAGTAAGTCCTGCAAGCAGTAGTCTACTCTTTTGGGACACACTCTTGTTGTTTTATGAGAGAAACTCCAGGTCACGTGATGGTCACATGAGTCGTCATGGTGCCCCGTTGCCCCCGGTTATCTCTCTGGAGGTTGGAGTTGGAGGGCCTCCTCACTCGAGGTCAGTGTGCCCACGGAGCAAACCCCGCAATTTTAGGGCATGGTTGGGGGTTAGGATCACCACGTGGGACCCTTTTCCCTTAGGAGGGAGGTGGCCTTTTGGGCTGCTGATTTCAGGTTTTTAGATACTGCCAGTATCTTGGCCAGATGTGGCAGTGGGCCAAGCCCCTTGGTGACTGTAGTTTATCCTACCTGGATGGCATTTTTGCATTGTTCCATTTCAAGTGGTCCCAGTTTTTGCACTAATCCTCCAATGGCGATTCACTTTTCACCAGGAATGTAAAGATCAAAGGGTTTAGCTAAATTAGGGAGTTCCAGGGCAAGGGTCTGAATTGACTGCTCTTTCCATTCTTGAAAGGCCACTTCTGGATTCTATTCAAAAGGATCATCATCTTTTCCTTTCAGTGTTTCATATAGAGACCCAGCTAGTAGACTGTAGTTAGGGATCCAGAAGCAGCAAACCCTGGCCTCCCCAGGAACCCCTAAGCTGTCTTCTAGTTTTAGATATGGGTAAGGCTGTAAATTGTTTCTTCCCTTTCCTGGGATGGGCTTCTCCGACCTTCTGTGAGAATGAAGCCCAGGCAGGTCACCGTAGTCTGTGATATTTGAGCTTTTTCTTGGACAACTTGTATCCTTTATTGGCTTGGTAGTTCAGAGGTCCCCTTAGTAGGGCTGGTGATCAGAATGTCGTCTGCATATTGAAGGAGTGTTTCCTTTTCCAGTGGTAGAACTTTTAGGTCTTTAGCTGAGCTTTCCCCAAAGATGGTGTGGGAATTTTTGAACCCTTGGGGCAAGACGGCCCAGAAGTATTGTTTTAGTTGTATGTTGAGTCCTGCCACTCACAAGCCAAAATTTCTTGTGACTCTGACACTAATGGAATACAAAAGAAGGCATCATTGAAGACTAATACAGAATACCATGTCCTGGTGGTTGGTAGAATGACCAGCAGGGTGTAGGATTTAGGAACTACTGGATGTATATCCTCGGTGGCTTCACTGACTGTCCTGACATCCTTTACCAGGGCTCCAGCAGCCCATGGGGCTCTCGAGATCAGGCCAATCCCAGGATATTTAGATCACCTGCGCAGGTACCCTACCCCCACCCCAGAACACGGGGCTCTCATGGTCAGGCCCCTCTCAGGATACAGAGCTACCCTTGCAGTTACGGTGGCAGGGCTGGGCACACAGGAACCGTGCACATCGCCCTCATTGCAGAGCACTCCCAGCTCACCTGTCACTCAGATCTGACACAGAGCACCTCAGAGCAGGACTTGAAATAACAAACAGCAGCTCCGACAGGTCTGTGACCCTGGGCATCACTCTGTGTGGCCTCCCTCCACCTGGTCTTCCAGAGACTTCCACTGCACCCGGGGCACCAGGCCTCTATCTCCACCCACCACCCACCCCTCCTCTCCCTGACTCCTGGGTTCCTCTCATTAGGAGAGGGTTTTCTTGAAGTTGTCTCCCACTCATGGGCCAGATAATATAATTAGAAAACAAGCCAGAGCTGCAGCCCCTTGTCTATCCTGACTCTCAGGAGCCCACACCGGTTCCTTGGACCTGGCCGATTCAGAAAGTTCCATTTTCTGCAACTGTGAGCCCCTGAGGGGTGATTATTGGCTGGCCTGGGAAGCCTGACCATGCTGGCCAGTCCTCCCCAGGTGTGCCTGGGTTGAGATCAATATAAACACCACTCCAGGCATCAAGAGCTCCTGCAGCTGTGTCTGACGCCATTTTCTCTGCCCTGTCAGCAGTCTCGGGGCTGGACTGGTGGGAGGGAGTGAGAGGCCACGGCTTTATGGGTGGCCCAGTGTGAGTGGGGCTCTGCTGGACTTTCTGCAGCAGTTGCCAAGATGCCACCTGCTAAAGAAGAGGATGTGTCACCCATACCTGCCGCTGGAATTTCTCCCTGGGCAGAGGTGAGTAAGGAAGAAAGCAGTGGGGGCCGGGACAGGAGGGGTATCTCAGGCAGGGAAATGGAAAGCTTCCAGAAGAGCACCCAGGGCCAGGACCATCCTGTCTGGCCTGCAGGCACCAAGTCGGCTAGCATGCTGTCGCTCATGGGGCTCCATGGCCCTTCCTCTAGGCTTTCAAGTCCTTGTACATATTCAGGTGTTTTACCTGGGAAGGGTGGGAACATTTCAGCAGCAGCTGGCCTGGGGCTCGGCCCACGTTTACTCACAGATGCCTCGGCACGGGCCCCCAGCTTTGCAATGAGGACGCTTGTTGCGTGGGGCCTGCTGGCTGAATGGGAGATGATTCCCCACCACTGACCAACTTCAGAATTGTTTACAACTGGAGCAAGGGCCCTGATACGGTTTTCCTCTGTGTAACTGGTGGGTTCTTTTTTTTTTTCTTTTTTTCGTTTTTGGTTCAAGGTAGATTTTATTCCTCTTTTTTGTATTTACAGATATAAGCATGGAAATAATTTATTCATATAAATACATGTATGTGAAGGGAAGAATATTTTTTCTGTTTTACTTTTTGTAATTTTGAATTTTATCTTATTTTTTTATACAGCAGCTTCTTTTTGGTTACCTATTTTATACATAGAAATGTATACATGCCAATCCCAATCTCTCAACTCCTCCCACCACCACCCCCCTAACAGCTTTCCCCCCTTGGTGTCCATACGTTTGTTGTCTACATCTGTTGCTCTATTTCTGCCTTGCAAAACGGTTCATCTGTACAACTTTTCTAGGTTCCACATATATGCATTTATATACAGGATTTGTTTTTCTCTTTCTGACTTACTTCACTCTGTATGACAGTCTCTAGATCCATCAACGTCTCTACAAATGACCCAATTTCATTCCTTTTTATGGCTTAGTAATATTCCATTTTATATATGTACCTCATCTTTATGCATTCGTCTGTCTGTGGGCATTTAGGTTGCTTCCATTACCTGGATATTGTAAATAGTGATGCAATGAACATTGCGGTGAATGTCTCTTTTCGTTTTATGGTTTTGTCTGGGTATATGCCCAGTAGTGGGATTGCTGTATTATATGGTAATCCTATTCTTAGTTTTATAAGAAACTCCATAATGTTCTCCACAGTGACTGCATCAATTTACATTCCCAACAATAGTGGAAGAGGTTTCCTTATCTCCGCACCCTTTCCAGCATTTGTTGTTTGTAGATTTTCTGATGATGCCCATTCTAACAGGTGTGAGGTGATACACCATGGATTAGTCTATTTCGTTGAGCAAAGAGTAGGTCTTGTCTATTACATATTTGGCTTATGGAACGGTATGTGTGCTCATTTCAATCTCTGGTTTTATACAGGACCCCAACTCAACTTTCCCCTTAAGCAAGCATAAGTTTTTATCTAAATGTGAGACTCTGTTCGGTTTTGTAATTCAGTTTATGTGTAGCCAAGTTTACACTCCCTCTATTTGTGATATCTTATGATAATTATGTTTCTCTGTGTGACATATTTCTCTTAGAATCATCATACTTAAATCCACTCAATTTGCTGCTACAGGCCTGATGACATTGATTTCATTGCTGAGTGATATTCCGTTGTACGTAAGTAGGACAACTCCTTTATCCATTTTTTTCTTTCTGGGATATTTAGTTTGTACTGGACTCGAGGTTCTTGTAAACACAGCAGCCCTGGATATTGTGTTGGCTGTGTCTTGTTGATTTTAATTTTCCTAAGCTATAGGGCCAAAAGTGGAAGTGCCCTAGGCTCTGTAGCTTTGTTTTTTAGATGTTTCAGCATACACCATAAACATCACCAGAGTGTCTGTTGGCAATTTACATCCCGTCCATCAGCATAACAAGGCTCCCTGTTCTCCATGGCCTGTCCTGTGTTTCTGGGTTTTACACTTTTTTCAGATGGCTCTTTTGACGAATGGGAAATGAGAGTTCATTGTAGTGCGGATTTCCATTGCTCGAATTCTTGGTTGGCCACAAAGGGCATATGCGTTTTTTCCTGAATATATTCAGGAAAAAATGTATACGCACTTTTTGTCCAAGTGCATCACTGTTAAAGATCTGCCGCTTTTCACATGCTTTAAATGCAATTCCAATCTACCTCCTGAAATATGATTCCTGCAATTCTGCCTCGTTTTCAAGTCCTCTGTGCAGACTTACTTCAATATATTTTTGCCAATAGCTGTCATTTATAACTCTGCAGGTTTGTGAATTACAGTGCCTGTGATTTCCTTTCTTAACTCGTTTCCTTGAAAGCTGGCCACAGAACCGCAGGTTTGCTTCAGGCCGTAATCAGGGTCCCGCACGGCACCCTGAGCCTTTGGTTAATTCCTCTTCCTGCTGGGAAATTAGAGTTAAATGTGCCCCCCAGACACCTGCCTCACTCCCAGCCCCTTGGTGATGTGTGTCCTCTGGTTTGAGGCCACATGTGCTGGGTTCCTCACCTTTCGCAGATGTGGCCCCACTGGTGTGCGGACACTCCTGCCTGGTTCCCATCCCCTTGGTGATGTGAGCCCTCCAGTGAGAGTCTGATCCTGGTTGGGCTCCTCACACTTCTGTGAGGTGGGCCCTCTTCTCTGAGGTCACTCCTGCCTGGCTGACACACCCCGCCTTGGAGACGTCGGCCCTCTGGTGGCAGTTGGAGCCCGCTGGGAGCCTCCTCCCCTCAGTGATGAGGCCCTCTGGCATCAGGCCCTGACTGCTGGTTACCCACATTTTCTGATACGTGTTAAGTGGTGTGAGGGCACTCCTGCCAGGTTCCCATCCCCATGTGCCTTCTGCTCTATGGTCCCAACACCTGTGTTGTTCACAGTTTCAGGATGTTGGCTCTCTGGTGTTAGTTCACTCAGGCCTAGATCCCATAGACTCTGTGCTCTGAGCCGCCTGCTGGGAGGTTCCTACTGCTGGATTCCTTACCATTTTTATTCTTTGGGTCCTGTGTTTTCATGCTCCTCCTTCCTGACTCACTCCCAGCCCTTTTGTGATGTAGGTCCTCTGGTTTGAGGCCACATGTGCCGGTTTCCTCACCTTTATTGATGTGGCCCCACTGGTGTGAGGACACTCCTGCCTGGTTCCCATCCCCTTGGTGATGGGGGCCCTCTGGTGAGAGTCTGATCCTGGCTGGATTCCTCACCCTTCTGGGAGGTGGGCCCTCTGCTGTGAGGTCACTCCTGCCTGGCTGGCACACATCACCTTGGCGATGTGCGCCCTCAGTTGGGAGTTGGTGCCTGCTGGGAGTCTCCTCCCCTCGGTAATGAGGGCCCTCTGGCGTCAGGCCCTAACTCATGGGCTCCCAAAATTTTCTGATATGTGCCCTGTCGTGCGAGTACACTCCTGCCACGTTCCCATCCCCATGGGGATGTGGGCCTTCTGCTCTGAGGTCCCACCAGCTGGGTTGCTCACAGTGTCATGATGTGAGCCCTCTGCTGTGAGTTCACTGTGGCCTGGATCCCATAGACTCCGTACTCTGGGCCACCTGCTGGGGGGTTCCAACTGCTGGATTCCTCACATTTTTTATTCTGTGGGCCCTGTGTTGTTAGGCTACTCCTGCCTGCCTCACTCGGAGCACCTTGGAAATGTGGGTCCTCTGGTTTAGGCCACATGTGCTGGGTTCCTCACCTTTCTATAATGTGGCCACACTGGTGTGAGGACACTCCTGCTTTGTTCCGGTCCCCTTGGTGATGTGGGCTCTCTGGTGAGAGTCTTATCCTGGCTGGTTTCCTCACCCTTCTGTGAGGTAGGCCCTCTGCTGTGAGGTCACTCCTGCCTGACTGGCACACGTCACCTTGGCGACGTGGGCCCTCAGTTGGGAGTTGGTGCCTGCTGGGAGTCTCCTCCCCTCGGTAATGAGGGTCCTCTGGCGTCAGGCTCTAACTCCTGGGCTCCCAAAATTTTCTGATGTGCGCCCTGTGGTGTGAGTACACTCCTGCCAGGTTTCCATCCCCATGGGAATATGGGCCTTCTGCTCTGAGGTCCCAACGGTGGGTGGCTCAGTTTCATGATGAGGGCCCTCTGGTGTGAGTTCACTCCGGCCTGGATCCCATAGCCTCGCTGCTCCTGGCCGCCTGCGGGGCGGTTCCAACTGCGGGATTCCTCACCTTTTTTCTTCTATGGGACCTCTGTTTGGAGACTCCTCCTGCCTGACTCACTCCCAGCCCCTTGGTGATGTGTGTCCTCTGGTTTGAGGCCACGTGTGCTGGGTCCCTCACCTTTCGATGATGTGGCCCCACTGGTGTGAGGACACTCCTGCCTGGTTTCTATCCCCTTGGTGATGTGGGCCCTCTGGTGAGAGTCTGATCCTGGCTGGGTTCCTCACCCTTCTGTGAGGTGGGTCCTCTGCTGTGAGGTCACTACTGACTGGCTGGCACACCCCGCCTTGGCGACATCGGCCCTCTTGTGGCAGTTGGAGCCTGCTGGGAGCCACCTCCCCTCGGTGATGAGGGCTCTCTAGCGTCAGGCCGTAACTTCTGGGTACCCACTTTTTCTGATATGTGCTAAGTGGTGCGAGGACACTCTTGCCATGTTCCCAACCCCATGGGGATGTGGGCCTTCTGCTGTGAGGTCCAAATGGCTGGGTTGCTCACAGTTTCATGATATGGGCCCTCTGCTGTGAGTTCACTGCAGCCTGGATCGCATAGACTCGGTGCTCTGGGCCGCCTGCTGGGAGGTTCCCACTGCAGGATTCCTCAGCTTTTTTATTCTATGGGCCCTGTGTTGTGAGGTTACTCCTGCATGCCTCACTCCGAGCCCCTTGGAGATGTGGGTCTTCTGGTTTAGGCCACATGTGCTGGGTTCCTCACCTTTCTATGATGTGGTCACACTGGTGTGCAGACAGTCCTGCCTGGTTCTGATCCTCTTGGTGATGTGGGCCCTCTGGTCAGAGTCTAATCCTCTTTGGGTTCCTCACACTTTTTTGAGGTTGGCCCTCTGCTCTGAGGTCACTCCTGCCTGGCTGGCACACCCCGCATTGGCGACGTTGGCCCTCTTGTAGCAGTTGGAGCCTGCTGGGAGCCTCCTCTCCTCGGTGATGAGGGCCCTCTGGCGTCAGGCCCTAACTGCTGGGCTCCCCACATTTTCTGATGTGTGCCCACTGGTACGATGACACTCCTGCTTGGTTCGCTTCCCCATGGGGATGTGGGCCTTGTGCTCTGAGGTCACAATGGCTAGGTTGCTCACAGTTTCATGATGAGGGCCCTCTGTTGTGAGTTCATCATCGCCTGGATCCCATAGCCTCGGTGCTCTGGGCCGCCTGCTGGGATGTTCCAACTGCTGGATTCCTCACCTTTTTTATACAATGGGCCACGTGTTTTGAGGTTCATCCTGCCTGCCTCGCTCCGAGACCCATGGAGATGTGGGTCCTCTGGTTTGAGGCCACATGTGCTGGGTACCTCATCTTGCGATGATGTGGCCCCACGGGTGTGAAGACTCTCCTGCCTGGTTCCCAGCCCATTGCTGATGTGGGCCCTCTGTTGAGAGTCTGATAATGGCTGGGTCCCTTACCCTTCTGTGATGTGGGCCCTCTGATGTGAGGTCACTCCTGCCTAGCTGGCTCATGTCACCTTGGCGATGTGGGCCCTCTGTTGGCCACTGAAGAATGCTGGGAGCCCACTACCCTCTTTAAGGAGGGCCTTGGAAAAAACGCATATGCACTTTTTGAACAAGTGCATCATTGTCGAGGTTCTGCCTCTTCTCCTATGCTTTCAGTGCACTTTCCGTTTACCTCCTGAAATCGTTTTCCTGGAATTCTGCCCCGCTTCCAAGTCCTCTTCGCAGCCTTCCTT
Organism: Delphinapterus leucas; assembly: GCF_059928025.1. Lineage (NCBI taxonomy): Eukaryota > Metazoa > Chordata > Mammalia > Artiodactyla > Monodontidae > Delphinapterus > Delphinapterus leucas. The sequence goes on along the minus strand of NW_028322233.1, from coordinate 19,197,097 downwards.
CAATATATTTTTGGACGATAGCTGTCATTCATAACTCTGCAGGTTTGTGAATTACAGTGCCCCTGAGCTCTTTTCTTCAAATCGCTTTCTTGTGAGCTGGCCGCAAACCAGCAGGATTGCTTCAGGCCCTAATCTGGTTCCTGCACGGCATGCTGAGCCTTTGGTTAATTCCTCTTCCTGGTTGGAAATGAGCGTTAAATTTGCCCGTGCAGACACCTACAGCTAGTCTCTCATTGGTTCTCCCTATTCCTGTTCATCTCGCGCAGAAATTGCAAACTGTGCCAAACAGGAGGTTAAAGGCACTGACTCTCCAAGTGGGGAGAGTGTTAGTAAAGGGTCTGGAATTGTGAACCCGAGTAAAAGGGGACAAAAACTGAGATGCATTTGAAAACGTTTCCCGGTCACATGGTGCACCATACTGTGGGTTTCCCATGCATGCTTTAGCTGAAGGAAGAATCACTTAAACCTGGAGACTTGGGACCCATGGAATGGGTACCATGTAGGATGACTTCAAATGGTCTGCATTTGCTCATCGAACCTCACCAATGCTATCAGCCCGAAGGGTCCAACCTTATGTCTCACTCAGCTCTGGGTTTTGATGAGGTAAATCCAGGTTGCATCACAAGCCCTGAATGAATTATTTAAGAATTGCTCTCTATTTCACTGTCATTGTGTTTTGTTTTTGTAATTCATTTTGATAATAAGATTTATCGGATTTTCTCTGCTGCCTTCATGCAGCTGTACACACGCTTGATTCTCTTATGGAGACATATAAATCCATGGGTTTGAAGATTCTTACTAGTCAGGTGTATTCCTAGGTGTTGAATATAGGGTGTTTAGCCCATTTCGTTGAGCAAGGGGTAGGTCTTGACTATTACATATTTGACGTATGGAATGGTATCTGTGCTAATTTCTATCTCTGGTTTTATGCAGCACCCCAACTCACCTTTCCCCTTACGCAAACATAAGTTGGTTTTCTAAATTTGAGACCCTGTTCTGTTTTGTAATTCAGTTCATGTGTAGCCAAGATTACATTCCGTGTATTAGTGATATCTTATGATGTTTCATTTTCTGTGTGACTTATTTCACTTAGAATCATCGTACCTGAATCCACTCATTATGCCACGACGGGCCAGATGACATAGATTTCATTGGTGAGTGATATTCCATTGTACGTACGTACCACAACTTCTTTATCCATTTTTCGCTTTCTGGGATATTTAACTTGTACCGTAGACGAGGTTCTTGTAAACAGAGCCGTCTGAAACTTTGGGGTGGCTGTGTGTTTTTGATTTTAATTTCCCTAAGCTATAGGACCATAAGTGGAAGTGCCGTAGGCTCCGTTGCTTTGTTTTTTAGGTGTTTCAGGAAACACCATACACTTCTCCAGAGTGGCTGTTGGCAATTTACATCCCACCCATCAGCATAACAAGGCTCCCTGTTCTCCATGGCCTGTGCTGCATTTCTGGATTTTACACTTTTTTCAGATGGCCCTTTTGACCGGTGGGCAGTGAGACTTCATTGTAGTGCAGATTTCTTTAACATGCTTGCTTGGTTGGCCAAAAAGGGCGTATGCGTTTTTACCTGAATATATTCAGGAAAAAACGCATACGCCCTTTTTGGCCAAGTGCATCATTGTCGACGTTCTGCCTCTTTTCCTATGCTTTAAATGCAATTCCAGTCTACACCCTGAAATCGTTTTCCTGCAATTCTGCCCCGCTTTCAAGTCCTCTTCGCAGCCTTCCTTCAATATATTTTTGGACGATAGCTGACATTTATAACTCTGCAAGTTTGTGAATTACAGTGCCCCTGAGCTCCTTTCTTCAAATCGCTTTCTTGTGAGCTGGCCGCAAACCCGCAGGATTGCTTCAGGCCCTAATCTGGTTCCTGCACGGCATGCTGAGCCTTTGGTTAATTCCTCTTCCTGGTTGGAAATGAGCGTTAAATTTGCCCGTGCAGACACCTACAGCTAGTCTCTCATTGGTTCTCCCTATTCCTGTTCATCTTGCGCAGAAATTGCAAACTGTGCCAAACAGGAGGTTAAAGGAACTGACTCTCCAAGTGGGGAGAGTGTTAGTAAAGGGTCTGGAATTGTGAACCCGAGTAAAAGGGGACAAAAACTGAGATGCATTTTAAAACGTTTCCCGGTCACATGGTGCACCATACTGTGGGTTTCCCATGCATGCTTTAGCTGAAGGAAGAATCACTTAAACCTGGAGACTTGGGACCCATGGAATGGGTACCATGTAGGATGACTTCAAATGGTCTGCATTTGCTCATCGAACCTCACCAATGCTATCAGCCCGAAGGGTCCAACCTTATGTCTCACTCAGCTCTGGGTTTTGATGAGGTAAATCCAGGTTGCATCACAAGCCCTGAATGAATTATTTAAGAATTGCTCTCTATTTCACTGTCATTGTGTTTTGTTTTTGTAATTCATTTTGATAATAAGATTTATCGGATTTTCTCTGCTGCCTTCATGCAGCTGTACACACGCTTGATTCTCTTATGGAGACATATAAATCCATGGGTTTGAAGATTCTTACTAGTCAGGTGTATTCCTAGGTGTTGAATATAGGGTGTTTAGCCCATTTCGTTGAGCAAGGGGTAGGTCTTGACTATTACATATTTGACGTATGGAATGGTATCTGTGCTAATTTCTATCTCTGGTTTTATGCAGCACCCCAACTCACCTTTTCCATTACGCAAACATAAGTTGTTTTTCTAAATTTGAGACCCTGTTCTGTTTTGTAATTCAGTTCATGTGTAGCCAAGATTACTTTCGGTGTATTAGTGATATCTTATGATGTTTCATTTTCTGTGTGACTTATTTCACTTAGAATCATCGTACCTGAATCCACTCATTATGCCACGACGGGCCAGATGACATAGATTTCATTGGTGATTGATATTCCATTGTACGTACGTACCACAAATTCTTTATCCATTTTTCGCTTTCTGGGATATTTAACTTGTACCGTAGCCGAGGTTCTTGTAAACAGAGCCGTCTGAAACTTTGGGGTGGCTGTGTGTTTTTGATTTTAATTTCCCTAAGCTATAGGACCATAAGTGGAAGTGCCGTAGGCTCCGTTGCTTTGTTTTTTAGGTGTTTCAGGAAACACCATACACTTCTCCAGAGTGGCTGTTGGCAATTTACATCCCACCCATCAGCATAACAAGGCTCCCTGTTCTCCATGGCCTGTGCTGCATTTCTGGATTTTACACTTTTTTCAGATGGCCCTTTTGACCGGTGGGCAGTGAGACTTCATTGTAGTGCAGATTTCTTTAACATGCTTGCTTGGTTGGCCAAAAAGGGCGTATGCGTTTTTTCCTGAATATATTCAGGAAAAAACGCATACGCCCTTTTTGGCCAAGTGCATCATTGTCGACGTTCTGCCTCTTTTCCTATGCTTTAAATGTAATTCCAGTCTACCCCCTGAAATCGTTTTCCTGCAATTCTGCCCCGCTTTCAAGTCCTCTTCGCAGCCTTCCTTGAATATATTTTCGGACGATAGCTGTCATTTATAACTCTGCAGGTTTGTGAATTACAGTGCCCCTTAGCTCCTTTCTTCAAATCGCTTTCTTGTGAGCTGGCCGCAAACCCGCAGGATTGCTTCAGGCCCTAATCTGGTTCCTGCACGGCATGCTGAGCCTTTGGTTAATTCCTCTTCCTGGTTGGAAATGAGCGTTAAATTTGCCCGTGCAGACACCTACAGCTAGTCTCTCATTGGTTCTCCCTATTCCTGTTCATCTTGCGCAGAAATTGCAAACTGTGCCAAACAGGAGGTGAAAGGCACTGACTCTCCAAGTGGGGAGAGTGTTAGTAAAGGGTCTGGAATTGTGAACCCGAGTAAAAGGGGACAAAAACTGAGATGCATTTGAAAACGTTTCCCGGTCACATGGTGCACCATACTGTGGGTTACCCATGCTTGCTTTATCTGAAGGAAGAATCACTTAAACCTGGCGAGTTCGGACCCATGGAATGGGTACCATGCAGTATGACTTCAAATGGTCTGCATTTGCTCATCGAACCTCACCAATGCTATCAGCCCGAAGTGTCCAACCTTATGTCTCACTCAGCTCTGGGTTTAGATGAGGTAAATCCAGGTTGCATCACAAGCCCTGAATGAATTATTTAAGAATTGCTCTCTATTTCACTGCCATTGTGTTTTGTTTTTGTAATTCATTTTGATAATAGGATTTATCGGATTTTCTCTGCTGCCTTCATGCAGCTGTACACACGCTTGATTCTCTTATGGAGACATATAAATCCATGGGTTTGAAGATTCTTACTAGTCAGGTGTATTGCTAGGCGTTGAATATAGGGTGTTTAGCCCATTTCGTTGAGCAAGGGGTAGGTCTTGACTATTACGTATTTGACATATGGAATGGTATCTGTGCTAATTTCTAACTCTGGTTTTATGCAGCACCCCAACTCACCTTTTCCCTTACGCAAACATAAGTTGGTTTTCTAATTTGAGACCCTGTTCTGTTTTGTAATTCAGTTCATGTGTAGCCAAGATTACATTCGGTGTATTAGTGATATCTTATGATGTTTCATTTTCTGTGTGACTTATTTCACTTAGAATCATCGTACCTGAATCCACTCATTATGCCACGACGGGCCAGATGACATAGATTTCATTGGTGAGTGATATTCCATTGTACGTACGTACCACAACTTCTTTAACCATTTTTCGCTTTCTGGGATATTTAACTTGTACCGTAGACGAGGTTCTTATAAACAGAGCCGTCTGAAACTTTGGGGTGGCTGTGTGTTTTTGATTTTAATTTCCCTAAGCTATAGGACCATAAGTGGAAGTGCCGTAGGCTGCGTTGCTTTGTTTTTTAGGTGTTTCAGGAAACACCATACATTTCTCCAGAGTGGCTGTTGGCAATTTACATCCCACCCATCAGCATAACAAGGCTCCCTGTTCTGCATGGCCTGTGCTGCATTTCTGGATTTTACACTTTTTTCAGATGGTCCTTTTGACCGGGGGGCAGTGAGACTTCATTGTAGTGCAGATTTCTTTAACATGCTTGCTTGGTTGGCCAAAAAGGGCGTATGCGTTTTTTCCTGCAGGAAAAAACGCAAACGCCGTTTTTGGCCAAGTGCATCATTGTCGACGTTCTGCCTCTTTTCCTATGCTTTAAATGCAATTCCAGTCTACCCCCTGAAATCGTTTTCCTGCAATTCTGCCCCGCTTTCAAGTCCTCTTCGCAGCCTTCCTTCAATATATTTTCGGACGATAGCTGTCATTTATAACTCTGCAGGTTTGTGAATTACAGTGCCCCTGAGCTCCTTTCTTCAAATCGCTTTCTTGTGAGCTGGCCGCAAACCCGCAGGATTGCTTCAGGCCCTAATCTGGTTCCTGCATGGCATGCTGAGCCTTTGGTTAATTCCTCTTCCTGGTTGGAAATGAGCGTTAAATTTGCCCGTGCAGACACCTACAGCTAGTCTCTCATTGGTTCTCCCTATTCCTGTTCATCTTGCGCAGAAATTGCAAACTGTGCCAAACAGGAGGTGAAAGGCACTGACTCTCCAAGTGGGGAGAGTGTCAGTAAAGGGTCTGGAATTGTGAACCCGAGTAAAAGGGGACAAAAACTGAGATGCATTTGAAAACGTTTCCCGGTCACATGGTGCACCATACTGTGGGTTTCCCATGCATGCTTTAGCTGAAGGAAGAATCACTTAAACCTGGAGACTTGGGACCCATGGAATGGGTACCATGTAGGATGACTTCAAATGGTCTGCATTTGCTCATCGAACCTCACCAATGCTATCAGCCCGAAGGGTCCAACCTTATGTCTCACTCAGCTCTGGGTTTTGATGAGGTAAATCCAGGTTGCATCACAAGCCCTGAATGAATTATTTAAGAATTGCTCTCTATTTCACTGTCATTGTGTTTTGTTTTTGTAATTCATTTTGATAATAAGATTTATCGGATTTTCTCTGCTGCCTTCATGCAGCTGTACACACGCTTGATTCTCTTATGGAGACATATAAATCCATGGGTTTGAAGATTCTTACTAGTCAGGTGTATTCCTAGGTGTTGAATATAGGGTGTTTAGCCCATTTCGTTGAGCAAGTGGTAGGTCTTGACTATTACATATTTGACGTATGGAGTGGTATCTGTGCTAATTTCTATCTCTGGTTTTATGCAGCACCCCAACTCACCTTTTCCATTACGCAAACATAAGTTGTTTTTCTAAATTTGAGACCCTGTTCTGTTTTGTAATTCAGTTCATGTGTAGCCAAGATTACATTCGGTGTATTAGTGATATCTTATGATGTTTCATTTTCTGTGTGACTTATTTCACTTAGAATCATCGTACCTGAATCCACTCATTATGCCACGACGGGCCAGATGACATAGATTTCATTGGTGAGTGATATTCCATTGTACGTACGTACCACAAATTCTTTATCCATTTCTCGCTTTCTGGGATATTTACCTTGTACCGTAGACGAGGTTCTTGTAAACAGAGCCGTCTGAAACTTTGGGGTGGCTGTGTGTTTTTGATTTTAATTTCCCTAAGCTATAGGACCATAAGTGGAAGTGCCGTAGGCTCCGTTGCTTTGTTTTTTAGGTGTTTCAGGAAACACCATACACTTCTCCAGAGTGGCTGTTGGCAATTTACATCCCACCCATCAGCATAACAAGGCTCCCTGTTCTCCATGGCCTGTGCTGCATTTCTGGATTTTACACTTTTTTCAGATGGCCCTTTTGACCGGTGGGCAGTGAGACTTCATTGTAGTGGAGATTTCTTTAACATGCTTGCTTGGTTGGCCAAAAAGGGCGTATGCGTTTTTTCCTGAATATATTCAGGAAAAAACGCATACGCCCTTTTTGGCCAAGTGCATCATTGTCGACGTTCTGCCTCTTTTCCTATGCTTTAAATGCAATTCCAGTCTACCCCCTGAAATCGTTTTCCTGCAATTCTGCCCCGCTTTCAAGTCCTCTTCGCAGCCTTCCTTGAATATATTTTCGGACGATAGCTGTCATTTATAACTCTGCAGGTTTGTGAATTACAGTGCCCCTGAGCTCCTTTCTTCAAATCGCTTTCTTGTGAGCTGGCCGCAAACCCGCAGGATTGCTTCAGGCCCTAATCTGGTTCCTGCACGGCATGCTGAGCCTTTGGTTAATTCCTCTTCCTGGTTGGAAATGAGCGTTAAATTTGCCCGTGCAGACACCTACAGCTAGTCTCTCATTGGTTCTCCCTATTCCTGTTCATCTTGCGCAGAAATTGCAAACTGTGCCAAACAGGAGGTGAAAGGCACTGACTCTCCAAGTGGGGAGAGTGTTAGTAAAGGGTCTGGAATTGTGAACCCGAGTAAAAGGGGACAAAAACTGAGAAGCATTTGAAAACGTTTCCCGGTCACATGGTGCACCATACTGTGGGTTGCCCATGCATGCTTTAGCTGAAGGAAGAATCACTTAAACCTGGAGACTTGGGACCCATGGAATGGGTACCATGTAGGATGACTTCAAATGGTCTGCCTTTGCTCATCGAACCTCACCAATGCTATCAGCCCGAAGGGTCCAACCTTATGTCTCACTCAGCTCTGGGTTTTGATGAGGTAAATCCAGGTTGCATCACAAGCCCTGAATGAATTATTTAAGAATTGCTCTCTATTTCACTGTCATTGTGTTTTGTTTTTGTAATTCATTTTGATAATAGAATTTATCGGATTTTCTCTGCTGCCTTCATGCAGCTGTACACACGCTTGATTCTCTTATGGAGACATATAAATCCATGGGTTTGAAGATTCTTACTAGTCAGGTGTATTCCTAGGTGTTGAATATAGGGTGTTTAGCCCATTTCGTTGAGCAAGGGGTAGGTCTTGACTATTACATATTTGACGTATGGAATGGTATCTGTGCTAATTTCTATCTCTGGTTTTATGCAGCACCCCAACTCACCTTTCCCCTTACGCAAACATAAGTTGGTTTTCTAAATTTGAGACCCTGTTCTGTTTTGTAATTCAGTTCATGTGTAGCCAAGATTACATTCGGTGTATTAGTGATATCTTATGATGTTTCATTTTCTGTGTGACTTATTTCACTTAGAATCATCGTACCTGAATCCACTCATTATGCCACGACGGGCCAGATGACATAGATTTCATTGGTGAGTGATATTCCATTGTACGTACGTACCACAACTTCTTTATCCATTTCTCGCTTTCTGGGATATTTAACTTGTACCGTAGACGAGGTTCTTGTAAACAGAGCCGTCTGAAACTTTGGGGTGGCTGTGTGTTTTTGATTTTAATTTCCCTAAGCTATAGGACCATAAGTGGAAGTGCCGTAAGCTCCGTTGCTTTGTTTTTTAGGTGTTTCAGGAAACACCATACACTTCTCCAGAGTGGCTGTTGGCAATTTACATCCCACCCATCAGCATAACAAGGCTCCCTGTTCTCCACGGCCTGTGCTGCATTTCTGGATTTTACACTTTTTTCAGATGGCCCTTTTGACCGGGGGGCAGTGAGACTTCATTGTAGTGCAGATTTCTTTAACATGCTTGCTTGGTTGGCCTAAAAGTGCGTATGCCTTTTTTCCTGAATATATTCAGGAAAAAACGCATACGCCCTTTTTGGCCAAGTGCATCATTGTCGACGTTCTGCCTCTTTTCCTATGCTTTAAATGCAATTCCAGTCCACCCCCTGAAATCGTTTTCCTGCAATTCTGCCCCGCTTTCAAGTCCTCTTCGCAGCCTTCCTTGAATATATTTTCGGACGATAGCTGTCATTTATAACTCTGCAGGTTTGTGAATTACAGTGCCCCTGAGCTCCTTTCTTCAAATCGCTTTCTTGTGAGCTGGCCGCAAACCCGCAGGATTGCTTCAGGCCCTAATCTGGTTCCTGCACGGCATGCTGAGCCTTTGGTTAATTCCTCTTCCTGGTTGTAAATGAGCGTTAAATTTGCCCGTGCAGACACCTACAGCTAGTCTCTCATTGGTTCTCCCTATTCCTGTTCATCTTGCGCAGAAATTGCAAACTGTGCCAAACAGGAGGTTAAAGGCACTGACTCTCCAAGTGGGGAGAGTGTTAGTAAAGGGTCTGGAATTGTGAACCCGAGTAAAAGGGGACAAAAACTGAGATGCATTTTAAAACGTTTCCCGGTCACATGGTGCACCATACTGTGGGGTTCCCATGCATGCTTTAGCTGAAGGAAGAATCACTTAAACCTGGAGACTTGGGACCCATGGAATGGGTACCATGTAGGATGACTTCAAATGGTCTGCATTTGCTCATCGAACCTCACCAATGCTATCAGCCCGAAGGGTCCAACCTTATGTCTCACTCAGCTCTGGGTTTTGATGAGGTAAATCCAGGTTGCATCACAAGCCCTGAATGAATTATTTAAGAATTGCTCTCTATTTCACTGTCATTGTGTTTTGTTTTTGTAATTCATTTTGATAATAGGATTTATCGGATTTTCTCTGCTGCCTTCATGCAGCTGTACACACGCTTGATTCTCTTATGGAGACATATAAATCCATGGGTTTGAAGATTCTTACTAGTCAGGTGTATTCCTAGGTGTTGAATATAGGGTGTTTAGCCCATTTCGTTGAGCAAGGGGTAGGTCTTGACTATTACATATTTGACGTATGGAATGGTATCTGTGCTAATTTCTATCTCTGGTTTTATGCAGCACCCCAACTCACCTTTCCCCTTACGCAAACATAAGTTGGTTTTCTAAATTTGAGACCCTGTTCTGTTTTGTAATTCAGTTCATGTGTAGCCAAGATTACATTCGGTGTATTAGTGATATCTTATGATGTTTCATTTTCTGTGTGACTTATTTCACTTAGAATCATCGTACCTGAATCCACTCATTATGCCACGACGGGCCAGATGACATAGATTTCATTGGTGAGTGATATTCCATTGTACGTACGTACCACAACTTCTTTATCCATTTCTCGCTTTCTGGGATATTTAACTTGTACCGTAGACGAGGTTCTTGTAAACAGAGCCGTCTGAAACTTTGGGGTGGCTGTGTGTTTTTGATTTTAATTTCCCTAAGCTATAGGACCATAAGTGGAAGTGCCGTAAGCTCCGTTGCTTTGTTTTTTAGGTGTTTCAGGAAACACCATACACTTCTCCAGAGTGGCTGTTGGCAATTTACATCCCACCCATCAGCATAACAAGGCTCCCTGTTCTCCATGGCCTGTGCTGCATTTCTGGATTTTACACTTTTTTCAGATGGCCCTTTTGACCGGTGGGCAGTGAGACTTCATTGTAGTGCAGATTTCTTTAACATGCTTGCTTGGTTGGCCAAAAAGTGCGTATGCGTTTTTTCCTGAATATATTCAGGAAAAAACGCATACGCCCTTTTTGGCCAAGTGCATCATTGTCGACGTTCTGCCTCTTTTCCTATGCTTTCAATGCAATTCCAGTCCACCCCCTGAAATCGTTTTCCTGCAATTCTGCCCCGCTTTCAAGTCCTCTTCGCAGCCTTCCTTGAATATATTTTCGGACGATAGCTGTCATTTATAACTCTGCAGGTTTGTGAATTACAGTGCCCCTGAGCTCCTTTCTTCAAATCGCTTTCTTGTGAGCTGGCCGCAAACCCGCAGGATTGCTTCAGGCCCTAATCTGGTTCCTGCACGGCATGCTGAGCCTTTGGTTAATTCCTCTTCCTGGTTGTAAATGAGCGTTAAATTTGCCCGTGCAGACACCTACAGCTAGTCTCTCATTGGTTCTCCCTATTCCTGTTCATCTTGCGCAGAAATTGCAAACTGTGCCAAACAGGAGGTTAAAGGCACTGACTCTCCAAGTGGGGAGAGTGTTAGTAAAGGGTCTGGAATTGTGAACCCGAGTAAAAGGGGACAAAAACTGAGATGCATTTGAAAACGTTTCCCGGTCACATGGTGCACCATACTGTGGGTTTCCCATGCATGCTTTAGCTGAAGGAAGAATCACTTAAACCTGGAGAGTTGGGACCTATGGAATGGGTACCAGGCAGTATGATTTCAAATGGTCTGCATTTGCTCATCGAACCTCACCAATGCTATCAGCCCGAAGTGTCCAACCTTATGTCTCACTCAGCTCTGGGTTTAGATGAGGTAAATCCAGGTTGCATCACAAGCCCTGAATGAAGTATTTAAGAATTGCTCTCTATTTCACTGTCATTGTGTTTGGTTTTTTAATTCATTTTGATAATGGGATTTATCAGATTTTCTCTGCTGCTTTCATGCAGCTGTACACACGCTTGATTCTCTTATGGAGACATATAAATCCATGGGTTTGAAGATTCTTACTAGTCAGGTGTATTCCTAGGCGTTGAATATAGGGTGTTTAGCCCATTTCGTTGAGCAAGTGGTATGTCTTGACTATTACGTATTTGACATATGGAATGGTATCTGTGCTAATTTCTAACTCTGGTTTTATGCAGCACCCCAACTCACCTTTCCCCTTACGCAAACATAAGTTGGTTTTCTAAATTTGAGACCCTGTTCTGTTTTGTAATTCAGTTCATGTGTAGCCAAGATTACATTCGATGTACTAGTGATATCTTATGATGCTTCATTTTCTGTGTGACTTATTTCACTTAGAATCATCGTACCTGAATCCACTCATTATGCCACGACGGGCCAGATGACATAGATTTCATTGGTGAGTGATATTCCATTGTACGTACGTACCACAACTTCTTTATCCATTTTTTGCTTTCTGGGATATTTAACTTGTACCGTAGACGAGGTTCTTGTAAACAGAGCCGTCTGAAACTTTGGGGTGGCTGTGTGTTTTTGATTTTAATTTCCCTAAGCTATAGGACTATAAGTGGAAGTGCCGTAGGCTCCGTTGCTTAGTTTTTTGGTGTTTCAGGAAACACCATACACTTCTCCAGAGTGGCTGTTGGCAATTTACATCCCACCCATCAGCATAACAAGGCTCCCTGTTCTCTATGGCCTGTGCTGCATTTCTGGATTTTACACATTTTTCAGATGGCCCTTTTGACCGGTGGGCAGTGAGACTTCATTGTAGTGCAGATTTCTTTAACATGCTTGCTTGGTTGGCCAAAAAGTGCGTATGCGTTTTTTCCTGAATATATTCAGGAAAAAACGCATACGCCCTTTTTGGCCAAGTGCATCATTGTCGACGTTCTGCCTCTTTTCCTATGCTTTAAATGCAATTCCAGTCTACCCCCTGAAATTGTTTTCCTGCAATTCTGCCCCGCTTTCAAGTCTTCTTCGCAGCCTTCCTTTAAAATATTTTTGGACGATAGCTGTCATTTATAACTCTGCAGGTTTGTGAATTACAGTGCCCCTGAGCTCCTTTCTTCAAATCGCTTTCTTGTGAGCTGGCCGCAAACCCGCAGGATTGCTTCAGGCCCTAATCTGGTTCCTGCACGGCATGCTGAGCCTTTGGTTAATTCCTCTTCCTGTTTGGAAATGAGCGTTAAATTTGCCCGTGCAGACACCTACAGCTAGTCTCTCCTTGGTTCTCCGTATTCCTGTATATCTTGTGCAGAAATTGCAAACTGTGCCAAACAGCAGGTTAAAGGCACTGACTCTCCAAGTGGGGAGAGTGTTAGTAAAGGGTCTGGAATTGTGAACCCGAGTAAAAGGGGACAAAAACTGAGATGCATTTGAAAACGTTTCCCGGTCACATGGTGCACCATACTGTGGGTTTCCCATGCATGCTTTAGCTGAAGGAAGAATCACTTAAACCTGGAGAGTTGGGACCCTTGGAATGAGTACCATGCAGTATGACTTCAAATGGCCTGCATTTGCTCATCGAACCTCACCAATGCTATCAGCCCGAAGTGTCCAACCTTATGTCTCACTCAGCTCTGGGTGTAGATCAGGTAAATCCAGGTTGCATCACAAGCCCTGAATGAATTATTTAAGAATTGCTCTCTATTTCACTGTCATTCTGTTTGGTTTTTGTAATTCATTTTGATAATGGGATTTATCTGATTTTCTCTGCTGCCTTCATGCAGCTGTACACACGCTTGTTTCTCTTATGGAGACATATAAATCCATGGGTTTGAATATTCTTTCTAGTCAGGTGTATTCCTACACGTTGAATATAGGGTGTTTAACCCATTTGGTTGAGCAAGGGGTAGGTCTTGACTATTACATATTTGACGTATGGAATGGTATCTGTGCTAATTTCTATCTCTGGTTTTATGCAGCACCCCAACTCACCTTTCTCCTTAAGCAAACATAAGTTGGTTTTCTAAATTTGAGACCCTGTTCTGTTTTGTAATTCAGTTCATGTGTAGCCAAGATTACATTCCGTGTATTAGTGACATCTTATGATGTTTGATTTTCTGTGTGAGTTATTTCACTTAGAATCATCGTACCTGAATCCACTCATTATGCCACGACGGGCCAGATGACATAGATTTCATTGGTGAGTGATATTCCATTGTACGTACGTACCACAACTTCTTTATCCATTTCTCGCTTTCTGGGATATATAACTTGACCGTAGACGAGGTTCTTGTAAACAGAGCCGTCTGAAACTTTGGGGTGGCTGTGTGTTTTTGATTTTAATTTCCCTAAGCTATAGGACCATAAGTGGAAGTGCCGTAGGCTCCGTTGCTTTGTTTTTTAGGTGTTTCAGGAAACACCATACACTTCTCCAGAGTGGCTGTTGGCAATTTACATCCCACCCATCAGCATAACTAGGCTCCCTGTTCTCCATGGCCTGTGCTGCATTTCTGGATTTTACACTTTTTTCAGATGGCCCTTTTGACCGGTGGGCAGTGACACTTCATTATAGTGCAGATTTCTTTAACATGCTTGCTTGGTTGGCCAAAAAGTGCGTATGCCTTTTTTCCTGAATATATTCAGGAAAAAACGCATACGCCCTTTTTGGCCAAGTGCATCATCGTCGACGTTCTGCCTCTTTTCCTATGCTTTAAATGCAATTCCAGTCTACACCCTGAAATCGTTTTCCTGCAATTCTGCCCCGCTTTCAAGTCCTCTTCGCAGCCTTCCTTGAATATATTTTCGGACGATAGCTGTCATTTATAACTCTGCAGGTTTGTGAATTACAGTGCCCCTGAGCTCCTTTCTTCAAATCGCTTTCTTGTGAGCTGGCCGCAAACCCGCAGGATTGCTTCAGGCCCTAATCTGGTTCCTGCACGGCATGCTGAGCCTTTGGTTAATTCCTCTTCCTGGTTGGAAAGGAGCGTTAAATTTGCCCGTGCAGACACCTACAGCTAGTCTCTCATTGGTTCTCCCTATTCCTGTTCATCTTGCGCAGAAATTGCAAACTGTGCCAAACAGGAGGTTAAAGGCACTGACTCTCCAAGTGGGGAGAGTGTTAGTAAAGGGTCTGGAATTGTGAACCCGAGTAAAAGGGGACAAAAACTGAGATGCATTTGAAAACGTTTCCCGGTCACATGGTGCACCATACTGTGGGTTTCCCATGCATGCTTTAGCTGAAGGAAGAATCACTTAAACCTGGAGAGTTGGGACCCATGGAATGGGTACCATGTAGTATGACTTCAAATGGTCTGCATTTGCTCATCGAACCTCACCAATGCTATCAGCCCGAAGTGTCCAACCTTATGTCTCACTCAGCTCTGGGTTTAGATGAGGTAAATCCAGGCTGCATCACAAGCCCTGAATGAATTATTTAAGAATTGCTCTCTATTTCACTGTCATTGTGTTTTGTTTTTGTAATTCATTTTGATAATAAGATTTATCGGATTTTCTCTGCTGCCTTCATGCAGCTGTACACACGCTTGATTCTCTTATGGAGACATATAAATCCATGGGTTTGAAGATTCTTACTAGTCAGGTGTATTCCTAGGTGTTGAATATAGTGTGTTTAGCCCATTTCGTTGAGCAAGGGGTAGGTCTTGACTATTAAATATTTGACGTATGGAATGGTATCTGTGCTAATTTCTATCTCTGGTTTTATGCAGCACCCCAACTCACCTTTCCCCTTACGCAAACATAAGTTGGTTTTCTAAATTTGAGACCCTGTTATGTTTTGTAATTGAGTTCATGTCTAGCCAAGATTACATTCGGTGTATTAGTGATATCTTATGATGCTTCATTTTCTGTGTGACTTATTTCACTTAGAATCATCGTACCTGAATCCACTCATTATGACACAATGGGCCACATGAAACAGTTTTCATTGTTGAATGATATTCCATTGTACGTACGTACCACAACTTCTTTATCCATTTCTCGCTTTCTGGGATATATAACTTGTACCGTAGACGAGGTTCTTGTAAACAGAGCCGTCTGAAACTTTGGGGTGGCTGTGTGTTTTTGATTTTAATTTCCCTAAGCTATAGGACCATAAGTGGAAGTGCCATAGGCTCCGTTGCTTTGTTTTTTAGGTGTTTCAGGAAACACCATACACTTCTCCAGCTTGGCTGTTGGCAATTTACATCCCACCCATCAGCATAACAAGGCTCCGTGTTCTCCATGGCCTGTGCTGCATTTCTGGATTTTACAATTTTTTCAGATGGCCCTTTTGACCGGTAGGCAGTGAGACTTCATTGTAGTGCAGATTTCTTTAACATGCTTGCTTGGTTGGCCAAAAAGTGCGTATGCGTTTTTTCCTGAATATATTCAGGAAAAAACGCATACGCCCTTTTTGGCCAAGTGCATCATTGTCGACGTTCTGCCTCTTTTCCTATGCTTTAAATGCAATTCCAGTCCACCCCCTGAAATCGTTTTCCTGCAATTCTGCCCCGCTGTCAAGTCCTCTTCGCATCCTTCCTTCAATATATTTTCGGACGATAGCTGTCATTTATAACTCTGCAGGTTTGTGAATTACAGTGCCCCTGAGCTCCTTTCTTCAAATCGCTTTCTTGTGAGCTGTCCGCAAATCCGCAGGATTGCTTCAGGCCCTAATCTGGTTCTGGCAAGGCATGATGAGCGTTTTGTTAATTCCGCTTCCTAGTGGGAAATGAGCATTAAATTTGCCCGTGCAGACACCTACAGCTAGTCTCTCATTCGTTCTCCCTATTCCTGTTCATCTTGCGCAGAAATTGCAAACTGTGCCAAACAGGAGGTTAAAGGCACTGACTCTCCAAGTGGGGAGAGTGTTAGTAAAGGGTCTGGAATTGTGAACCCGAGTAAAAGGGGACGAAAACTGAGATGCATTTGAAAACGTTTCCCTGTGACACGGTGCACCATACTATGGGTTTCCCATGCATGTTTTAGCTGAAGGAAGAATCGCTTAAACCTGGAGAGTTGGGACCCATGGAATGGGTACCATGCAGTATGACTTCAAATGGTCTGCATTTGCTCATTGAAACTCACCAATGCTACCAGCCCGAAGTGTCCAACCTTATGTCTCACTCAGCTCTGGGTGTAGCTGAGGTAAATCCAGGTTGCATCTCAAGCCCTGAATGAATTATTTAAGAATTGCTATTTCACTGTCATTGTGTTTTTTTTTTGTAATTCATTTTGATAATGGGATTTATCGGATTTTCTCTGCTGCATTCATGCAGCTGTACACACGCTTGATTCTCCTATGGAGACATATAAATCCATGGGTTTGAAGATTCTTACTAGTCAGGTGTATTCCTAGGCGTTGAATATAGGGTGTTTATCCCATTTTGTTGAGCAAGGGGTAGGTCTGGACTATTACATATTTAACTTATGGAATGGTATCTGTGCTAATATCTATCTCTGGTTTTATGCAGCACCCCAACTCACCTTTCCCCTTACGCAAACATAAGTTGGTTTTCTAAATTTGAGACCCTGTTCTGTTTTGTAATTCAGTTCATGTGTAGCCAAGATTACATTCGGTGTATTAGTGATATCTTATGATGTTTCACTTTCTGTGTGACTTATTTCTCTTAGAATCATCGTACCTGAATCCACTCATTATGCCACGACGGGCCAGATGACATAGATTTCATTGGTGAGTGATATTCCATTGTACGTACGTACCACAACTTCTTTATCCATTTTTCGCTTTCTGGGATATTTAACTTGTACCGTAGACGAGGTTCTTGTAAACAGAGCCGTCTGAAACTTTGGGGTGGCTGTGTGTTTTTGATTTTAATTTCCCTAAGCTATAGGACCATAAGTGGAAGTGCCGTAGTCTCCGTTGCTTTGTTTTTGGGTGTTTCAGGAAACACCATACACTTCTCCAGAGTGGCTGTTGGCAATTTACATCCCACCCATTAGCATAACAAGGCTCCCTGTTCTCCATGGCCTGTGCTGCATTTCTGGATTTTACACTTTTTTCAGATGGCCCTTTTGACCGGGGGGCAGTGAGACTTCATTGTAGTGCAGATTTCTTTAACATGCTTGCTTGGTTGGCCAAAAAGGGTGTATGTGTTTTTTCCTGAATATATTTAGGAAAAAACGCATACGCCCTTTTTGGCCAAGTGCATCATTGTCGACGTTCTGCCTCTTTTCCTATGCTTTAAATGCAATTCCAGTCTACCCCCTGAAATCGTTTTCCTGCAATTCTGCCCCGCTTTCAAGTCCTCTTCGCAGCCTTCCTTCAATATGTTTTTGGACGATAGCTGTCATTTATAACTCTGCAGTTTTGTGAATTACAGTGCCCCTGACCTCCTTTCTTCAAATCGCTTTCTTGTGATCTGGCCGCAAACCCGCAGGATTGCTTCAGACCCTAATCTGGTTCCTGCAGGGCATGCTGAGCCTTTGGTTAATTCCTCTTCCTGGTTGGAAATGAGCGTTAAATTTGCCCGTGCAGACACCTACAGCTAGTCTCTCAATGGTTCTCCCTATTCCTGTTCATCTTGCGCAGAAATTGCAAACTGTGCCAAACAGGAGGTTAAAGGCACTGACTCTCCAAGTGGGGAGAGTTTTAGTAAAGGGTCTGGAATTGTGAACCCGAGTAAAAGGGGACAAAAACTGAGATGCATTTGAAAACGTTTCCCGGTCACATGGTGCACCATACTGTGGGTTTCCCATGCATGCTTTAGCTGAAGGAAGAATCACTTAAACCTGGAGAGTTGGGTCCCATGGAATGGGTACCATGTAGTATGACTACAAATGGTCTGCATTTGCTCATCGAACCTCACCAATGCTATCAGCCCGAAGTGTCCAACCTTATGTCTCTCTCAGCTCTGGGTTTTGATGAGGTAAATCCAGGTTGCATCACAAGCCCTGAATGAATTATTTAAGAATTGCTCTCTATTTCACTGTCATTGTGTTTTGTTTTTGTAATTCATTTTGATAATAAGATTTATCGGATTTTCTCTGCTGCCTTCATGCAGCTGTACACATGCTTGGTTCTCTTATGGAGACATATAAATCCATGGGTTTGAAGATTCTTACTAGTCAGGTGTATTCCTAGGCGTTGAATATAGGGTGTTTAGCCCATTTCGTTGAGCAAGGGGTAGGTCTTGACTATTACATATTTCACTTATGGAATGGTATCTGTGCTAATTTCTATCTCTGGTTTTATGCAGCACCCCAACTCACCTTTCCCCTTACGCAAACATAAGTTGGTTTTCTAAATTTGAGACCCTGTTCTGTTTTGTAATTCAGTTCATGTGTAGCCAAGACTATATTCCGTGTATTAGCTATATCTTATGATGTTTCATTTTCTGTGTGACTTATTTCACTTAGAATCATCGTACCTGAATCCACTCATTATGCCACGACGGGCCTGATGACATAGATTTCATTGGTGAGTGATATTCCATTGTACGTACGTACCTCAACTTCTTTATCCATTTTTCACTTTCTGGGATATTTAACTTGTACCGTAGACGAGGTTCTTGTAAACAGAGTCGTCTGAAATTTGGGGTGGCTGTGTGTTTTTGATTTTAATTTCCCTAAGCTATAGGACCATAAGTGGAAGTGCCGTAGGCTCCGTTGCTTTATTTTTTAGGTGTTTCAGGAAACACCATACACTTCTGCAGAGTGGCTGTTGGCAATTTACATCCCACCCATCAGCATAACAAGGCTCCCTGTTCTCCATGGCCTGTGCTGCATTTCTGGATTTTACACTTTTTTCAGATGGCCCTTTTGACTGTGGGGCAGTGAGACTACATTGTAGTGCAGATTTCTTTAACATGCTTGCTTGGTTGGCTAAAAAGGGCGTATGCGTTTTTTCCTGTTTATATTCAGGAAAAAACGCATACGCCCTTTTTGGCCAAGTGCATCATTGTCGACGTTCTGCCTCTTTTCCAATGCTTGAAATGCAATCCATGTCTACGCCCTTAAATCGTTTTCCTGCAATTCTGCCCCGCTTTCAAGTCCTCTTCGCAGCCTTCCTTCAATATATTTTTGGACGACAGCTGTCATTTATAACTCTGCAGGTTTGTGAAATACAGTGTCCCTGAGCTCCTTTCTTCAAATCGATTTCTTGTAAGCTGGCCGCAAACCCGCAGGATTGCTTCAGGCCCTAATCTGGTTCCGGCATGGCATGCTGAGCGTATGGTTAATTCCACTTCCTGGTGGGAAATGAGCGTTAAATTTGCCCGTGCAGACACCTACAGCTAGTCTCTCATTGGTTCTCCCTATTCCTGTTCATCTTACGCAGAAATTGCAAACTGTTCCAAACAGCAGGTTAAAGGCACTGACTCTCCAAGTGGGGAGAGTGTTAGTAAGGGGCCTGGAATTGGGAACCCCACTAAAAGGGGACGGAAACTGACATGCATTTGAAAACGTTTCCCGGTCACATGGTGCACCATACTGTGGGTTTCCCATGCATGTTTTAGCTGAAGGAAGGATCGCTTAAACCTGGAGAGTTGGGACCCATGGAATGGGTACCATGCAGTATGACTTCAAAGGGTCTGCATTTGCTCATCGAACCTCACCAATGCTATCAGCCCGAAGTGTCCAACCTTATGTCTCACTCAGCTCTGGGTGTAGATGAGGTAAATCCAGGTTGCATCACAAGCCCTGAATGAATTATTTAAGAATTGCTCTCTATTTCACTGTCATTGTGTTTTGTTTTTGAAATTCATTTTGATAATGGGATTTATCGGATTTTCTCTGCTGCCTTCATGCAGCTGTACACACGCTTGATTCTCTTATGGAGACATATAAATCCATGGGTTTGAAGATTCTTACTAGCCAGGTGTATTCCTAGGCGTTGAATATAGGGTGTTTAGTGCATTTCGTTGAGCAAGGAGTAGGTCTTGTCTATTACGTATTTGGCTTATGGAACGGTATCTGTGCTAATTTCAATCTCTGTTTTTATGCAGCACCCCAACTCACCTTTCCCCTTAAGCAAGCATAAGTTGGTTTTCTAAATTTGAGACCCTGTTCTGTTTTGTATTTCAGTTCATGTGTAGCCAAGTGTACATTCCGTGTATTAGTGACATCTTATGAGGTTTCTTTATCTGTGTGATTTATTTCACTTAGAGACATCGTACCTGAATCCAGTCCTTATGCTGCTTTGGGCCTGATGACATAGATTTCCTTGCTGAGTGATATTCCATTTTACGTAAGTACTACAACTTCTTTATCCCTTTTTTGCTCTCTGGGATATTTAACTTGTAGGGTAGACAAGGTTCTAAACAGAGCTGTCCTAAAGTTTGTGGTGGCTGCGTCTTTCTGATTTTAATTTCTCTAAGCTAAAAGACCATATGTGGAAGTGCACTGGGCTCAGTTCCTTTCTTTTTTAGGTGTTTCAGGAAACGCCATACACTTCTCCAGAGTGGCTGTTGGCAATTTACATCCCACCCATCAGCATAACAATGCTCCGTTTTCTCCATGGCCTGTCCTGTCTTTCTGGATTTTACAGTTTTTTCAGATGGCCCTTATGACCAGGGGGAAGTGAGACTTCATTGTAGTGCAGATTTCCTTTGCAAGCTTGCTTGGTTGGCCAAAAAGCGTGTATGCGTTTTTTCCTGACTATATTCAGGAAAAATCGAATACGCCCTTTTTAGCCATGTGCATCATTGTCAACGTTCTGCCTCTTTTCCTATGCTTTAAATGCATTTTCAGTCTAACTCCTGATATCGGTTTCCTGCAATTCTGCCCCACTTTCAAGTCCTCTTCGTGTCCTTACTTCAATATATTTTTGGACAATAGCTGTCATTTATAACTCTGCATGTTTGTGAATTACAGTGCCCCTGAGCTCGTTTCTTCAACTTGTTTTCTTTTGAGCTGGCTGCAAAACCATAGGATTGCTTCTGGCCCTAATCTTGTTCCGGCATTGCACGCTGACCGTTTGTTTAATTCTCCTTCCTGGTGGGAAATGAGCATTACATTTGCCCATGCAGACACCTACAGCTAATCCCTCATTGGTTTTCCCTATTCCTGTACATCTTCTGCGTAAATTGCAAACTGAGCCAGACAGGAGGTTAAAGACACTGACTCTCCAAGTGGGGAGAGTGTTAGTAAAGCGTCTGGAATGGTGAACCCGAGTACCAGGGGACGAAAACTGAGATGCATTTAAAAACGTTTCCCAATCACACGGTGGACCATACACTGGGTTTCCCATGCACGTTTTAGCTGAAGGAAGAATCCCTTAAACCTGGAGAGTTGAAACCCATGGAATGGGTAAAATGCTGTATGACTTCAAATGGTCTGCATTTGCTCACAGAACCTCACCAATGCTATCAGCTCGAAGTGTCCAGCCTTATGTCTCATCCAGCTGTGGGTGTAGATGTGTTAAATCCAGGTTGCATCACAAGCCCTGAAAGAATTTTTTAAGAATTGCTCTCTATTTCACTGCCATTTTGTTATGTTTTTGAAATTTATTTTGAAAATGTGATTTAGCTGATTTTCACTGCTGCGTTTATGTCGCTCTACACACGCTTGATTCTCTTATGGAGACATATAAATCCATACGTTTTAAGACTCTTACTAGTCAGGTATATTCCTAGGTGGTGAATATGGGGTGTTGAGTCATTTCGTTGACCAAAAAGTAGGTCTTTTCTATTACATATTTGGCTTATGGAACAGTATCTGTGCTAATTTCAATCTCTGGTTTTATTCAGCACCCGAACTCACCTTTCCCCTTAAGCAAGCATATGTTGGTTTTCTAAATTTGAGGCCCCGTTCTGTTTTGTAGTTCCATTCATGTGTCCCCAAGTTTACATTCCGTGTATTAGTGATATCTTATGTTGCTTTAAATGATATCTTATGATATGTGTCTTTTTCTTTTGAATTATGTGACTTCGAATGATCATACGTAACTCCTCTGGAGTTGTTACAAATGGCCATATTTCATTGATTTCCAGGCTGAGTAATATTCCACTCTACATAAGTACCACATCTCTATCCATTTTTTCCCTCCAGAGACATTTAAGTTATATCCTAGTCGAGGTTCTTTTAAACAGAGAGGCGGTAAACATTGGGGTGCCTGTGTCCTCTCGATTTTTGTTTTTCCCAAGATACACGTCCATGAGTGCAAGTGCCCTGTGCTCTGTAGCTCATTTTTTAGATGCTTTAGTAAACACAATACACTTCTCCAGAGTGACCGTTGGCAATATACATTTCCACTATAAGCCTCACAGGGCTCCCTTTTCTCCTTTCCTGTCCTGCATTTCTGGTGTTTACACTTTATGAGGACGGCTCTTCTGACTGATGTGAAGTGATATCTTTTGTAGTATTGATTTCCAGTGCCCACCTGTTTGGTTGGCTAAAAATGTGTGTGCCCTTTTCTTGAATATATACAGAAAGAGACGCATACACCCTTTTTGACCAAGTGCAAAGTTGCAAATGTTCAGCCCCTTTTCTGGTGCTTCATGGCGAGTCCTTTCTACCTCTTCCAATCCCTTTCCTGCCATTCTCCCTTGCTTACAAGTCCTTTTCTCTGACTATCCTCAAGACATTTTTTAGGGATAGATATTTTCAACTCTGCAGTTTCGTGAATTTTAGTGCCCCTGAGTTCCATTTTTTACTTGTGTTTATGGGAACTGGCCACAAAGCAGCGGGATTTCCTCAAGGCCTATTCTGTTTCCATGGGCAACCCTAGCCTTTGGTCAATTCGTCTTTCTGATTGGAAATTAAAGTGACATGTGGCTGTCCGAGCACCTAGGACTTGTCTCTCATTGTTCCTCCTCCTTCCGCTTCATCCTCTGGACAAATTCCAAACTGTACACAACAGGATGTTGACAGTGCTGACATCTCCAAGTGGGGAGACTGTTAGTAAAGACGCCGGAGTGGTGAACCCGAGCACCAGGAGATGAGGAGATGAGATGCCTTTTCCAAACTCTTCCCGATCAGACGGTATACCATCCTCTGGGTGTGACAGGCATGTTTTAGCTGTAGGAAGGATCCCATTCATGTGAGGAGACCACCAGGGCTTTTTCAAAATCAGTGTCTCTCCGCAACCCAAACTGGGGAATTTTTTAAGCTACGGCTACACATATGTTCATTAAGGGCCTTGGGAAGTAGGCAGAGTCCAAACTTTAGATGATTGAAGTCTTCAGGGTCAGAAGCACTCACCAACGGCTTCCCTTAGGTTCCATTTTAACTGTCATTGATAGATGATGTCAATAAAAATATCTATTCTTTTTCAGATTATTTCCCCTTATAGGTTATTGCAAAATATTGAGTGTAGTTCCCTGTGCTATACAGTAGTTCCTTGTTGATGATTGATTATATACATAGCAGTGTGTATGTGTTAATCCCAAACTGTTAATTTATCCCTCCTCCCACCTTTCCTCTTTGGTAATCATAAATTATAAGATTTTATACTTCTCAGAAATGGGGGAGCTGAAAGAGAGGTATCATTTTCAATGGAAAAGCATTTAAAACAAGATTGAAGCTTTAACCAAGATTATTAGATGTACACCCTTGGAAAGAAATCATTTCGTTTCTCTAATATTGACCTGACAAATAAGACAAACCTTTTCAGTGAACTTGCTTATAATAAAGTGATGGAAATATCAAATGGAAGTGTTAGAAACATCTTATTTTACCCGAGCCTTATACACTGTTCTATGTTAATTACAGTTTGGCTCACACATCTGTTCATTGAAGTTACAAGGTTCTCAATTTCTGTTACTGATCCTCCAGAGTGGACCCCAACAAGTGTCCCCCTGCCCGGTGTCATTGGAGCCAACAGATCGAGACTGAGTTTGGTTCAGAAGCAAAGGAAACTTTATATTTTGATCAGAGAATGGAGAGGTGAGAGCATGTGCTACCCTGTGGGCTGTGGGCTGGGCTGCTGTGTAGAGATCCTGTCAGAGTCAGTGGGAGGGAGGGGGCAGAGCTCTCTCGTGGGCCCGGTTGGCTGCAGCTCAGGCTCTATATCACGGAGTCTGCCCTGGGCCCCAGGATCTGATGTGTCGACCCAGCCATTCTGCACTAGAAAATCTGGTCTGAAGTGCCAGGTGTGGAACCTCTGTATGCGGGACCCTAGGAGCACGTGAAATTAGACAAAGCACAAAGGATAAAAAGGTTAGACTTTATTTTATTGCCCAGATTCTATTTTTATCTCCCAGGGATTTTTAAGGGGCTTTGCCTGGGACAAACCCCGCTTCTGCCTTTTGTCCCCTTCCTCATTCTTGGAGTGCTGAGGGTGCAGACCCTTCTTCTGTAACTGCTGAGTGCTGAGTTAAGAGCACTCATACTCGTGGGCGAGGGTCAGAACTTCTCCCCAGCAGCCTCCAGGTGACGTTGATTGTCCCCAGGGCTGCTGCCTCCCTGCTCGTCCGCCTGAGCACCAGTATTGGAAGTGTTATAGATTCTAATGACCGTTAAGGGTCCAGGAAGGAGATGTGCAGTGATGCTGTGAGGTCCAGTTTCACCCCGCCCCACATTTATTTGGCCACCTTAGGCTGACCGTTTCTGCCAGCCTAGATGCTCTGACCAGTAGTCTGCGCTTTCTTCAATTAGGCCCCTGAATTAACGTAAAAACAGCACCAGGTGTCAGGACCCTGCCCGCTCAACTCCCAGACAGCCCAGGGTCAGTGGTGATGAAGGACCATGATGGCCACTGAGTCAACAGCCTTTTGAAGTAAACAGGAGTCCAGCCGGTCTTATTGGCCACCATCATCACGGTGTTTCTAGGCTTTTCTATGGTGACAGCGTGATATTCGGTTCCCCCGCCAAGATTATTAGCTCCCCTCTGGGTGCAGTAAGTCCTGCAAGCAGTAGTCTACTCTTTTGGGACACACTCTTGTTGTTTTATGAGAGAAACTCCAGGTCAAGTGATGGTCACATGAGTTGTCATGTTGCCCCGTTGCCCCTGGTTATCTCTCTGGAGGTTGGAGTTGGAGGGCCTCCTCACTCGAGGTCAGTGTGCCCACGGAGCAAACCCTGCAACTTCAGGGCATGGTTGGGGGTTAGGATCACCACGTGGGGTCCTTTTCCCTTAAGAGGGAGATGGCCTTTTGGGCTGCTGATTTCCAGGTTTTTAGATACCGCCAGTATCTTGGGCAGATGTGGCGGTGGGCCAAGCTCCATGGTGACCGTAGTTTATCCTACCTATATGGCATTCTTGCATTGTTCCATTTCAAGTGGTCTCAGTTTTTGCACTAATACTCCAATGGCGATTCACCTTTCACCAGGAATGTAAAGGTCAAAGGGTTTAGCTAAATTAGGGAGTTCCAGGGCAAGGGTCTGAATTGACTGCTCTTTCCATTCTTGAAAGGCCACTTCTGGATTCTATTCAAAAGGATCATCATCTTTTCCTTTCAGTGTTTCATATAGAGGCCCAGCTAGTAGACTGTAGTTAGGGATCCAGAAGCAGCAAACCCTGGCCTCCCCAGGAACCCCTAAGCTGTCTTCTAGTGCTAGAAAGGGGTAAGGCTATAAATTGTTACTTCCCTTTCCTGGGATGTGCTTCTCCGACCTTCTGTGAGAATGAAGCCCAGGCAGGTCACCGTAGTCTGTGATATTTGAGCTTTTTCTTGGACAACTTCTATCCTCTATTGGCTTGGTAGTTCAGAGGTCTCCTTAGTAGGGCTGGTGATCAGAATGTCGTCTGCATATTGAAGGAGTGTTTCCTTTTCCAGAGGTAGAGCTTTTAGGTCTTTAGCTGAGCTTTCCCCAAAGGTGGTGTGGGAATTTTTGAACCCTTGGGGCAAGACGGCCCGGAAGTATTGTTTTAGTTGTATGTTGAGTCCTGCCACTCACAAGCCAAAATTTTTTGTGACTCTCGGACTAATGGAAAACAAAAGAAGGCATCATTCAAGACTAATACAGAATACCAAGCCCTGGTGGTTGGTAGAATGACCAGCAGGGTGTAGGTTTTAGGAACTACTGGAGGTATATCCTCGGTGGCTTCAATGTCTGTCCTGACATCCTTTACCAGGACTCCAGCAGCCCATGGGGCTCTCGAGGTCAGGCCAATCCCAGGATATGAAGCTCACCTGGGCAGGTACCCCACCCCCACGCCAGCCCACGGGGCTCTTGTGTTCAGGCCCCTCCCAGGATATGGGGTTCCCTGCGCAGGTCCCCTGCAGCCCATGGGGCTCTCGTGGTCAGGCCCCTCCCAGGATACAGAGCTACCCTTGCAGGTACCGTGGCAAGGCTGGGCACACAGGAACCGTGCACATAGCCCACATTGCAGAGCACTCCCAGCTCACCTGTCGCTCAGATCTGACACTGAGCACCTCAGAGCAGGACTTGAACTAACAAATAGCACCTCCGTCAGGTCTGTGACCCTGGGCATCACTCTGTGCGGCCTCCCTCCACCTGGTCTTCCAGAGACTTCCACTGCACCCGGGGCACCAGGCCTCTGTCTCCACCCACCACCCACCCCTCCTCTCCCTGACTCCTGGGGTCCTCTCATTAGGAGAGGGTTTTCTTGAAGTTGTCTCCCACTCATGGGCCAGTTAAAATGATTAGAAAACAAGCCGGAGCTACAACCCCTTGTCTATCCTGACTCTCAAGAGCCCACACCTGTTCCTTGGACCTGGCTGATTCAGCAATTTCCATTTTCTGCAATTGTGAGACCCTGAGGGGTGATGATTGGCTGACCTGGGCAGCCTGACCGTGCCGGCCAGCCCTCCCCAGGTGTGCCTGGGTTGAGATCGATATAAACACACATATAAAATGGCTGTGCCTGACGCCATTTTCTCTGCCCTGTCAACAGTCTCGGGGCTGGGCTTGTGGGACGGAGTGAGAGGCCACGGCTTTGTGGGTGGCCCAGTGTGAGTGGGGTTCTGCTGGACTTTCTGCAGCAGTTGCCAAGATGCCACCTGCTAAAGAAGAGTATGTGACACCCATACCTGCTGCTGGAATTTCTTCCTGGGCAGAGGTGAGGAAGGAAGAAAGCAGTGGGGGCGAGGACAGGAGGGGTATCTCAGGCAGGGAAATGGAAAGCTTCCAGAAGAGCACCCAGGGCCAGGGCCATCCTGGCTGGCCTGCAGGCACCAAGTCGGCCGGCATGCTGTCACTCGTGTGGCTCCATGGCCCTTCCTCTAGGCTTTCAAGTCCTTGTACATGTTCAGGTGTTTTACCTGGGAAGGGTGGGAACATTTCAGCAGCAGCTGGCCTGGGGTTCGGCCCACGTTTACTCACAGATGCCTCGGCATGGTCCCCTAGCTTTGCAAAGAGGACGCTTGTTGCGTGGGGCCTGCTGGCTGAATGGGAGATGATTCCCCACCACTGACCAACTTCAGAATGGTTTACAACTGGAGCAAGTGCCCTGATACGGTTTTCCTCTGTGTAAATGGTGGGTTCTGATTTTTTTTCTTTTTTCCGTTTTTGGTTCAAGGTAGGTTTTATTCCTCTTTTTTGTATTTACAGATATAAGCATGGAAATAATTTATTCATATTAATACATGTATGTGAAGGGAAGAATATTTTTTCTGTTTTACTTTTTTTAATTTTATTTTTTTAATTTTGAATTTTATTTTATTTTTTATACAGCAGGTTCTTATTGGTTATCTATTTTATACATATAAATGTATACATGCCAATCCCAATCTCTCAACTCCTCCCACCACCATCCCCCCAACCGCTCTCCCCCCTTGGTGTCCATACGTTTGTTGTCTACATCTGTTGCTCTATTTCTGTCTTGCAAAACGGTTCATCTGTACAATTTTTCTAGGTTCCACATATATGCATTAATATACAAGATTTGTTTTGTTTTTCTCTTTCTGACTTACTTCACTCTGTATGACAGTCTCTAGATCCATCAACGTCTCTACAAATGATCCAATTTCATTCCTTTTTATGGCTTAGTAATATTCCATTTTATATATGTACCACATCTTTATGCATTCGTCTGTCTGGGCATTTAGGTTGCTTCCATTACCTGGATATTGTAAATAGTGATGCAATGAACATTGCGGTGAATGTCTCTTTTTGATTTTTGGTTTTGTCTGGGTATATGCCCAGTAGTGGGATTGCTGTATCATATGGTAATTCTATTTTTAGTTTTATAAGAAACTCCATAATGTTCTCCACAGTGACTGTATCTATTTACATTCCCAACAATAGTGGAAGAGGGTTCCTTATCTCCACACCCTTTCCAGCATTTGTTGTTTGTAGATTTTCTGATGATGCCCATTCTAACAGGTGTGAGATGATACAGCATGGATGAGTCTATTTCGTTGAGCAAGGAGTAGGTCTTGTCTATTACATATTTGGCTTATGGAAAGGTATCTGTGCTAATTTCAATCTCTGGTTTTATACAGCACCCCAACTCAACTTTCCCCTTAAGCAAGCATAAGTTTTTTAGCTAAATGTGAGACACTGTTCGGTTTTGTAATTCAGTTCATGTGGAGCCAAGTTTACACTCTTAGAGTCATTGTGCTTAAATCCACTCAATTTGCTGCTACAGGCCTGATGACATTGATTTCATTGCTGAGTGATATTCCGTTGTACGTAAGTAGCACAACTTCTTTATCCATTTTTTTCTTTCTGGGATATTTAATTTGTACTGGACTCAAGGTTCTTGTAAACACAGCAGCCCTAAATTTTGTGTTGGCTGTGTCTTGTTGATTTTAATTTTCCTAAGCTATAGGGCCATAAGTGGAAGTGCCCTAGGCTCTGTAGCTTTGTTTTTTAGATGTTTCAGGATACACCATAAACATCTCCAGAGTGTCTGTTGGCAATTTACATCCCACCCATCAGCATAACAAGGCTCCCTGTTCTCCATGGCCTGTCCTGTGTTTCTCGTTTTTACACTTTTTTCAGATGGCCCTTTTGACGAATGGGAAAAGAGACTTCATTGTAGTGCGGATTTCCATTGCTCGAGTGCTTGGTTGACCAAAAAGGGCGTATGCGTTTTTTCCTGAATATATTCACGAAAAAATGCATACGCTCTTTTTGTCCAAGTGCATCACTGTCAAAGATCTGCTGCTTTTCATATGCTTTAAATGCAATTCAAATCTACCTCCTGAAATCTGATTCCTGGAATTCTGCCGTGTTTTCAAGTCTTCTTTGCAGCCTTACTTCAATATATTTTTGACAATAGTTGTCATTTATAACTCTGCAGGTTTGTGAATTACAGTGTCCCTGATTTCCTTTCTTAACTCGCTTCCTTGTAAGCTGGCCACAAAACCGCAGGTTTGCTTCAGGCCGTAATCTGGTTCCGGCACGGCACGCTGAGCGTTTGGTTAATTCCTCTTCCTGGTGGGAAATGAGAGTTAAATGTGCCCGTCCAGACACCTGCCTCGCTCCCAGCCCATTGGTGATGTGTGTCCTCTGGTTTGAGGCCACATGTGCCAGTTTACTCACCTATTAAAGATGTGGACCCACTGGTGTGAGGACACTCCTGCCTGGTTCATATCCCCTTGGTGATGTGGGCTGTCTGGTGAGAGTCTGATCCTGGCTGGTTTCGTCACCTTTCTGTGAGGTGGTCCCTCTGCTCTGAGGTCACACCTGCCTGGCTTGTTCCCGTTGCCTTGGAGACGTCGGCTCTCTGGTGGCAGTTGGAGCTTGCTGGGAATCTCCTCCCCTCGGTGATGAGGGCCCTGTGGCATCAGTCAATAACTGCTGGGCTCCCCATATTTTCTGATGTTTGCCCACTTGTGCGATGACACTCCTGCCGGGTTCCCATCCCCATGTGGATGTGCGCCTTCTGCTGTGAGGTCCCAACGGTTGGGTCGCTCACAGTTTAATGATGAGGGCCCTCTGGTGTGAGTTCATTCCAGAAAGGATCCCATTGCCTCGCTGCTCCTGGCCGCCTGCTGGAACGTTCCAACTGCTGGATTCCTCACATTTTTTGATCTATGGTCCCTGTGTTGTTAGGCTACTCCTGCCTGCCTCACTCTGAGCACCTTGGAGATGTGGTTCCTGTGGTTTAGGCCACATGTTCTGGGTTCCTCACCTTTCCATTAGTTGGCCACACTGGTGTGAGGATACTTCTGCCTGGTTCCGATCCCCTTGGTGATGTGGGCCCTCTGGTGAGAGTCTTATCCTGGCTGGGTTCCTCTCCCTTCTGTGACGTTTGCCCTCTGATGTGAGGTCACTCCTGCCTGGCTGGCACACGTCACCTTGGCGACGTGGGCCCTCAGTTGGGATTTGGTGCCTGCTGGGAGTTTCCTCCTTTCGGTAATGAGGGCCCTCTGGCGTCTGGCCCTAACTCCTGGGCTCCCAAATTTTTCTGATGTGTGCCCTGTGGTGCGAGTACACTCCTGCCAGGTTCCCAACCCCATGGAAATGTGGGCCTTCTGCTCTGTGGACACAATGGCTGGGTTGTTCACAGTTTCATGATGAGGGCCCTCTTTTGTGAGTTCACACCGACCTGGAACCCATAGCCTCGCTGCTCCTTGCCACCGGCTGGGACGTTCCAACTGCGGGATTCCTCACCTTTTTTATTCTATGGGCCCTCTGTTTTGAGGCTACTCCTGCCTGCCTCCCTCCCAGACCCTTGGTGATGTGTGTCCTCTGGTTTGAGGCCACGTGTGTTGGGTCCCTCACCTTTCGATGATATGGCCCCAATGGTGTGAGGACACTCCTGCCTGGTTCACATCCCCTTGTTGTTGTGGGCCCTCTGGTGAAAGTCTGATCCTTGCTGGGTTCCTGACCCTTCTTTGAGGTGGGCCCTCTTCTGTGAGGTAACTCCTGCCTGGCTTGCTCACATTGCCTTGGTGACGTCGGCCATCTGGTTGCAGTTGGAGCCTGCTGGGAGCCTCCTCTCCTAGCTGATGAGGGCCCTCTGGCATCAGGCTCTAACTGCTGGGCACCCCACGTTTTCTGACTGAGCCCAGTGATGCCAGGACACTCCTGTAAGGTTCCCATCCCCATGAGGAAGTGGGCCTTCTGCTCAGTGGTCCCAACGCATGGGTTGCTCACAGTTTCGTGATGTTGGTTCTCTGGTGTTAGTTCACTCAGGCCTAGATCCCATAGCCTCTGTGCTCTGGGCCGACTGCTGGGAGGTTCCAACTGCTGGATTCCGCCCCTTTTTTATACTTTGGGCCCTCTGTTGTGAGGCTCCTCCTGCCTGCCTCACTCCAAGCCCCTTGGTGATGTAGGTCCTCTGGTTTGAGGCCACATGTGCCGGTTGCCTCACCTTTTAGGTATGTTACCCCACTGGTGTGAGGACACTCCTGACTGGTTCCCATCCTCTTGTTGATGTGGGCCCTCTGGTGAGAGTTGGACCCTGGCTTGATTCCTCATACTTCTGGGAGGTGGGTCCTCTGCTGTGAGGTCACTCCTGCCTGGCTGGCACACGTCGCCTTGGCCACATGGGCCCTCTGGTTGCAGTTGGAGCGTGCTGGGAGCCTCCTCCCGTCAGTGATGAGGGCCCTCTGGCATCAGGCCCTAACTGCTGGGCTCCCCACATTTTCTGATATGTGCCCACTGGTGCGATGACACTCCTGCCAGGTTCCCATCCCCATGCGGATTTGGGCCTTCTGTTCTGAGATGCCAACGGCTGGGTTGCTCACAGCGTCAGGATGTGGGCCCTCTGCTGTGAGCTCACTCCGGCATGCAACCCATACCCTCGGTGCTCTGGGCCACCTGCTTGGAGCTTCCAACTGCAGGATTCCTTACCTTTTTTCTTCTATGGGCCGTGTGTTGTGAGACACTTCCTGCCTGCCTCACTCTGAGCCCCTTGTTGATGTGGGTCTTCTGGTTTGAGGCCACATGTGGTGGGTTCCTCGCCTTTCAATGATGTGGCCCCACTGGAGTGAGAACACTCCTGCCTGGTTCCCATCCCCTTGGGGATGTGGACCCTCTGGTGAGAGTCTGATCCTGCTTGGGTTCCTCACACTTCTGTGACCTCGGCCCTCTGCTCTGAGGTCACTCCTGCCGGGCTGGCACAACCCACCTTGGCAACGACGGCCCTCTGGCGGCAGTTGGAGTGTGCTGGGAGCCTTTTCCTCTCGGTGATGAGGACACTCTGGTATCAGGCCCTAACTGCTGGGTACCCACATTTTCTGATACGTGCTAAGTGGTGAGAGGACACTCCTGCCAGGTTCCCATCCCTATGCGGTTTTGGGCCTTCTTCTCTGGGGTCACAACTGCTGGGTTTCTCACAGTGTCAGGATGTGGCCCCTCTGCTGTGACTTCAATCTGGCATGGATCCCATAGCCTCGGTGCTCTGGGACAAGTGCTTGGAGCTTCCAACTGCTGGATTCCTCACATTTTTTATTCTATGGGCCCTGCGTTGTGAGGCTAGTCCTCCGAGCCCCTTGGAGATGTGGGTCCTCTGGTTTAGGTCCTCTGGTTTAGGCCACATGTTCTGGGTTCCTCACCTTTCTATGATTTGGCCACACTGGTGTGAGGCCACTCCTGCCTGGATCCCATTCCCTTGGTGATGTGGGCCTTCTGGTGAGAGTCTTATCCTGGCTGGGTACTTCACTCTTCTGTGACGTAGACACTCTGCTGTGAGGTCACTGCTGCCTGGCTTGCGCACATCACCTTGGCGACGTGGGCCCTCAGTTGGGAGTTGGTGCCTGCTGGGAGCCTCCTCTCCTCGGTGATGAGTGCCCTCTGGCGTCAGGTTCTAACTGCTGTGCTCCCCACGTTTTCTGATGTGAGCCCAGTGATGCCAGGACACTCCTGTAAGGTTCCCATCCCCATGGGCATGTGGGCCTTCTGCTCTGAGGTCCCAACGCCTGGGTTGCTTACAGTTTCATGGTGTTGGCTCTCTGGTGTTAGTTCACTAAGGCCTAGATCCCATAGCCTCTGTGCTCTGGGCACCCTGCTGCGTGGTTCGAACTGCTGGATTCCTCACCTTTTTTATTCTTTGTGCCCTGTTTTGTGAGGCTCCTGCTGCCTGCCTCACTCCACCCCGTTTGTGATGTAGGTCCTGTGGTTTGAGGTTACATGTGCCAGTTTCCTCACCTTTTAGTGATGTGGCCCCACTGGTGTGAGGACACGCCTGCCTGGTTCCCATCCCCTTGGTGATGTGGGCCCTCTGGTGAGAGTCTGATCCTGCCTGGATTCCTCACACTTCTGGGAGGTGGGCCCTCTTCTCTGAGGTCAATCCTGCCTGGGTGGCACACCGTGCCTTGGCGACATCGGCCCTCTGGTGGCAGTTGGAGCCTGCTGGGAGCCTCCTCCCCTTGGTGATGAAGGCGCTCTGGTGTCAGGCCCTAACTGCTGGCCTCCCGACATTTTCTGATGTGCGCCCACTGGTGCGATGACACTCCTGCCAGGTTCCCATCCCCATACGGATTTTGGCCTTCTGCTCTGTGGTTCCAACGCCTGGGTTGCTCACAATTTCATGACATAGGCTCTCTGGTGTTAGTTCACTCAGGCCGGGATCCCATAGCCTCTGTGCTCTGGGCCGCCTGCTGGAAGATTCGAACTGCTGGATACCTCACCTTTTTTCTTCTATGGGCACTGTGTTGTGAGACATCTCCTGCCTGACTCACTCCGAGCCCCTTTTTGATGTGGCTCTTCTGGTTTGAGGCCACATGTGCTGGGTTCCTCACCTTTCAATGATGTGGCCCCACTGGAGTGAGCACACTCCTGCCTTGTTCCCATCCCCTTGGTGATGTAGGCCCTCTGGTGAGAGTCTGATCCTGGTTGGGTTCCTCAAGCTTCTGTGAGCTTGGCCCTCTGCTCCAAGGTCACTCCAGCCTGGCTGGCACACCCCACCTTGGCGACGTCGGCCCTCTGGTGGCAGTTGGCACGTGCTGGGAGCCTCGTCCCCTCAGTGATGAGGGACCTTTTGCATCAGGCCCTAACTGCTGGATACCCTCATTGTCTAATACGTACTAAGTGGTGCGAGGACACTCCTGCCAGGTTCCCATCCCCATGGGGATGTGGGCCTTCTGCTCTGAGGTCCCAACGGCTGGGTTTCTCACAGTTTCATGATGTGAGCCCTCTGCTGTGAGTTCACTTTGGCCTGGATCCCATAGACTCCGTGTTCTGGGCCGCCAGCTGCAAGGTTCCAACTGCTGGATTCCTCACATTTTTTAATCTATGGGCCCTGTGTTGTTAGGCTAGTCCTGCCTTCCTCACTCCAAGCACCTTGGAGATGTGGTTCCTGTGGTTTAGGCCACATGTTCTGGGTTCCTCACCTTTCCATTATTTGGCCACACTGGTGTGATGATACTTCTGCCTAGTTCCGATCCCCTTGGTGATGTGGGCCCTCTGGTGAGAGTGTTATCCAGGCTGGGGTCCTCACCCGTCTGTGACGTATGCCCTCTGCTGTAAGGTCACTCATGCCTGGCTGGCGCACGTCACCTTGGCCACGTGGGCCCTCAGTTGGGAGTTGGTGCCTGCTGGGAGTCTGATCCCCTCGGTAATTAGGGCCGTCTGGCGTCAGGCCCTAACTCCTGGGCTCCCAAACATTTCTGATGTGTGCCCTGTGGTGCGAGTACACTCCTGCCAGGTTCCCAAAGCCATAGGATGTGGGCCTTCTCTTCTGTGGTCCCAACACCTGTGTTATTCACAGTTTCATGATGAGGGCCTTCTTTGGTGAGTTCACACCGGCCGGGATCCCATAGCCTCGCTGCTCCTTGCCGCATGCTAGGAGGTTCCAACTGCGGGATTCCTCACCTTTTTTATTCTATGGGTCCTCTGTTTTGAGGCTCCTCCTGCCTGCCTCCCTCCCAGCCCCTTGGAGATGTGGGTCCTCTTGTTTAGGCCACATGTTCTGGGTTCCTCACATTTCTATGATTTGGCCACAGTGGTGTGAGGCCACTCCTGCCTGGCTTGCTCCCGTTGCCTTGGTGACGTCGGACCTCTGGTGGCAGTTGGAGCCTTCTTGTACGCTCCTCTCCAAGGTGATGAGGGCCCTCTTACGTCAGGTTCTAATGGCTGGGCTCCCCAAGATTTCTGATGTGAGCCCAGTGATGCCAGGACACTCTTGTAAGGTTACAATCCTCATGGGGATGTGGGCCTTCTGCTCTGTGGTCGCAACGCCTGGGTTGCTCACAGTTTCCTTATGTTGCCACTCCGGTGTTAGTTCACTCAGGCCTAGATCCCATAGCCTCTGTGCTCTGGGCCGCCTGCTGGGAGGTTCCAACTGCTGGATTCCTCACCTTTCTTATACTTTGGGCCCTGTGTTGTGAGGCTCCTCCTGCCTGCCTCACACCGAGCCCCTTGGTGATGTAGGTCTTCTGGTTTGAGACCACGTGTGCCGTTTGCCTCACCTTTTAGGGATGTGGCCCTACTGGTTCGATGACTCTCCTGCCAGGTTCCCATCCCCATGCAGGTTTGGACCTTCTGTTCTGAGGTCCCAGCAGCTGGGTTGCTCACAGTGTCAGGATGAGCGCCCTCTGCTGTGAGTTCACTCCGGCATGGATCCCATTGCCTCGGTGCCCTGGGCCACCTGCTTGGAGCTTCCAACTGCTGGATTCCTCATCTTTTTTCTTCTATGGGCCCTGTGTTGTGAGACATCTCCTGCATGACTCACTCCGAGCCCCTTTTTGATGTGGCTGTTCTGGTTTGAAGCCACATGTGCTGGGTTCCTCACCTTTCAATGATGTGGCCCCACTGGTGTGAGCACACTCCTGCCTGGTTCGCATCCCCTTGGTGATGTGGACCCTCTGGTGAGAGTCTGATCCTGGTTGGTTCCTCACACTTCTGTGAGCTTGGCCCTCTGCTCTGAGGTCATTCCTTCCTGGTGGGCACACGCCGCCGTGGCGACGTCGGCCCTCTGGTGGCAGTTGGAGCGGGCTGGGAGCCTCCTCCCCTCAGTGATGAGGGCCCTTTGGCGTCAGGCCCTAACTGCTGGGTACCCACATTTTCTAGTACGTACTAAGTGGTGCGAGGATACTCCTGCCAGGTTCCCATCCCCATGCGGATGTGGGCCTTCTGCTCTGAGGTCCCAACGGCTGGGTTGCTCACAGTTTCATGATGTGGGCCCTCTGCTGTGAGTTCAGTTCGGCCTGGATCCCATAGACTCCGTGCTCTGGGCCGCCTGCTACGAGGTTCCAACTGCTGGATTCCTCACATTTTTTAATCTATGGGCCCTGTGTTGTTAGGCTAGTCCTGCCTACCTCACTCTGAGCACCTTGGAGATGTGGTTCCTGTGGTTTAGGACACATGTTCTGGGTTCCTCACCTTTCCATTATTTGGCCACACTGGTGTGAGGATACTTCTGCCTGGTTCCGATCCCCTTGGTGATGTGGGCCCTCTGGTGAGAGTCTTATCCTGGCTGGGTTCCTCACCCTTCTGTGACATTTGCCCTCTTCTGTGAGGTAACTCCTGCCTGTCTTGCTCCCATTGCCTTGGTGACGTTGGCCATCTGGTGGCAGTTGGAGCCTGCTGGGAGCCTCCTCTCCTAGCTGATGAGGGCCCTCTGGCATCAGGCTCTAACTGCTGGGCAACCCACGTTTTCTGACTGAGCCCAGTGATGCCAGGACACTCCTGTAAGTTTCCCATCCCCATGCGGATGTGGGCCTTCTGCTCTGTGGTCCCATCGCCTGGGTTGCTCACAGTTTCGTGATGTTGGTTCTCTGGTGTTAGTTCACTCAGGCTTAGATCCCATAGCCTCTGTGCTCTGGCGCGACTGCTGGGAGGTTCCAACTGCTGGATTCCGCCCCTTTTTTATACTTTGGGCCCTGTGTGTGAGGCTCCTCCTGCCTGCCTCACTCCAAGCCCCTTGGTGATGTAGGTCCTCTGGTTTGAGGCCACATGTGCCGGTTGCCTCACCTTTTAGGTATGTGACCCCACTGGTGTGAGGACACTCCTGACTGGTTCCCATCCTCTTGTTGATGTGGGCCCTCTGGTGAGAGTCTGACCCTGGCTTGATTCCTCACACTTCTGGGAGGTGGGTCCTCTGCTGTGAGGTCACTCCTGCCTGTCTGGCACACGTCACCTTGGCCACATGGGCCCTCTGGTTGCAGTTGGAGCGTGCTGGGAGCCTCCTCCCTTCGGTTATGAGGGCCCTCTGGCGTCAGGCCCTAACTGCTGGGCTCCCCACATTTTCTGATGTGTGCCCACTGGTGCGATGACACTCCTGCCAGGTTCCCATCCCCATGCGGATTTGGGCCTTCTGTTCTGAGGTGCCAACGGCTGGGTTGCTCACAGTGTCAGGATGTGGGCCCTCTGCTGTGAGTTCACTCCGGCATGCATCCCATACCCTCGGTGCTCTGGGCCACCTGCTTGGAGCTTCCAACTGCAGGATTCCTTACCTTTTTTCTTCTATGGGCCGTGTGTTGTGAGACACTTCCTGCCTGCCTCACTCTGAGCCCCTTGTTGATGTGGGTCTTCTGGTTTGAGGCCACATGTGGTGGGTTCCTCGCCTTTCAATGATGTGGCCCCACTGGAGTGAGAACACTCCTGCCTGGTTCCCATCCCCTTGGGGATGTGGGCCCTCTGGTGAGAGTCTCATCCTGGTTGGGTTCCTCACAGTTTCGTAAGGTTGGCCCTCTGCCCTGAGGTCACTCCTGCCTGGCTGGCACACCCCGCCTTGGTGAGGTCGGCCCTCTGGCGGCAGTTGGAGCGTGCTGGGAGCCTTCTCCTCTCGGTGATGAGGACATTCTGGTGTCAGGACCTAACTGCTGGGTACCCACATTTTCTGATACGTGCTGAGTGGTGAGAGGACACTACTGCCAGGTACCCATCCCCATGCGGTTTTGGGCCTTCTTCTCTGGGGTCACAATGGCTGGGTTGCTCACAGTGTCAGGATGTGGCCCCTCTGCTGTGACTTCAATCCGGCATGGATCCCATTGCCTCGGTGCTCTGGGACAACTGCTTGGAGCTTCCAACTGCTGGATTCCTCACATTTTTTATTCTATGGGCCCTGCGTTGTGAGGCTAGTCCT
Organism: Delphinapterus leucas; assembly: GCF_059928025.1. Lineage (NCBI taxonomy): Eukaryota > Metazoa > Chordata > Mammalia > Artiodactyla > Monodontidae > Delphinapterus > Delphinapterus leucas. The sequence goes on along the minus strand of NW_028322233.1, from coordinate 19,159,143 downwards.
CCGAGCCCCTTGGAGATGTGGGTCCTCTGGTTTAGGTCCTCTGGTTTAGGCCACATGTTCTGGGTTCCTCACCTTTCTATGATTTGGCCACACTGGTGTGAGGCCACTCCTGCCTGGATCCCATTCCCTTGGTGATGTGGGCCTTCTGGTGAGAGTCTTATCCTGGCTGGGTACTTCACCCTTCTGTGACGTAGACACTCTGCTGTGAGGTCACTGCTGCCTGGCTGGCGCACGTCACCTTGGCGACGTGGGCCCTCAGCTGGGAGTTGGTGCCTGCTGGGAGTCTCCTCCCCTCGGTAATGAGGGCCCTCTGGCGTCAGGCCCTAACTCCTGGGCTCCCATACTCTTCTGATGTGTGCCCTCTGGTGGGAGTACACTCCTGCCAGGTTCCCAACCACATGGGAATATGGGCCTTCTGCTCTGTGGTCCCAACCGCTGGGTTGTTCACAGTTTCGTGATGAGGGCCCTCTGTTGTGAGTTCACACCGGCCGGGATCCCAGAGCCTCGCTGCTCCTTGCTGCCTGCTGGGAGGTTCCAACTGCGGGATTCCTCACCTTTTTTATTTTATGGGCCCTCTGTTTGAGACACCTCCTACCTGCCTCACTCTGAGCCCCTTGTTGATGTGGGTCCTCTGGTTTAGGCCATATGTTCTGGGATCCTCACTTTTCTATGATTTGGCCATACTGGTGTGAGGACACTCCTGCCTGGTTCTGATCCCCTTGGTGATGTGGGCCCTCTGGTGAGAGTCTTATCCTGGCTGGGTTCCTCCCCCTTCTGTGACGTAGGCCCTCTGCTGTGAGGTCACTCCTGCCTGGCTGACGCACGTCACCTTGGCGACGTGGGCCCTCAGTTGGGACTTGGTGCCTGCTGGGAGTCTCCTCCCCTCGGTAATGAGGGCCTTCTGGCGTCAGGCCCCAACTCCTGGGCTCCCAAAGTTTTCTGATGTGTGCCCTGTGGTGCGAGTACACTCCTGCCAGGTTACCAACCCCATGGGAATGTGGGCCTTCTGTTCTGTGGTCCCAACACCTGTGTTGTTCACAGTTTCATGATGAGGGCCCTCTGTTGTGAGTTCACACTGGCCGGGATCCCATAGCCTCGCTGCTCCTTGCCGCATGCTAGGAGGTTCCAACTGCGGGATTCCTCACCTTTTTTATTCTATGGGTCCTCTGTTTTGAGGCTCCTCCTGCCTGCCTCACTCCCAGCCTCTTGGAGATGTGGGTCCTCTTTTTTAGGCCACATGTTCTGGGTTCTTCGCCTTTCTATGATTTGGTCACACTGGTGTGAGGCCACTCCTGCCTGCATCCGATCCCCTTGGTGATGTGGGCCCTTTTGTAACAGTCTGATCCTGGCTGGGTTCCTTACTCTTCTGTGAGGTGGGACCTCTGCAGTGAGGTAACTCCTGCCTGGACTGCTCCCGTTGCCTTGGTGATGTCGGACCTCTGGTGGCAGTTGGAGCCTTCTTGTACACTCCTCTCCAAGGTGATGCGGGCCCTCTTGCATCAGGCTCTAACTGCTGGGCTCCCCACGATTTCTGATGTGAGCCCAGTGATGCCAGGACACTCCTGTAAGTTTCCAATTCTCATGGGGATGTGGGCCTTCTGCTCTGTGGTCGCAACGTCTGGGTTGCACAAAGTTTCGTTATGTTGGCACTCCGGTGTTAGTTCACTCAGGCCTAGATCCCATAGCCTCTGTGCCCTGGGCCACCTGCTGGGAGGTTCCAAGTGCTGGATTCCTCACCTTTCTTATACTTTAGGCCCTGTGTTGTGAGGCTCCTCCTGCCTGCCTCACACCGAGCCCCTTGGTGATGTAGGTCTTCTGGTTTGAGAGCACGTGTGCCGTTTGCCTCAACTTTTAGGGATGTGGCCCTACTGGTGCGATGACACTCCTGCCAGGTTCCCATCCCCATGCAGATTTGGACCTTCTGTTCTGAGGTCCCAGCGGCTGGGTTGCTCACAGTGTCAGGATGTGGGCCCTCTGCTGTGAGTTCACTTCGGCATGGATCCCATACCCTCGGTGCCCTGGGCCACCTGCTTGGACCTTCCAACTGCTGGATTCCTCACCTTTTTTCTTCTATGGGCCCTGTGTTGTGAGACATCTCCTGCCTGACTCACTCCGAGCCCCCTTTTTATGTGGCTCTTTTAGTTTGAGGCCACATGTGCTGGGTGCCTCACCTTTCAATGATGTGGCCCCACTGATATGAGCACACTCCTGCCTGGTTCGCATCCCCTTGGTGCTGTGGGCCCTCTGGTGAGAGTCTGATCCTGGTTGGGTCCCTCACACTTCCGTGAGTTTGGCCCACTGCTCTTAGGTCACTCCTGCCTGGTTGGCACACCTCGCCTTGGCGACGTAGGCCCTCTGGTGGCATTTGGAACGTGCTGGGAGCCTCCTCCCCACAGTGATGAGGGCCCTTTGGCGTCAGGCCCTAACTGCTGGGTACTCACATTTTCTATTACGTACTAAGTGGTGCTGGGACACTCCTGCCAGGTTCCCATCCCCATGGGGATGTGGGCCTTCTGCTCTGAGTTCCCAATGGCTGGGTTGCTCACAGTTTCATGATGTGGGCCCTGTGCTGTGAGTTCGCTTTGGCCTGGATCCCATAGACTCCGTGCTCTGGGCCGCTTGCTGCGAGGTTTCAACTGCTGGATTCCTCACATTTTTTAATCTATGGGCCCTGTGTTGTTAGGCTAGTCCTGCCTGCCTCACTCCGAGCACCTTGGAGAGGTGGGCCCTCTGGTGAGAGTCTCATCCTTGCTGGGTTCCTCACTCTCCTTTGAGGTGGGCCCTCTTCTGTGAGGTAACTCCTGCCTGGCTTGCTCCCGTTGCCTTGGTGACGTCGGCCATCTGGTGGCAGTTGGAGCCTGCTGGGAGCCTCCTCTCCTAGGTGATGAGGGCCCTCTGGCGTCAGGCTCTAAGTGCTGGCACCCCACGTTTTCTGACTGAGCCCAGTGATGCCAGGACACTCCTGTAAGTTCCCATCCCTATGGGGATGTGGGCCTTCTGCTCTGTGGTCCCAACGCCTGGGTTGCTCACAGTTTCGTGATGTTGGTTCTCTGGTGTTAGTTCACTCAGGCCTAGATCCCATAGCCTCTGTGCTCTGGGCCGCCTGCTGGGAGGTTCCAACTGCTGGATTCCTCACCTTTCTTATACTTCGTGCCCTGTGTTGTGAGGCTCCTCCTGCCTGCCTCACACCGAGCCCCTTGGTGATGTAGGTCTTCTGGTTTGAGACCACGTGTGCCGTTAGCCTCAACTTTTTGGGATGTGGCCCTACTGGTGCGATGACACTCCTGCCAGGTTCCCATCCCCATGCAGATTTGGACCTTCTGTTCTGAGGACCCAGCGGCTGGGTTGCTCACAGTGTCAGGATGTGCGCCCTCTATTGTGAGTTCACTCCGGCATGGATCCCATTGCCTCGGTGCCCTGGGCCACCTGCTTGGAGCTTCCAACTGCTGGATTCCTCACCTTTTTTCTTCTATGGGCCCTGTGTTGTGAGACATCTCCTGCCTGACTCACTCCGAGCCCCTTTTTGATGTGGCTGTTCTGGTTTGAAGCCACATGTGCTGGGTTCCTCACCTTTCAATGATGTGGCCCCACTGGTGTGAGCACACTCCTGCCTGGTTCGCATCCCCTTGGTGATGTGGACCCTCTGGTGAGAATCTGATCCTGGTTGGGTTCCTCACACTTCTGTGAGCTTGGCCCTCTGCTCTGAGGTCATTCCTTCCTGGTTGGCACACCCCACCGTGGCGACGTCGGCCCTCTGGTGGCAGTTGGAGAGGGCTGGGAGCCTCTTCCCCTCAGTGATGAGGGCCCTTTGGCGTCAGGCCCTAACTGCTGGGTACCCACATTTTCTAGTACGTACTAAGTGGTGCGAGGATACTCCTGCCAGGTTCCCATCCCCATGCGGATGTGGGCCTTCTGCTCTGAGGTCCCAACGGCTGGGTTGCTCACAGTTTCATGATGTGGGCCCTCTGCTGTGAGTTCAGTTCGGCCTGGATCCCATAGACTCCGTGCTCTGGGCCGCCTGCTGCGGGGTTCCAACTGCTGGATTCCTCACATTTTTTAATCTATGGGCCCTGTGTTGTTAGGCTAGTCCTGCCTGCCTCACTCCGAGCACTTTGGAGATGTGGTTCCTGTGGTTTAGGCCACATGTTCTGGGTTCCTCACCTTTCCATGATTTGGCCACACTGGTGTGAGGACACTCCTGCCTGGTTCACATCCCCTTGTAGTTGTGGGCCCTCTGGTGAAAGTCTGATCCTTGCTGGGTTCCTGACCCTTCTTTGAGGTGGGCCCTCTTCTGTGAGGTAACTCCTGCCTGGCTTGCTCCCATTGCCTTGGTGACGTCGGCCATCTGGTGGCAGTTGCAGCCTGCTGGGAGCCTCCTCTCCTAGGTGATGAGCGCCCTCTGGCATCAGGCTCTAACTGCTGGGCACCCCACGATTTCTGACTGAGCCCAGTGATGCCAGGACACTCCTGTAAGGTTCCCATCCCCATGCGGATGTGGGCCTTCTGCTCTGTGGTCCCATCGCCTGGGTTGCTCACAGTTTCGTGATGTTGGTTCTCTGGTGTTAGTTCACTCAGGCCTAGATCCCATAGCCTCTGTGCTCTGGCGCGACTGCTGGGAGGTTCCAACTGCTGGATTCCGCCCCTTTTTTATTCTATGGGCCCTCTGTTTTGAGGCTACTCCTGCCTGCCTCCCTCCCAGACCATTGGTGATGTGTGTCCTCTGGTTTGAGGCCACGTGTGTTGGGTCCCTCACCTTTCGATGATATGGCCCCAATGGTGTGAGGACACTCCTGCCTGGTTCACATCCCCTTGTTGTTGTGGGCCCTCTGCTGAAAGTCTGATCCTTGCTGGGTTCCTGACCCTTCTTTGAGGTGGGCCCTCTTCCTTGAGGTAACTCCTGCCTGGCTTGCTCTCTTTGCCTTGGTGACGTCGGCCAACTGGTGGCAGTTGGAGCCTGCTGAGAGCCTCCTCTCCTCGGTGATGAGGGCCCTCTGGTATCAGGCTCTAACTGCTGGGCACCCCACGTTTTCTGACTGAGCCCAGTGATGCCAGGACACTCCTGTAAGGTTCCCATCCCCATGCGGATGTGGGCCTTCTGCTCTGTGGTCCCATCGCCTGGCTTGCTCACAGTTTCGTGATGTTGGTTCTCTGGTGTTAGTTCACTCAGGCCTAGATCCCATAGCCTCTGTGCTCTGGCGCGACTGCTGGGAGGTTCCAACTGCTGGATTCCGCCCCTTTTTTATACTTTGGGCCCTGTGTGTGAGGCTCCTCCTGCCTGCCTCACTCCAAGCCCCTTGGTGATGTAGGTCCTCTGGTTTGAGGCCACATGTGCCGGTTGCCTCACCTTTTAGGTATGTGACTCCACTGGTGTGAGGACACTCCTGACTGGTTCCCATCCTCTTGTTGATGTGGGCCCTCTGGTGAGAGTCTGACCCTGGCTTGATTCCTCACACTTCTGGGAGGTGGGTCCTCTGCTGTGAGGTCACTCCTGCCTGGGTGGCACATGTCGCCTTGGCCACATGGGCCCTCTGGTTGCAGTTGGAACGTGCTGGGAGCCTCCTCCCTTCGGTGATGAGGGCCCTCTGGCGTCAGGCCCTAACTGCTGGGCTCCCCACATTTTCTGATGTGTGCCCACTGGTGCGATGACACTCCTGCCAGGTTCCCATCCCCATGCGGATTTGGGCCTTCTGTTCTGAGGTGCCAACGGCTGGGTTGCTCACAGCGTCAGGATGTGGGCCCTCTGCTGTGAGTTCACCCCGGCATGCATCCCATACCCTCGGTGCTCTGGGCCACCTGCTTGGAGCTTCCAACTGCAGGATTCCTTACCTTTTTTCTTCTATGGGCCGTGTGTTGTGAGACACTTCCTGCCTGCCTCACTCTGAGCCCCTTGTTGATGTGGGTCTTCTGGTTTGAGGCCACATGTGGTGGGTTCCTCGCCTTTCAATGATGTGGCCCCACTGGAGTGAGAACACTCCTGCCTGGTTCCCATCCCCTTGGGGATGTGGGCCCTCTGGTGAGATTCTCATCCTGGTTGGGTTCCTCAGAGTTTCGTAAGGTTGGCCCTCTGCCCTGAGGTCACTCCTGCCTGGCTGGCACACCCCGCCTTGGTGACGTCGGCCCTCTGGCGGCAGTTGGAGCGTGCTGGGAGCCTTCTCCTCTCGGTGATGAGGACATTCTGGTGTCAGGCCCTAACTGCTGGGTACCCACATTTTCTGATACGTGTTAAGTGGTGAGAGGACACTACTGCCAGGTACCCATCCCCATGCGGTTTTGGGCCTTCTTCTCTGGGGTCACAACGGCTGGGTTGCTCACAGTGTCAGGATGTGGCCCCTCTGCTGTGACTTCAATCCGGCATGGATCCCATTGCCTTGGTGCTCTGGGACAACTGCTTGGAGCTTCCAACTGCTGGATTCCTCACATTTTTTATTCTATGGGCCCTGCATTGTGAGGCTAGTCCTCCGAGCCCCTTGGAGATGTGGGTCCTCTGCTTTTGGTCCTCTGGTTTAGGCCACATGTTCTGGGTTCCTCACCTTTCTATGATTTGGCCACACTGGTGTGAGGCCACTCCTGCCTGGATCCCATTCCCTTGGTGATGTGGGCCTTCTGGTGAGAGTCTTATCCTGGCTGGGTACTTCACCCTTCTGTGACGTAGACACTCTGCTGTGAGGTCACTGCTGCCTGGCTGGCGCACGTCACCTTGGCGACGTGGGCCCTCAGCTGGGAGTTGGTGCCTGCTGGGAGTCTCCTCCCCTCGGTAATGAGGGCCCTCTGGCGTCAAGCCCTAACTCCTGGGCTCCCATACTCTTCTGATGTGTGCCCTCTGGTGGGAGTACACTCCTGCCAGGTTCCCAACCACATGGGAATATGGGCCTTCTGCTCTCTGGTCCCAACCGCTGGGTTGTTCACAGTTTTGTGATGAGGGCCCTCTGTTGTGAGTTCACACCGGCCGGGATCCCAGAGCCTCGCTGCCCCTTGCCCCCTGCTGGGAGTTTCCAACTGCGGGATTCCTCACCTTTTTTATTTTATGGGCCCTCTGTTTGAGACACCTCCTGCCTGCCTCACTCTGAGCCCCTTGTTGATGTGGGACCTCTGGTTTAGGCCATATGTTCTGGGTTCCTCACTTTTCTATGATTTGGCCATACTGGTGTGTGGCCACTCCTGCCTGGTTCTGATCCCCTTGGTGATGTGGGCCCTCTGGTGAGAGTCTTATCCTGGCTGGGTTCCTCCCCCTTCTGTGACGTAGGCCCTCTGCTGTGAGGTCACTCCTGCCTGGCTGACGCACGTCACCTTGGCGACGTGGGCCCTTAGTTGGGACTTGGTGCCTGCTGGGAGTCTCCTCCCCTCGGTCATGAGGGCCTTCTGGCGTCAGGCCCCAACTCCTGGGCTCCCAAAGTTTTCTGATGTGTGCCCTGTGGTGCAAGTACACTCCTGCCAGGTTACCAACCCCATGGGAATGTGGGCCTTCTGTTCTGTGGTCCCAACACCTTTGTTGTTCACAGTTTCATGGTGAGGGCCCTCTGTTGTGAGTTCACACTGGCCGGGATCCCATAGCCTCGCTGCTCCTTGCCGCATGCTAGGAGGTTCCAACTGCGGGATTCCTCACCTTTTTTATTCTATGGGTCCTCTGTTTTGAGGCTCCTCCTGCCTGCCTCACTCCCAGCCTCTTGGAGATGTGGGTCCTCTTTTTTAGGCCACATGTTCTGGGTTCTTCGCCTTTCTATGATTTGGTCACACTGGTGTGAGGCCACTCCTACCTGCATCCGATCCCCTTGGTGATGTGGGCCCCCTTGTGACAGTCTGATCCTGGCTGGGTTCCTTACTCTTCTGTGAGGTGGGACCTCTGCTGTGAGGTAACTCCTGCCTGGATTGCTCCCGTTGTCTTGGTGATGTCGGACCTCTGGTGGCAGTTGGAGCCTTCTTGTACACTCCTCTCCAAGGTGATGCGGGCCCTCTTGCGTCAGGCTCTAACTGCTGGGCTCCCCACGATTTCTGATGTGAGCCCAGTGATGCCAGGACACTCCTGTATGTTTCCAATTCTCATGGGGATGTGGGCCTTCTGCTCTGTGTTCGCAACGTCTGGGTTGCACAAAGTTTCGTTATGTTGGCACTCCGGTGTTAGTTCACTCAGGCCTAGATCCCATAGCCTCTGTGCCCTGGGCCACCTGCTGGGAGGTTCCAAGTGCTGGATTCCTCACCTTTCTTATACTTTGGGCCCTGTGTTGTGAGGCTCCTCCTGCCTGCCTCACACCGAGCCCCTTGGTGATGTAGGTCTTCTGGTTTGAGACCACGTGTGCCGTTTGCCTCAACTTTTTGGGATGTGGCCCTACTGGTGCGATGACACTCCTGCCAGGTTCCCATCCCCATGCAGATTTGGACCTTCTGTTCTGAGGTCCCAGCGGCTGGGTTGCTCACAGTGTCAGGATGTGGGCCCTCTGCTGTGAGTTCACTTCGGCATGGATCCCATACCCTCGGTGCCCTGGGCCACCTGCTTGGACCTTCCAACTGCTGGATTCCTCACCTTTTTTCTTCTATGGGCCCTGTGTTGTGAGACATCTCCTGCCTGACTCACTCCGAGCCCCCTTTTTATGTGGCTCTTTTGGTTTGAGGCCACATGTGCTGGGTGCCTCACCTTTCAATGATGTGGCCCCACTGTTATGAGCACACTCCTGCCTGGTTCGCATCCCCTTGGTGCTGTGGGCCCTCTGGTGAGAGTCTGATCCTGGTTGGGTTCCTCACACTTCTGTGAGTTTGGCCCTCTGCTCTGAGGTCATTCTTTCCTGGCTGGAACACCCAGCCGTGGCGATGTCGGCCCTCTGGTGGCAGTTGGAGCGGGCTGGGAGCCTCCTCCCCTCAGTGATGAGGGCCCTTTGGTGTCAGGCCCTAACTCCTGGGCTCCCAAACTTTTCTGATGTGTGCCCTGTGGTGCGAGTACACTCCTGCCAAGTTGCCAACCCCATGGGAATGTGGGCCTTCTGCTCTGTGGACTCAACGCCTGGGTTGTTCACAGTTTCATGATGAGGGCCCTCTGTTGTGAGTTCACACTGGCCGGGATCCCATAGCCTCGCTGCTCCTTGCCACCGGCTGGGACGTTCCAACTGCGGAATTCCTCACCTTTTTTATTCTATGGGCCCTCTGTTTTGAGGCTACTCCTGCCTGCCTCCCTCGCAGACCCTTGGTGATGTGTGTCCTCTGGTTTGAGGCCACGTGTGTTGGGTCCCTCACCTTTCGATGATATGGCCCCAATGGTGTGAGGACACTCCTGCCTGGTTCACATCCCCTTGTTGTTGTGGGCCCTCTGGTGAAAGTCTGATCCTTGCTGGGTTCCTGACCCTTCTTTGAGGTGGGCCCTCTTCTGTGAGGTAACTCCTGCCTGGCTTGCTCCCATTGCCTTGGTGACGTCGGCCATCTGGTGGCAGTTGCAGCCTGCTGGGAGCCTCCTCTCCTAGGTGATGAGCGCCCTCTGGCATCAGGCTCTAACTGCTGGGCACCCCACGATTTCTGACTGAGCCCAGTGATGCCAGGACACTCCTGTAAGGTTCCCATCCCCATGCGGATGTGGGCCTTCTGCTCTGTGGTCCCATCGCCTGGGTTGCTCACAGTTTCGTGATGTTGGTTCTCTGGTGTTAGTTCACTCAGGCCTAGATCCCATAGCCTCTGTGCTCTGGCGCGACTGCTGGGAGGTTCCAACTGCTGGATTCCACCCCTTTTTTATACTTTGGGCCCTGTGTGTGAGGCTCCTCCTGCCTGCCTCACTCCAAGCCCCTTGGTGATGTAGGTCTTCTGGTTTGAGGCCACATGTGCCGGTTGCCTCACCTTTTAGGTATGTGACCCCACTGGTGTGAGGACACTCCTGACTTGTTCCCATCCTCTTGTTGATGTGGGCCCTCTGGTGAGAGTCTGACCCTGGCTTGATTCCTCACACTTCTGGGAGGTGGGTCCTCTGCTGTGAGGTCACTCCTGCCTGGGTGGCACATGTCGCCTTGGCCACATGGGCCCTCTGGTTGCAGTTGGAGCGTGCTGGGAGCCTCCTCCCGTCGGTGATGAGGGCCCTCTGGCGTCAGGCCCTAACTGCTGGGCTCCCCACATTTTCTGATGTGTGCCCACTGGTGCGATGACACTCCTGCCAGGTTCCCATCCCCATGCGGATTTGGGCCTTCTGTTCTGAGGTGCCAACGGCTGGGTTGCTCACAGTGTCAGGATGTGGGCCCTCTGCTGTGAGTTCACTCCGGCATGCATCCCATACCCTCGGTGCTCTGGGCCACCTGCTTGGAGCTTCCAACTGCAGGATTCCTTACCTTTTTCCTTCTATGGGCCGTGTGTTGTGAGACACTTCCTGCATGCCTCACTCTGAGCCCCTTGTTGATGTGGGTCTTCTGGTTTGAGGCCACATGTGGTGGGTTCCTCGCCTTTCAATGATGTGGCCCCACTGGAGTGAGAACACTCCTGCCTGGTTCCCATCCCCTTGGGGATGTGGGCCCTCTGGTGAGAGTCTCATCCTGGTTGGGTTCCTCAGAGTTTCGTAAGGTTGGCCCTCTGCCCTGAGGTCACTCCTGCCTGGCTGGCACACCCCGTCTTGGTGACGTCGGCCCTCTGGCGGCAGTTGGAGCGTGCTGAGAGCCTTCTCCTCTCGGTGATGAGGACATTCTGCTGTCAGGCCCTAACTGCTGGGTACCCACATTTTCTGATACGTGTTAAGTGGTGAGAGGACACTACTGCCAGGTACCCATCCCCATGCGGTTTTGGGCCTTCTTCTCTGGGGTCACAACGGCTGGGTTGCTCACAGTGTCAGGATGTGGCCCCTCTGCTGTGACTTCAATCCGGCATGGATCCCATTGCCTCGGTGCTCTGGGACAAGTGCTTGGAGCTTCCAACTGCTGGATTCCTCACATTTTTTATTCTATGGGCCCTGCGTTTTGAGGCTAGTCCTCCGAGCCCTTTGGAGATGTGGGTCCTCTGGTTTAGGTCCTCTGGTTTAGGCCACATGTTCTGGGTTCCTCACCTTTCTATGATTTGGCCACACTGGTGTGAGGCCACTCCTGCCTGGATCCCATTCCCTTGGTGATGTGGGCCTTCTGGTGAGAGTCTTATCCTGGCTGGGTACTTCACCCTTCTGTGACGTAGACACTCTGCTGTGAGGTCACTGCTACCTGGCTGGCGCACGTCACCTTGGCGACGTGGGCCCTCAGCTGGGAGTTGGTGCCTGCTGGGAGTCTCCTCCCCTCTGTAATGAGGGTCCTCTGGCGTCAGGCCCTAACTCCTGGGCTCCCATACTCTTCTGATGTGTGCCCTCTGGTGGGAGTACACTCCTGCCAGGTTCCCAACCACATGGGAATATGGGCCTTCTGCTCTGTGGTCCCAACCGCTGGGTTGTTCACAGTTTCGTGATGAGGGCCCTCTGTTGTGAGTTCACACCGGCCGGGATCCCATAGCCTCGCTGCTCCTTGCCGCCTGCTGGGAGGTTCCAACTGCGGGATTCCTCACCTTTTTTATTTTATGGGCCCTCTGTTTGAGACACCTCCTACCTGCCTCACTCTGAGCCCCTTGTTGATGTGGGTCCTCTGGTTTAGGCCATATGTTCTGGGTTCCTCACTTTTCTATGATTTGGCCATACTGGTGTGAGGCCACTCCTGCCTGGTTCTGATCCCCTTGGTGATGTGGGCCCTCTGGTGAGAGTCTTATCCTGGCTGGGTTCCTCCCCCTTCTGTGACGTAGGCCCTCTGCTGTGAGGTCACTCCTGCCTGGCTGACGCACGTCACCTTGGCGACGTGGGCCCTCAGTTGGGACTTGGTGCCTGCTGGGAGTCTCCTCCCCTCGGTAATGAGGGCCTTCTGGCGTCAGGCCCCAACTCCTGGGCTCCCAAAGTTTTCTGATGTGTGCCCTGTGGTGCGAGTACACTCCTGCCAGTTTACCAACCCCATGGGAATGTGGGCCTTCTGTTCTGTGGTCCCAACACCTATGTTGTTCACAGTTTCATGATGAGGGCCCTCTGTTGTGAGTTCACACTGGCCGGGATCCCATAGCCTCGCTGCTCCTTGCCGCATGCTAGGAGGTTCCAACTGCGGGATTCCTCACCTTTTTTATTCTATGGGTCCACTGTTTGGAGGCTCCTCCTGCCTGCCTCACTCCCAGCCCCTTGGAGATGTGGGTCCTCTTGTTTAGGCCACATGTTCTGGGTTCCTCACCTTTCTATGATTTTGCCACAGTGGTGTGAGGCCACTCCTGCCTGCTTTGCTCCCGTTGCCTTGGTGACGTCGGACCTCTGGTGGCAGTTGGAGCCTTCTTGTACCCTCCTCTCCAAGGTGATGAGGGCCCTCTTACGTCAGGCTCTAACTGCTGGGCTCCCCACGATTTCTGATGTGAGCCCAGTGATGCCAGGACACTCCTGTAAGGTTCCAATCCTCATGGGGATGTGGGCCTTCTGCTCTGTGGTCTCAACGTCTGGGTTGCTCACAGTTTCGTTATGTTGGCACTCCGGTGTTAGTTCACTCAGGCCTAGATCCCATAGCCTCTGTGCTCTGGGCCGCCTGCTGGGAGGTTCCAACTGCTGGATTCCTCACCTTTCTTATACTTTGGGCCCTGTGTTGTGAGGCTCCTCCTGCCTGCCTCACACCGAGCCCCTTGGTGATGTAGGCCTTCTGGTTTGAGACCACGTGTGCCGTTTGCCTCACCTTTTAGGGATGTGGCCCTACTGGTGCGATGACACTCCTGCCAGGTTCCCATCCCCATGCAGGTTTGGACCTTCTGTTCTGAGGTCCCAGCGGCTGGGTTGCTCACAGTGTCAGGATGTGCGCCCTCTGCTGTGAGTTCACTCCGGCATGGATCCCATTGCCTCGGTGCCCTGGGCCAACTGCTTGGAGCTTCCAACTGCTGGATTCCTCACCTTTTTTCTTCTATGGGCCCTGTGTTGTGAGACATCTCCTGCCTGACTCACTCCGAGCCCCTTTTTGATGTGGCTGTTCTGGTTTGAAGCCACATGTGCTGGGTTCCTCACCTTTCAATGATGTGGCCCCACTGGTGTGAGCACACTCCTGCCTGGTTCGCATCCCCTTGGTGATGTGGACCCTCTGGTGAGAGTCTGATCCTGGTTGGGTTCCTCACACTTCTGTGAGTTTGGCCCTCTGCTCTGAGGTCATTCTTTCCTGGCTGGAACACCCAGCCGTGGCGACGTCGGCCCTCTGGTGGCAGTTGGAGTGGGCTGGGAGCCTCCTCCCCTCAGTGATGAGGGCCCTTTGGTGTCAGGCCCTAACTGCTGGGTACCCACATTTTCTAGTACGTACTAAGTGGTGCGAGGATAGTCCTGCCAGGTTCCCATCCACATGGGGATGTGGGCCTTCTGCTCTGAGGTCCCAACGGCTGGGTTGCTCACAGTTTCATGATGTGGGCCCTCTGCTGTGAGTTCACTTCAGCCTGGATCCCATAGACTCCGTGCTCTGGGCCGCCTGCTGCGAGGTTCCAACTGCTGGATTCCTCACATTTTTTAATCTATGGGCCCTGTGTTGTTAGGCTAGTCCTGCCTGCCTCACTCCGAGCACCTTGGAGATGTGGTTCCTGTGGTTTAGGCCACATGTTCTGGGTTCCTCACCTTTCCATTATTTGGCCACACTGGTGTGAGGATACTTCTGCCTGGTTCCGATCCCCTTGGTGATGTGGGCCCTCTGGTGAGAGTCTTATCCTGGCTGGGTTCCTCACCCTTCTGTGACATTTGCCCTCTTCTGTGAGGTCACTCCTGCCTGGCTAGCGCACGTCACCTTGGCGACGTGGGCCCTCAGTTGGGATTTGGTGCCTGCTGGGAGTTTCCTCCTTTCGGTAATGAGGGCCCTCTGGCGTCAGGCCCTAACTCCTGGGCTCCCAAACTTTTCTGATGTGTGCCCTGTGGTGCGAGTACACTCCTGCCAAGTTGCCAACCCCATGGGAATGTGGGCCTTCTGCTCTGTGGACTCAACGCCTGGGTTGTTCACAGTTTCATGATGAGGGCCCTCTGTTGTGAGTTCACACCGGCCGGGATCCCATAGCCTCGCTGCTCCTTGCCACCAGCTGGGACGTTCCAACTGCGGGATTCCTCACCTTTTTTCATTCTATGGGCCCTCTGTTTTGAGGCTACTCCTGCCTGCCTCCCTCGCAGACCCTTGGTGATGTGTGTCCTCTGGTTTGAGGCCACGTGTGTTGGGTCCCTCACCTTTCGATGATATGGCCCCAATGGTGTGAGGACACTCCTGCCTGGTTCACATCCCCTTGTTGTTGTGGGCCCTCTGGTGAAAGTCTGATCCTTGCTGGGTTCCTGACCCTTCTTTGAGGTGGGCCCTCTTCCTTGAGGTAACTCCTGCCTGGCTTGCTCCCATTGCCTTGGTGACGTCGGCCATCTGGTGGCAGTTGGAGCCTGCTGGGAGCCTCCTCTCCTAGGTGATGAGGGCCCTCTGGCATCAGGCTCTAACTGCTGGGCACCCCACGTTTTCTGACTGAGCCCAGTGATGCCAGGACACTCCTGTAAGGTTCCCATCCCCATGCGGATGTGGGCCTTCTGCTCTGTGGTCCCATCGCCTGGGTTGCTCACAGTTTCGTGATGTTGGTTCTCTGGTGTTAGTTCACTCAGGCCTAGATCCCATAGCCTCTGTGCTCTGGCGCGACTGCTGGGAGGTTCCAACTGCTGGATTCCGCCCCTTTTTTATACTTTGGGCCCTGTGTGTGAGGCTCCTCCTGCCTGCCTCACTCCAAGCCCCTTGGTGATGTAGGTCCTCTGGTTTGAGGCCACATGTGCCGGTTGCCTCACCCTTTAGGTATGTGACCCCACTGGTGTGAGGACACTCCTGACTGGTTCCCATCCTCTTGTTGATGTGGGCCCTCTGGTGAGAGTCTGACCCTGGCTTGATTCCTCACACTTCTGGGAGGTGGGTCCTCTGCTGTGAGGTCACTCCTGCCTGGGTGGCACATGTCGCCTTGGCCACATGGGCCCTCTGGTTGCAGTTGGAGCGTGCTGGGAGCCCCCTCCCGTCGGTGATGAGGGCCCTCTGGCGTCAGGCCCTAACTGCTGGGCTCCCCACATTTTCTGATGTGTGCCCACTGGTGCGATGACACTCCTGCCAGGTTCCCATCCCCATGCGGATTTGGGCCTTCTGTTCTGAGGTGCCAACGGCTGGGTTGCTCACAGCGTCAGGATGTGGGCCCTCTGCTGTGAGTTCACTCCGGCATGCATCCCATACCCTCGGTGCTCTGGGCCACCTGCTTGGAGCTTCCAACTGCAGGATTCCTTACCTTTTTTCTTCTATGGGCCGTGTGTTGTGAGACACTTCCTGCATGCCTCACTCTGAGCCCCTTGTTGATGTGGGTCTTCTGGTTTGAGGCCACATGTGGTGGGTTCCTCGCCTTTAAATGATGTGGCCCCACTGGAGTGAGAACACTCCTGCCTGGTTCCCATCCCCTTGGGGATGTGGGCCCTCTGGTGAGAGTCTCATCCTGGTTGGGTTCCTCAGAGTTTCGAAAGGTTGGCCCTCTGCCCTGAGGTCACTCCTGCCTGGCTGGCACACCCCGCCTTGGTGACGTCGGCCCTCTGGCGGCAGTTGGAGCGTGCTGGGAGCCTTCTCCTCTCGGTGATGAGGACATTCTGGTGTCAGGCCCTAACTGCTGGGTACCCACATTTTCTGATACGTGTTAAGTGGTGAGAGGACACTACTGCCAGGTACCCACCCCCATGCGGTTTTGGGCCTTCTTCTCTGGGGTCACAACGGCTGGGTTGCTCACAGTGTCAGGATGTGGCCCCTCTGCTGTGACTTCAATCCGGCATGGATCCCATTGCCTCGGTGCTCTGGGACAAGTGCTTGGAGCTTCCAACTGCTGGATTCCTCACATTTTTTATTCTATGGGCCCTGCGTTGTGAGGCTAGTCCTCCGAGCCCCTTGGAGATGTGGGTCCTCTGGTTTAGGTCCTCTGGTTTAGGCCACATGTTCTGGGTTCCTCACCTTTCTATGATTTGGCCACACTGGTGTGAGGCCACTCCTGCCTGGATCCCATTCCCTTGGTGATGTGGGCCTTCTGGTGAGAGTCTTATCCTGGCTGGGTACTTCACCCTTCTGTGACGTAGACACTCTGCTGTGAGGTCACTGCTGCCTGGCTGGCGCACGTCACCTTGGCGACGTGGGCCCTCAGCTGGGAGTTGGTGCCTGCTGGGAGTCTCCTCCCCTCGGTAATGAGGGTCCTCTGGCGTCAGGCCCTAACTCCTGGGCTCCCATACTCTTCTGATGTGTGCCCTCTGGTGGGAGTACACTCCTGCCAGGTTCCCAACCACATGGGAATATGGGCCTTCTGCTCTGTGGTCCCAACCGCTGGGTTGTTCACAGTTTCGTGATGAGGGCCCTCTGTTGTGAGTTCACACCGGCCGGGATCCCATAGCCTCGCTGCTCCTTGCCGCCTGCTGGGAGGTTCCAACTGCGGGATTCCTCACCTTTTTTATTTTATGGGCCCTCTGTTTGAGACACCTCCTACCTGCCTCACTCTGAGCCCCTTGTTGATGTGGGTCCTCTGGTTTAGGCCATATGTTCTGGGTTCCTCACTTTTCTATGATTTGGCCATACTGGTGTGAGGCCACTCCTGCCTGGTTCTGATCCCCTTGGTGATGTGGGCCCTCTGGTGAGAGTCTTATCCTGGCTGGGTTCCTCCCCCTTCTGTGACGTAGGCCCTCTGCTGTGAGGTCACTCCTGCCTGGCTGACGCACGTCACCTTGGCGACGTGGGCCCTCAGTTGGGACTTGGTGCCTGCTGGGAGTCTCCTCCCCTCGGTAATGAGGGCCTTCTGGCGTCAGGCCCCAACTCCTGGGCTCCCAAAGTTTTCTGATGTGTGCCCTGTGGTGCGAGTACACTCCTGCCAGTTTACCAACCCCATGGGAATGTGGGCCTTCTGTTCTGTGGTCCCAACACCTATGTTGTTCACAGTTTCATGATGAGGGCCCTCTGTTGTGAGTTCACACTGGCCGGAATCCCATAGCCTCGCTGCTCCTTGCCGCATGCTAGGAGGTTCCAACTGCGGGATTCCTCACCTTTTTTATTCTATGGGTCCACTGTTTGGAGGCTCCTCCTGCCTGCCTCACTCCCAGCCCCTTGGAGATGTGGGTCCTCTTGTTTAGGCCACATGTTCTGGGTTCCTCACCTTTCTATGATTTGGCCACAGTGGTGTGAGGCCACTCCTGCCTGGCTTGCTCCCGTTGCCTTGGTGACGTCGGACCTCTGGTGGCAGTTGGAGCCTTCTTGTACCCTCCTCTCCAAGGTGATGAGGGCCCTCTTACGTCAGGCTCTAACTGCTGGGTTCCCCACGATTTCGGATGTGAGCCCAGTGAAGCCAGGACACTCCTGTAAGGTTCCAATCCTCATGGGGATGTGGGCCTTCTGCTCTGTGGTCTCAACGTCTGGGTTGCTCACAGTTTCGTTATGTTGGCACTCCGGTGTTAGTTCACTCAGGCCTAGATCCCATAGCCTCTGTGCTCTGGGCCGCCTGCTGGGAGGTTCCAACTGCTGGATTCCTCACCTTTCTTATACTTTGGGCCCTGTGTTGTGAGGCTCCTCCTGCCTGCCTCACACCGAGCCCCTTGGTGATGTAGGTCTTCTGGTTTGAGACCACGTGTGCCGTTTGCCTCACCTTTTAGGGATGTGGCCCTACTGGTGCGATGACACTCCTGCCAGGTTCCCATCCCCATGCAGGTTTGGACCTTCTGTTCTGAGGTCCCAGCGGCTGGGTTGCTCACAGTGTCAGGATGTGCGCCCTCTGCTGTGAGTTCACTCCGGCATGGATCCCATTGCCTCGGTGCCCTGGGCCACCTGCTTGGAGCTTCCAACTGCTGGATTCCTCACCTTTTTTCTTCTATGGGCCCTGTGTTGTGAGACATCTCCTGCCTGACTCACTCCGAGCCCCTTTTTGATGTGGCTGTTCTGGTTTGAAGCCACATGTGCTGGGTTCCTCACCTTTCAATGATGTGGCCCCACTGGTGTGAGCACACTCCTGCCTGGTTCGCATCCCCTTGGTGATGTGGACCCTCTGGTGAGAGTCTGATCCTGGTTGGGTTCCTCACACTTCTGTGAGTTTGGCCCTCTGCTCTGAGGTCATTCTTTCCTGGCTGGAACACCCAGCCGTGGCGACGTCGGCCCTCTGGTGGCAGTTGGAGCGGGCTGGGAGCCTCCTCCCCTCAGTGATGAGGGCCCTTTGGCGTCAGGCCCTAACTGCTGGGTACCCACATTTTCTAGTACGTACTAAGTGGTGCGAGGATAGTCCTGCCAGGTTCCCATCCACATGGGGATGTGGGCCTTCTGCTCTGAGGTCCCAACGGCTGGGTTGCTCACAGTTTCATGATGTGGGCCCTCTGCTGTGAGTTCACTTCAGCCTGGATCCCATAGACTCCGTGCTCTGGGCCGCCTGCTGCGAGGTTCCAACTGCTGGATTCCTCACATTTTTTAATCTATGGGCCCTGTGTTGTTAGGCTAGTCCTGCCTGCCTCACTCCGAGCACCTTGGAGATGTGGTTCCTGTGGTTTAGGCCACATGTTCTGGGTTCCTCACCTTTCCATTATTTGGCCACACTGGTGTGAGGATACTTCTGCCTGGTTCCGATCCCCTTGGTGATGTGGGCCCTCTGGTGAGAGTCTTATCCTGGCTGGGCTCCTCACCCTTCTGTGACATTTGCCCTCTTCTGTGAGGTCACTCCTGCCTGGCTAGCGCACGTCACCTTGGCGACGTGGGCCCTCACTTGGGATTTGGTGCCTGCTGGGAGTTTCCTCCTTTCGGTAATGAGGGCCCTCTGGCGTCAGGCCCTAACTCCTGGGCTCCCAAACTTTTCTGATGTGTGCCCTGTGGTGCGAGTACACTCCTGCCAAGTTGCCAACCCCATGGGAATGTGGGCCTTCTGCTCTGTGGACTCAACGCCTGGGTTGTTCACAGTTTCATGATGAGGGCCCTCTGTTGTGAGTTCACACTGGCCGGGATCCCATAGCCTCGCTGCTCCTTGCCACCGGCTGGGACGTTCCAACTGCGGAATTCCTCACCTTTTTTATTCTATGGGCCCTCTGTTTTGAGGCTACTCCTGCCTGCCTCCCTCGCAGACCCTTGGTGATGTGTGTCCTCTGGTTTGAGGCCACGTGTGTTGGGTCCCTCACCTTTCGATGATATGGCCCCAATGGTGTGAGGACACTCCTGCCTGGTTCACATCCCCTTGTTGTTGTGGGCCCTCTGGTGAAAGTCTGATCCTTGCTGGGTTCCTGACCCTTCTTTGAGGTGGGCCCTCTTCTGTGAGGTAACTCCTGCCTGGCTTGCTCCCATTGCCTTGGTGACGTCGGCCATCTGGTGGCAGTTGCAGCCTGCTGGGAGCCTCCTCTCCTAGGTGATGAGCGCCCTCTGGCATCAGGCTCTAACTGCTGGGCACCCCACGATTTCTGACTGAGCCCAGTGATGCCAGGACACTCCTGTAAGGTTCCCATCCCCATGCGGATGTGGGCCTTCTGCTCTGTGGTCCCATCGCCTGGGTTGCTCACAGTTTCGTGATGTTGGTTCTCTGGTGTTAGTTCACTCAGGCCTAGATCCCATAGCCTCTGTGCTCTGGCGCGACTGCTGGGAGGTTCCAACTGCTGGATTCCACCCCTTTTTTATACTTTGGGCCCTGTGTGTGAGGCTCCTCCTGCCTGCCTCACTCCAAGCCCCTTGGTGATGTAGGTCCTCTGGTTTGAGGCCACATGTGCCGGTTGCCTCACCTTTTAGGTATGTGACCCCACTGGTGTGAGGACACTCCTGACTTGTTCCCATCCTCTTGTTGATGTGGGCCCTCTGGTGAGAGTCTGACCCTGGCTTGATTCCTCACACTTCTGGGAGGTGGGTCCTCTGCTGTGAGGTCACTCCTGCCTGGGTGGCACATGTCGCCTTGGCCACATGGGCCCTCTGGTTGCAGTTGGAGCGTGCTGGGAGCCTCCTCCCGTCGGTGATGAGGGCCCTCTGGCGTCAGGCCCTAACTGCTGGGCTCCCCACATTTTCTGATGTGTGCCCACTGGTGCGATGACACTCCTGCCAGGTTCCCATCCCCATGCGGATTTGGGCCTTCTGTTCTGAGGTGCCAACGGCTGGGTTGCTCACAGTGTCAGGATGTGGGCCCTCTGCTGTGAGTTCACTCCGGCATGCATCCCATACCCTCGGTGCTCTGGGCCACCTGCTTGGAGCTTCCAACTGAAGGATTCCTTACCTTTTTCCTTCTATGGGCCGTGTGTTGTGAGACACTTCCTGCATGCCTCACTCTGAGCCCCTTGTTGATGTGGGTCTTCTGGTTTGAGGCCACATGTGGTGGGTTCCTCGCCTTTCAATGATGTGGCCCCACTGGAGTGAGAACACTCCTGCCTGGTTCCCATCCCCTTGGGGATGTGGGCCCTCTGGTGAGAGTCTCATCCTGGTTGGGTTCCTCAGAGTTTCGTAAGGTTGGCCCTCTGCCCTGAGGTCACTCCTGCCTGGCTGGCACACCCCGTCTTGGTGACGTCGGCCCTCTGGCGGCAGTTGGAGCGTGCTGAGAGCCTTCTCCTCTCGGTGATGAGGACATTCTGCTGTCAGGCCCTAACTGCTGGGTACCCACATTTTCTGATACGTGTTAAGTGGTGAGAGGACACTACTGCCAGGTACCCATCCCCATGCGGTTTTGGGCCTTCTTCTCTGGGGTCACAACGGCTGGGTTGCTCACAGTGTCAGGATGTGGCCCCTCTGCTGTGACTTCAATCCGGCATGGATCCCATTGCCTCGGTGCTCTGGGACAAGTGCTTGGAGCTTCCAACTGCTGGATTCCTCACATTTTTTATTCTATGGGCCCTGCGTTTTGAGGCTAGTCCTCCGAGCCCTTTGGAGATGTGGGTCCTCTGGTTTAGGTCCTCTGGTTTAGGCCACATGTTCTGGGTTCCTCACCTTTCTATGATTTGGCCACACTGGTGTGAGGCCACTCCTGCCTGGATCCCATTCCCTTGGTGATGTGGGCCTTCTGGTGAGAGTCTTATCCTGGCTGGGTACTTCACCCTTCTGTGACGTAGACACTCTGCTGTGAGGTCACTGCTACCTGGCTGGCGCACGTCACCTTGGCGACGTGGGCCCTCAGCTGGGAGTTGGTGCCTGCTGGGAGTCTCCTCCCCTCTGTAATGAGGGTCCTCTGGCGTCAGGCCCTAACTCCTGGGCTCCCATACTCTTCTGATGTGTGCCCTCTGGTGGGAGTACACTCCTGCCAGGTTCCCAACCACATGGGAATATGGGCCTTCTGCTCTGTGGTCCCAACCGCTGGGTTGTTCACAGTTTCGTGATGAGGGCCCTCTGTTGTGAGTTCACACCGGCCGGGATCCCATAGCCTCGCTGCTCCTTGCCGCCTGCTGGGAGGTTCCAACTGCGGGATTCCTCACCTTTTTTATTTTATGGGCCCTCTGTTTGAGACACCTCCTACCTGCCTCACTCTGAGCCCCTTGTTGATGTGGGTCCTCTGGTTTAGGCCATATGTTCTGGGTTCCTCACTTTTCTATGATTTGGCCATACTGGTGTGAGGCCACTCCTGCCTGGTTCTGATCCCCTTGGTGATGTGGGCCCTCTGGTGAGAGTCTTATCCTGGCTGGGTTCCTCCCCCTTCTGTGACGTAGGCCCTCTGCTGTGAGGTCACTCCTGCCTGGCTGACGCACGTCACCTTGGCGACGTGGGCCCTCAGTTGGGACTTGGTGCCTGCTGGGAGTCTCCTCCCCTCGGTAATGAGGGCCTTCTGGCGTCAGGCCCCAACTCCTGGGCTCCCAAAGTTTTCTGATGTGTGCCCTGTGGTGCGAGTACACTCCTGCCAGTTTACCAACCCCATGGGAATGTGGGCCTTCTGTTCTGTGGTCCCAACACCTATGTTGTTCACAGTTTCATGATGAGGGCCCTCTGTTGTGAGTTCACACTGGCCGGGATCCCATAGCCTCGCTGCTCCTTGCCGCATGCTAGGAGGTTCCAACTGCGGGATTCCTCACCTTTTTTATTCTATGGGTCCACTGTTTGGAGGCTCCTCCTGCCTGCCTCACTCCCAGCCCCTTGGAGATGTGGGTCCTCTTGTTTAGGCCACATGTTCTGGGTTCCTCACCTTTCTATGATTTTGCCACAGTGGTGTGAGGCCACTCCTGCCTGCTTTGCTCCCGTTGCCTTGGTGACGTCGGACCTCTGGTGGCAGTTGGAGCCTTCTTGTACCCTCCTCTCCAAGGTGATGAGGGCCCTCTTACGTCAGGCTCTAACTGCTGGGCTCCCCACGATTTCTGATGTGAGCCCAGTGATGCCAGGACACTCCTGTAAGGTTCCAATCCTCATGGGGATGTGGGCCTTCTGCTCTGTGGTCTCAACGTCTGGGTTGCTCACAGTTTCGTTATGTTGGCACTCCGGTGTTAGTTCACTCAGGCCTAGATCCCATAGCCTCTGTGCTCTGGGCCGCCTGCTGGGAGGTTCCAACTGCTGGATTCCTCACCTTTCTTATACTTTGGGCCCTGTGTTGTGAGGCTCCTCCTGCCTGCCTCACACCGAGCCCCTTGGTGATGTAGGCCTTCTGGTTTGAGACCACGTGTGCCGTTTGCCTCACCTTTTAGGGATGTGGCCCTACTGGTGCGATGACACTCCTGCCAGGTTCCCATCCCCATGCAGGTTTGGACCTTCTGTTCTGAGGTCCCAGCGGCTGGGTTGCTCACAGTGTCAGGATGTGCGCCCTCTGCTGTGAGTTCACTCCGGCATGGATCCCATTGCCTCGGTGCCCTGGGCCACCTGCTTGGAGCTTCCAACTGCTGGATTCCTCACCTTTTTTCTTCTATGGGCCCTGTGTTGTGAGACATCTCCTGCCTGACTCACTCCGAGCCCCTTTTTGATGTGGCTGTTCTGGTTTGAAGCCACATGTGCTGGGTTCCTCACCTTTCAATGATGTGGCCCCACTGGTGTGAGCACACTCCTGCCTGGTTCGCATCCCCTTGGTGATGTGGACCCTCTGGTGAGAGTCTGATCCTGGTTGGGTTCCTCACACTTCTGTGAGTTTGGCTCTCTGCTCTGAGGTCATTCCTTCCTGGCTGGAACACCCAGCCGTGGCGACGTCGGCCCTCTGGTGGCAGTTGGTGTGGGCTGGGAGCCTCCTCCCCTCAGTGATGAGGGCCCTTTGGTGTCAGGCCCTAACTGCTGGGTACCCACATTTTCTAGTACGTACTAAGTGGTGCGAGGATAGTCCTGCCAGGTTCCCATCCACATGGGGATGTGGGCCTTCTGCTCTGAGGTCCCAACGGCTGGGTTGCTCACAGTTTCATGATGTGGGCCCTCTCCTGTGAGTTCACTTCGGCCTGGATCCCATAGACTCCGTGCTCTGGGCCGCCTGCTGCGAGGTTCCAACTGCTGGATTCCTCACATTTTTTAATCTATGGGCCCTGTGTTGTTAGGCTAGTCCTGCCTGCCTCACTCCGAGCACCTTGGAGATGTGGTTCCTGTGGTTTAGGCCACATGTTCTGGGTTCCTCACCTTTCCATTATTTGGCCACACTGGTGTGAGGATACTTCTGCCTGGTTCCGATCCCCTTGGTGATGTGGGCCCTCTGGTGAGAGTCTTATCCTGGCTGGGTTCCTCACCCTTCTGTGACATTTGCCCTCTTCTGTGAGGTCACTCCTGCCTGGCTAGCGCACGTCACCTTGGCGACGTGGGCCCTCAGTTGGGATTTGGTGCCTGCTGGGAGTTTCCTCCTTTCGGTAATGAGGGCCCTCTGGCGTCAGGCCCTAACTCCTGGGCTCCCAAACTTTTCTGATGTGTGCCCTGTGGTGCGAGTACACTCCTGCCAAGTTGCCAACCCCATGGGAATGTGGGCCTTCTGCTCTGTGGACTCAACGCCTGGGTTGTTCACAGTTTCATGATGAGGGCCCTCTGTTGTGAGTTCACACCGGCCGGGATCCCATAGCCTCGCTGCTCCTTGCCACCAGCTGGGACGTTCCAACTGCGGGATTCCTCACCTTTTTTCATTCTATGGGCCCTCTGTTTTGAGGCTACTCCTGCCTGCCTCCCTCGCAGACCCTTGGTGATGTGTGTCCTCTGGTTTGAGGCCACGTGTGTTGGGTCCCTCACCTTTCGATGATATGGCCCCAATGGTGTGAGGACACTCCTGCCTGGTTCACATCCCCTTGTTGTTGTGGGCCCTCTGGTGAAAGTCTGATCCTTGCTGGGTTCCTGACCCTTCTTTGAGGTGGGCCCTCTTCTGTGAGGTAACTCCTGCCTGGCTTGCTCCCATTGCCTTGGTGACGTCGGCCATCTGGTGGCAGTTGGAGCCTGCTGGGAGCCTCCTCTCCTAGGTGATGAGGGCCCTCTGGCATCAGGCTCTAACTGCTGGGCACCCCACGTTTTCTGACTGAGCCCAGTGATGCCAGGACACTCCTGTAAGGTTCCCATCCCCATGCGGATGTGGGCCTTCTGCTCTGTGGTCCCATCGCCTGGGTTGCTCACAGTTTCGTGATGTTGGTTCTCTGGTGTTAGTTCACTCAGGCCTAGATCCCATAGCCTCTGTGCTCTGGCGCGACTGCTGGGAGGTTCCAACTGCTGGATTCCGCCCCTTTTTTATACTTTGGGCCCTGTGTGTGAGGCTCCTCCTGCCTGCCTCACTCCAAGCCCCTTGGTGATGTAGGTCCTCTGGTTTGAGGCCACATGTGCCGGTTGCCTCACCCTTTAGGTATGTGACCCCACTGGTGTGAGGACACTCCTGACTGGTTCCCATCCTCTTGTTGATGTGGGCCCTCTGGTGAGAGTCTGACCCTGGCTTGATTCCTCACACTTCTGGGAGGTGGGTCCTCTGCTGTGAGGTCACTCCTGCCTGGGTGGCACATGTCGCCTTGGCCACATGGGCCCTCTGGTTGCAGTTGGAGCGTGCTGGGTGCCCCCTCCCGTCGGTGATGAGGGCCCTCTGGCGTCAGGCCCTAACTGCTGGGCTCCCCACATTTTCTGATGTGTGCCCACTGGTGCGATGACACTCCTGCCAGGTTCCCATCCCCATGCGGATTTGGGCCTTCTGTTCTGAGGTGCCAACGGCTGGGTTGCTCACAGCGTCAGGATGTGGGCCCTCTGCTGTGAGTTCACTCCGGCATGCATCCCATACCCTCGGTGCTCTGGGCCACCTGCTTGGAGCTTCCAACTGCAGGATTCCTTACCTTTTTTCTTCTATGGGCCGTGTGTTGTGAGACACTTCCTGCATGCCTCACTCTGAGCCCCTTGTTGATGTGGGTCTTCTGGTTTGAGGCCACATGTGGTGGGTTCCTCGCCTTTAAATGATGTGGCCCCACTGGAGTGAGAACACTCCTGCCTGGTTCCCATCCCCTTGGGGATGTGGGCCCTCTGGTGAGAGTCTCATCCTGGTTGGGTTCCTCAGAGTTTCGAAAGGTTGGCCCTCTGCCCTGAGGTCACTCCTGCCTGGCTGGCACACCCCGCCTTGGTGACGTCGGCCCTCTGGCGGCAGTTGGAGCGTGCTGGGAGCCTTCTCCTCTCGGTGATGAGGACATTCTGGTGTCAGGCCCTAACTGCTGGGTACCCACATTTTCTGATACGTGTTAAGTGGTGAGAGGACACTACTGCCAGGTACCCACCCCCATGCGGTTTTGGGCCTTCTTCTCTGGGGTCACAACGGCTGGGTTGCTCACAGTGTCAGGATGTGGCCCCTCTGCTGTGACTTCAATCCGGCATGGATCCCATTGCCTCGGTGCTCTGGGACAAGTGCTTGGAGCTTCCAACTGCTGGATTCCTCACATTTTTTATTCTATGGGCCCTGCGTTGTGAGGCTAGTCCTCCGAGCCCCTTGGAGATGTGGGTCCTCTGGTTTAGGTCCTCTGGTTTAGGCCACATGTTCTGGGTTCCTCACCTTTCTATGATTTGGCCACACTGGTGTGAGGCCACTCCTGCCTGGATCCCATTCCCTTGGTGATGTGGGCCTTCTGGTGAGAGTCTTATCCTGGCTGGGTACTTCACCCTTCTGTGACGTAGACACTCTGCTGTGAGGTCACTGCTGCCTGGCTGGCGCACGTCACCTTGGCGACGTGGGCCCTCAGCTGGGAGTTGGTGCCTGCTGGGAGTCTCCTCCCCTCGGTAATGAGGGTCCTCTGGCGTCAGGCCCTAACTCCTGGGCTCCCATACTCTTCTGATGTGTGCCCT
This sequence comes from Delphinapterus leucas, assembly GCF_059928025.1. Classification (NCBI taxonomy): domain Eukaryota; kingdom Metazoa; phylum Chordata; class Mammalia; order Artiodactyla; family Monodontidae; genus Delphinapterus; species Delphinapterus leucas. Next base: position 19,132,993 of record NW_028322233.1, on the reverse strand, counting down.
CTGGTGGGAGTACACTCCTGCCAGGTTCCCAACCACATGGGAATATGGGCCTTCTGCTCTGTGGTCCCAACCGCTGGGTTGTTCACAGTTTCGTGATGAGGGCCCTCTGTTGTGAGTTCACACCGGCCGGGATCCCATAGCCTCGCTGCTCCTTGCCGCCTGCTGGGAGGTTCCAACTGCGGGATTCCTCACCTTTTTTATTTTATGGGCCCTCTGTTTGAGACACCTCCTACCTGCCTCACTCTGAGCCCCTTGTTGATGTGGGTCCTCTGGTTTAGGCCATATGTTCTGGGTTCCTCACTTTTCTATGATTTGGCCATACTGGTGTGAGGCCACTCCTGCCTGGTTCTGATCCCCTTGGTGATGTGGGCCCTCTGGTGAGAGTCTTATCCTGGCTGGGTTCCTCCCCCTTCTGTGACGTAGGCCCTCTGCTGTGAGGTCACTCCTGCCTGGCTGACGCACGTCACCTTGGCGACGTGGGCCCTCAGTTGGGACTTGGTGCCTGCTGGGAGTCTCCTCCCCTCGGTAATGAGGGCCTTCTGGCGTCAGGCCCCAACTCCTGGGCTCCCAAAGTTTTCTGATGTGTGCCCTGTGGTGCGAGTACACTCTTGCCAGTTTACCAACCCCATGGGAATGTGGGCCTTCTGTTCTGTGGTCCCAACACCTATGTTGTTCACAGTTTCATGATGAGGGCCCTCTGTTGTGAGTTCACACTGGCCGGAATCCCATAGCCTCGCTGCTCCTTGCCGCATGCTAGGAGGTTCCAACTGCGGGATTCCTCACCTTTTTTATTCTATGGGTCCACTGTTTGGAGGCTCCTCCTGCCTGCCTCACTCCCAGCCCCTTGGAGATGTGGGTCCTCTTGTTTAGGCCACATGTTCTGGGTTCCTCACCTTTCTATGATTTGGCCACAGTGGTGTGAGGCCACTCCTGCCTGGCTTGCTCCCGTTGCCTTGGTGACGTCGGACCTCTGGTGGCAGTTGGAGCCTTCTTGTACCCTCCTCTCCAAGGTGATGAGGGCCCTCTTACGTCAGGCTCTAACTGCTGGGTTCCCCACGATTTCGGATGTGAGCCCAGTGAAGCCAGGACACTCCTGTAAGGTTCCAATCCTCATGGGGATGTGGGCCTTCTGCTCTGTGGTCTCAACGTCTGGGTTGCTCACAGTTTCGTTATGTTGGCACTCCGGTGTTAGTTCACTCAGGCCTAGATCCCATAGCCTCTGTGCTCTGGGCCGCCTGCTGGGAGGTTCCAACTGCTGGATTCCTCACCTTTCTTATACTTTGGGCCCTGTGTTGTGAGGCTCCTCCTGCCTGCCTCACACCGAGCCCCTTGGTGATGTAGGTCTTCTGGTTTGAGACCACGTGTGCCGTTTGCCTCACCTTTTAGGGATGTGGCCCTACTGGTGCGATGACACTCCTGCCAGGTTCCCATCCCCATGCAGGTTTGGACCTTCTGTTCTGAGGTCCCAGCGGCTGGGTTGCTCACAGTGTCAGGATGTGCGCCCTCTGCTGTGAGTTCACTCCGGCATGGATCCCATTGCCTCGGTGCCCTGGGCCACCTGCTTGGAGCTTCCAACTGCTGGATTCCTCACCTTTTTTCTTCTATGGGCCCTGTGTTGTGAGACATCTCCTGCCTGACTCACTCCGAGCCCCTTTTTGATGTGGCTGTTCTGGTTTGAAGCCACATGTGCTGGGTTCCTCACCTTTCAATGATGTGGCCCCACTGGTGTGAGCACACTCCTGCCTGGTTCGCATCCCCTTGGTGATGTGGACCCTCTGGTGAGAGTCTGATCCTGGTTGGGTTCCTCACACTTCTGTGAGTTTGGCCCTCTGCTCTGAGGTCATTCTTTCCTGGCTGGAACACCCAGCCGTGGCGACGTCGGCCCTCTGGTGGCAGTTGGAGTGGGCTGGGAGCCTCCTCCCCTCAGTGATGAGGGCCCTTTGGCGTCAGGCCCTAACTGCTGGGTACCCACATTTTCTAGTACGTACTAAGTGGTGCGAGGATAGTCCTGCCAGGTTCCCATCCACATGGGGATGTGGGCCTTCTGCTCTGAGGTCCCAACGGCTGGGTTGCTCACAGTTTCATGATGTGGGCCCTCTGCTGTGAGTTCACTTCAGCCTGGATCCCATAGACTCCGTGCTCTGGGCCGCCTGCTGCGAGGTTCCAACTGCTGGATTCCTCACATTTTTTAATCTATGGGCCCTGTGTTGTTAGGCTAGTCCTGCCTGCCTCACTCCGAGCACCTTGGAGATGTGGTTCCTGTGGTTTAGGCCACATGTTCTGGGTTCCTCACCTTTCCATTATTTGGCCACACTGGTGTGAGGATACTTCTGCCTGGTTCCGATCCCCTTGGTGATGTGGGCCCTCTGGTGAGAGTCTTATCCTGGCTGGGCTCCTCACCCTTCTGTGACATTTGCCCTCTTCTGTGAGGTCACTCCTGCCTGGCTAGCGCACGTCACCTTGGCGACGTGGGCCCTCACTTGGGATTTGGTGCCTGCTGGGAGTTTCCTCCTTTCGGTAATGAGGGCCCTCTGGCGTCAGGCCCTAACTCCTGGGCTCCCAAACTTTTCTGATGTGTGCCCTGTGGTGCGAGTACACTCCTGCCAAGTTGCCAACCCCATGGGAATGTGGGCCTTCTGCTCTGTGGACTCAACGCCTGGGTTGTTCACAGTTTCATGATGAGGGCCCTCTGTTGTGAGTTCACACTGGCCGGGATCCCATAGCCTCGCTGCTCCTTGCCACCGGCTGGGACGTTCCAACTGCGGAATTCCTCACCTTTTTTATTCTATGGGCCCTCTGTTTTGAGGCTACTCCTGCCTGCCTCCCTCGCAGACCCTTGGTGATGTGTGTCCTCTGGTTTGAGGCCACGTGTGTTGGGTCCCTCACCTTTCGATGATATGGCCCCAATGGTGTGAGGACACTCCTGCCTGGTTCACATCCCCTTGTTGTTGTGGGCCCTCTGGTGAAAGTCTGATCCTTGCTGGGTTCCTGACCCTTCTTTGAGGTGGGCCCTCTTCTGTGAGGTAACTCCTGCCTGGCTTGCTCCCATTGCCTTGGTGACGTCGGCCATCTGGTGGCAGTTGCAGCCTGCTGGGAGCCTCCTCTCCTAGGTGATGAGCGCCCTCTGGCATCAGGCTCTAACTGCTGGGCACCCCACGATTTCTGACTGAGCCCAGTGATGCCAGGACACTCCTGTAAGGTTCCCATCCCCATGCGGATGTGGGCCTTCTGCTCTGTGGTCCCATCGCCTGGGTTGCTCACAGTTTCGTGATGTTGGTTCTCTGGTGTTAGTTCACTCAGGCCTAGATCGCATAGCCTCTGTGCTCTGGCGCGACTGCTGGGAGGTTCCAACTGCTGGATTCCACCCCTTTTTTATACTTTGGGCCCTGTGTGTGAGGCTCCTCCTGCCTGCCTCACTCCAAGCCCCTTGGTGATGTAGGTCCTCTGGTTTGAGGCCACATGTGCCGGTTGCCTCACCTTTTAGGTATGTGACCCCACTGGTGTGAGGACACTCCTGACTGGTTCCCATCCTCTTGTTGATGTGGGCCCTCTGGTGAGAGTCTGACCCTGGCTTGATTCCTCACACTTCTGGGAGGTGGGTCCTCTGCTGTGAGGTCACTCCTGCCTGGGTGGCACATGTCGCCTTGGCCACATGGGCCCTCTGGTTGCAGTTGGAGCGTGCTGGGAGCCTCCTCCCGTCGGTGATGAGGGCCCTCTGGCGTCAGGCCCTAACTGCTGGGCTCCCCACATTTTCTGATGTGTGCCCACTGGTGCGATGACACTCCTGCCAGGTTCCCATCCCCATGCGGATTTGGGCCTTCTGTTCTGAGGTGCCAACGGCTGGGTTGCTCACAGTGTCAGGATGTGGGCCCTCTGCTGTGAGTTCACTCCGGCATGCATCCCATACCCTCGGTGCTCTGGGCCACCTGCTTGGAGCTTCCAACTGCAGGATTCCTTACCTTTTTCCTTCTATGGGCCGTGTGTTGTGAGACACTTCCTGCATGCCTCACTCTGAGCCCCTTGTTGATGTGGGTCTTCTGGTTTGAGGCCACATGTGGTGGGTTCCTCGCCTTTCAATGATGTGGCCCCACTGGAGTGAGAACACTCCTGCCTGGTTCCCATCCCCTTGGGGATGTGGGCCCTCTGGTGAGAGTCTCATCCTGGTTGGGTTCCTCAGAGTTTCGTAAGGTTGGCCCTCTGCCCTGAGGTCACTCCTGCCTGGCTGGCACACCCCGTCTTGGTGACGTCGGCCCTCTGGCGGCAGTTGGAGCGTGCTGAGAGCCTTCTCCTCTCGGTGATGAGGACATTCTGCTGTCAGGCCCTAACTGCTGGGTACCCACATTTTCTGATACGTGTTAAGTGGTGAGAGGACACTACTGCCAGGTACCCATCCCCATGCGGTTTTGGGCCTTCTTCTCTGGGGTCACAACGGCTGGGTTGCTCACAGTGTCAGGATGTGGCCCCTCTGCTGTGACTTCAATCCGGCATGGATCCCATTGCCTCGGTGCTCTGGGACAAGTGCTTGGAGCTTCCAACTGCTGGATTCCTCACATTTTTTATTCTATGGGCCCTGCGTTTTGAGGCTAGTCCTCCGAGCCCTTTGGAGATGTGGGTCCTCTGGTTTAGGTCCTCTGGTTTAGGCCACATGTTCTGGGTTCCTCACCTTTCTATGATTTGGCCACACTGGTGTGAGGCCACTCCTGCCTGGATCCCATTCCCTTGGTGATGTGGGCCTTCTGGTGAGAGTCTTATCCTGGCTGGGTACTTCACCCTTCTGTGACGTAGACACTCTGCTGTGAGGTCACTGCTACCTGGCTGGCGCACGTCACCTTGGCGACGTGGGCCCTCAGCTGGGAGTTGGTGCCTGCTGGGAGTCTCCTCCCCTCTGTAATGAGGGTCCTCTGGCGTCAGGCCCTAACTCCTGGGCTCCCATACTCTTCTGATGTGTGCCCTCTGGTGGGAGTACACTCCTGCCAGGTTCCCAACCACATGGGAATATGGGCCTTCTGCTCTGTGGTCCCAACCGCTGGGTTGTTCACAGTTTCGTGATGAGGGCCCTCTGTTGTGAGTTCACACCGGCCGGGATCCCATAGCCTCGCTGCTCCTTGCCGCCTGCTGGGAGGTTCCAACTGCGGGATTCCTCACCTTTTTTATTTTATGGGCCCTCTGTTTGAGACACCTCCTACCTGCCTCACTCTGAGCCCCTTGTTGATGTGGGTCCTCTGGTTTAGGCCATATGTTCTGGGTTCCTCACTTTTCTATGATTTGGCCATACTGGTGTGAGGCCACTCCTGCCTGGTTCTGATCCCCTTGGTGATGTGGGCCCTCTGGTGAGAGTCTTATCCTGGCTGGGTTCCTCCCCCTTCTGTGACGTAGGCCCTCTGCTGTGAGGTCACTCCTGCCTGGCTGACGCACGTCACCTTGGCGACGTGGGCCCTCAGTTGGGACTTGGTGCCTGCTGGGAGTCTCCTCCCCTCGGTAATGAGGGCCTTCTGGCGTCAGGCCCCAACTCCTGGGCTCCCAAAGTTTTCTGATGTGTGCCCTGTGGTGCGAGTACACTCCTGCCAGTTTACCAACCCCATGGGAATGTGGGCCTTCTGTTCTGTGGTCCCAACACCTATGTTGTTCACAGTTTCATGATGAGGGCCCTCTGTTGTGAGTTCACACTGGCCGGGATCCCATAGCCTCGCTGCTCCTTGCCGCATGCTAGGAGGTTCCAACTGCGGGATTCCTCACCTTTTTTATTCTATGGGTCCACTGTTTGGAGGCTCCTCCTGCCTGCCTCACTCCCAGCCCCTTGGAGATGTGGGTCCTCTTGTTTAGGCCACATGTTCTGGGTTCCTCACCTTTCTATGATTTTGCCACAGTGGTGTGAGGCCACTCCTGCCTGCTTTGCTCCCGTTGCCTTGGTGACGTCGGACCTCTGGTGGCAGTTGGAGCCTTCTTGTACCCTCCTCTCCAAGGTGATGAGGGCCCTCTTACGTCAGGCTCTAACTGCTGGGCTCCCCACGATTTCTGATGTGAGCCCAGTGATGCCAGGACACTCCTGTAAGGTTCCAATCCTCATGGGGATGTGGGCCTTCTGCTCTGTGGTCTCAACGTCTGGGTTGCTCACAGTTTCGTTATGTTGGCACTCCGGTGTTAGTTCACTCAGGCCTAGATCCCATAGCCTCTGTGCTCTGGGCCGCCTGCTGGGAGGTTCCAACTGCTGGATTCCTCACCTTTCTTATACTTTGGGCCCTGTGTTGTGAGGCTCCTCCTGCCTGCCTCACACCGAGCCCCTTGGTGATGTAGGCCTTCTGGTTTGAGACCACGTGTGCCGTTTGCCTCACCTTTTAGGGATGTGGCCCTACTGGTGCGATGACACTCCTGCCAGGTTCCCATCCCCATGCAGGTTTGGACCTTCTGTTCTGAGGTCCCAGCGGCTGGGTTGCTCACAGTGTCAGGATGTGCGCCCTCTGCTGTGAGTTCACTCCGGCATGGATCCCATTGCCTCGGTGCCCTGGGCCAACTGCTTGGAGCTTCCAACTGCTGGATTCCTCACCTTTTTTCTTCTATGGGCCCTGTGTTGTGAGACATCTCCTGCCTGACTCACTCCGAGCCCCTTTTTGATGTGGCTGTTCTGGTTTGAAGCCACATGTGCTGGGTTCCTCACCTTTCAATGATGTGGCCCCACTGGTGTGAGCACACTCCTGCCTGGTTCGCATCCCCTTGGTGATGTGGACCCTCTGGTGAGAGTCTGATCCTGGTTGGGTTCCTCACACTTCTGTGAGTTTGGCCCTCTGCTCTGAGGTCATTCTTTCCTGGCTGGAACACCCAGCCGTGGCGACGTCGGCCCTCTGGTGGCAGTTGGAGTGGGCTGGGAGCCTCCTCCCCTCAGTGATGAGGGCCCTTTGGTGTCAGGCCCTAACTGCTGGGTACCCACATTTTCTAGTACGTACTAAGTGGTGCGAGGATAGTCCTGCCAGGTTCCCATCCACATGGGGATGTGGGCCTTCTGCTCTGAGGTCCCAACGGCTGGGTTGCTCACAGTTTCATGATGTGGGCCCTCTGCTGTGAGTTCACTTCAGCCTGGATCCCATAGACTCCGTGCTCTGGGCCGCCTGCTGCGAGGTTCCAACTGCTGGATTCCTCACATTTTTTAATCTATGGGCCCTGTGTTGTTAGGCTAGTCCTGCCTGCCTCACTCCGAGCACCTTGGAGATGTGGTTCCTGTGGTTTAGGCCACATGTTCTGGGTTCCTCACCTTTCCATTATTTGGCCACACTGGTGTGAGGATACTTCTGCCTGGTTCCGATCCCCTTGGTGATGTGGGCCCTCTGGTGAGAGTCTTATCCTGGCTGGGTTCCTCACCCTTCTGTGACATTTGCCCTCTTCTGTGAGGTCACTCCTGCCTGGCTAGCGCACGTCACCTTGGCGACGTGGGCCCTCAGTTGGGATTTGGTGCCTGCTGGGAGTTTCCTCCTTTCGGTAATGAGGGCCCTCTGGCGTCAGGCCCTAACTCCTGGGCTCCCAAACTTTTCTGATGTGTGCCCTGTGGTGCGAGTACACTCCTGCCAAGTTGCCAACCCCATGGGAATGTGGGCCTTCTGCTCTGTGGACTCAACGCCTGGGTTGTTCACAGTTTCATGATGAGGGCCCTCTGTTGTGAGTTCACACCGGCCGGGATCCCATAGCCTCGCTGCTCCTTGCCACCAGCTGGGACGTTCCAACTGCGGGATTCCTCACCTTTTTTCATTCTATGGGCCCTCTGTTTTGAGGCTACTCCTGCCTGCCTCCCTCGCAGACCCTTGGTGATGTGTGTCCTCTGGTTTGAGGCCACGTGTGTTGGGTCCCTCACCTTTCGATGATATGGCCCCAATGGTGTGAGGACACTCCTGCCTGGTTCACATCCCCTTGTTGTTGTGGGCCCTCTGGTGAAAGTCTGATCCTTGCTGGGTTCCTGACCCTTCTTTGAGGTGGGCCCTCTTCCTTGAGGTAACTCCTGCCTGGCTTGCTCCCATTGCCTTGGTGACGTCGGCCATCTGGTGGCAGTTGGAGCCTGCTGGGAGCCTCCTCTCCTAGGTGATGAGGGCCCTCTGGCATCAGGCTCTAACTGCTGGGCACCCCACGTTTTCTGACTGAGCCCAGTGATGCCAGGACACTCCTGTAAGGTTCCCATCCCCATGCGGATGTGGGCCTTCTGCTCTGTGGTCCCATCGCCTGGGTTGCTCACAGTTTCGTGATGTTGGTTCTCTGGTGTTAGTTCACTCAGGCCTAGATCCCATAGCCTCTGTGCTCTGGCGCGACTGCTGGGAGGTTCCAACTGCTGGATTCCGCCCCTTTTTTATACTTTGGGCCCTGTGTGTGAGGCTCCTCCTGCCTGCCTCACTCCAAGCCCCTTGGTGATGTAGGTCCTCTGGTTTGAGGCCACATGTGCCGGTTGCCTCACCCTTTAGGTATGTGACCCCACTGGTGTGAGGACACTCCTGACTGGTTCCCATCCTCTTGTTGATGTGGGCCCTCTGGTGAGAGTCTGACCCTGGCTTGATTCCTCACACTTCTGGGAGGTGGGTCCTCTGCTGTGAGGTCACTCCTGCCTGGGTGGCACATGTCGCCTTGGCCACATGGGCCCTCTGGTTGCAGTTAGAGCGTGCTGGGAGCCCCCTCCCGTCGGTGATGAGGGCCCTCTGGCGTCAGGCCCTAACTGCTGGGCTCCCCACATTTTCTGATGTGTGCCCACTGGTGCGATGACACTCCTGCCAGGTTCCCATCCCCATGCGGATTTGGGCCTTCTGTTCTGAGGTGCCAACGGCTGGGTTGCTCACAGCGTCAGGATGTGGGCCCTCTGCTGTGAGTTCACTCCGGCATGCATCCCATACCCTCGGTGCTCTGGGCCACCTGCTTGGAGCTTCCAACTGCAGGATTCCTTACCTTTTTTCTTCTATGGGCCGTGTGTTGTGAGACACTTCCTGCATGCCTCACTCTGAGCCCCTTGTTGATGTGGGGCTTCTGGTTTGAGGCCACATGTGGTGGGTTCCTCGCCTTTAAATGATGTGGCCCCACTGGAGTGAGAACACTCCTGCCTGGTTCCCATCCCCTTGGGGATGTGGGCCCTCTGGTGAGAGTCTCATCCTGGTTGGGTTCCTCAGAGTTTCGAAAGGTTGGCCCTCTGCCCTGAGGTCACTCCTGCCTGGCTGGCACACCCCGCCTTGGTGACGTCGGCCCTCTGGCGGCAGTTGGAGCGTGCTGGGAGCCTTCTCCTCTCGGTGATGAGGACATTCTGGTGTCAGGCCCTAACTGCTGGGTACCCACATTTTCTGATACGTGTTAAGTGGTGAGAGGACACTACTGCCAGGTACCCACCCCCATGCGGTTTTGGGCCTTCTTCTCTGGGGTCACAACGGCTGGGTTGCTCACAGTGTCAGGATGTGGCCCCTCTGCTGTGACTTCAATCCGGCATGGATCCCATTGCCTCGGTGCTCTGGGACAAGTGCTTGGAGCTTCCAACTGCTGGATTCCTCACATTTTTTATTCTATGGGCCCTGCGTTGTGAGGCTAGTCCTCCGAGCCCCTTGGAGATGTGGGTCCTCTGGTTTAGGTCCTCTGGTTTAGGCCACATGTTCTGGGTTCCTCACCTTTCTATGATTTGGCCACACTGGTGTGAGGCCACTCCTGCCTGGATCCCATTCCCTTGGTGATGTGGGCCTTCTGGTGAGAGTCTTATCCTGGCTGGGTACTTCACCCTTCTGTGACGTAGACACTCTGCTGTGAGGTCACTGCTGCCTGGCTGGCGCACGTCACCTTGGCGACGTGGGCCCTCAGCTGGGAGTTGGTGCCTGCTGGGAGTCTCCTCCCCTCGGTAATGAGGGTCCTCTGGCGTCAGGCCCTAACTCCTGGGCTCCCATACTCTTCTGATGTGTGCCCTCTGGTGGGAGTACACTCCTGCCAGGTTCCCAACCACATGGGAATATGGGCCTTCTGCTCTGTGGTCCCAACCGCTGGGTTGTTCACAGTTTCGTGATGAGGGCCCTCTGTTGTGAGTTCACACCGGCCGGGATCCCATAGCCTCGCTGCTCCTTGCCGCCTGCTGGGAGGTTCCAACTGCGGGATTCCTCACCTTTTTTATTTTATGGGCCCTCTGTTTGAGACACCTCCTACCTGCCTCACTCTGAGCCCCTTGTTGATGTGGGTCCTCTGGTTTAGGCCATATGTTCTGGGTTCCTCACTTTTCTATGATTTGGCCATACTGGTGTGAGGCCACTCCTGCCTGGTTCTGATCCCCTTGGTGATGTGGGCCCTCTGGTGAGAGTCTTATCCTGGCTGGGTTCCTCCCCCTTCTGTGACGTACGCCCTCTGCTGTGAGGTCACTCCTGCCTGGCTGACGCACGTCACCTTGGCGACGTGGGCCCTCAGTTGGGACTTGGTGCCTGCTGGGAGTCTCCTCCCCTCGGTAATGAGGGCCTTCTGGCGTCAGGCCCCAACTCCTGGGCTCCCAAAGTTTTCTGATGTGTGCCCTGTGGTGCGAGTACACTCCTGCCAGTTTACCAACCCCATGGGAATGTGGGCCTTCTGTTCTGTGGTCCCAACACCTATGTTGTTCACAGTTTCATGATGAGGGCCCTCTGTTGTGAGTTCACACTGGCCGGAATCCCATAGCCTCGCTGCTCCTTGCCGCATGCTAGGAGGTTCCAACTGCGGGATTCCTCACCTTTTTTATTCTATGGGTCCACTGTTTGGAGGCTCCTCCTGCCTGCCTCACTCCCAGCCCCTTGGAGATGTGGGTCCTCTTGTTTAGGCCACATGTTCTGGGTTCCTCACCTTTCTATGATTTGGCCACAGTGGTGTGAGGCCACTCCTGCCTGGCTTGCTCCCGTTGCCTTGGTGACGTCGGACCTCTGGTGGCAGTTGGAGCCTTCTTGTACCCTCCTCTCCAAGGTGATGAGGGCCCTCTTACGTCAGGCTCTAACTGCTGGGTTCCCCACGATTTCGGATGTGAGCCCAGTGAAGCCAGGACACTCCTGTAAGGTTCCAATCCTCATGGGGATGTGGGCCTTCTGCTCTGTGGTCTCAACGTCTGGGTTGCTCACAGTTTCGTTATGTTGGCACTCCGGTGTTAGTTCACTCAGGCCTAGATCCCATAGCCTCTGTGCTCTGGGCCGCCTGCTGGGTGGTTCCAACTGCTGGATTCCTCACCTTTCTTATACTTTGGGCCCTGTGTTGTGAGGCTCCTCCTGCCTGCCCACACCGAGCCCCTTGGTGATGTAGGTCTTCTGGTTTGAGACCACGTGTGCCGTTTGCCTCACCTTTTAGGGATGTGGCCCTACTGGTGCGATGACACTCCTGCCAGGTTCCCATCCCCATGCAGGTTTGGACCTTCTGTTCTGAGGTCCCAGCGGCTGGGTTGCTCACAGTGTCAGGATGTGCGCCCTCTGCTGTGAGTTCACTCCGGCATGGATCCCATTGCCTCGGTGCCCTGGGCCACCTGCTTGGAGCTTCCAACTGCTGGATTCCTCACCTTTTTTCTTCTATGGGCCCTGTGTTGTGAGACATCTCCTGCCTGACTCACTCCGAGCCCCGTTTTGATGTGGCTGTTCTGGTTTGAAGCCACATGTGCTGGGTTCCTCACCTTTCAATGATGTGGCCCCACTGGTGTGAGCACACTCCTGCCTGGTTCGCCTCCCCTTGGTGATGTGGACCCTCTGGTGAGAGTCTGATCCTGGTTGGGTTCCTCACACTTCTGTGAGTTTGGCCCTCTGCTCTGAGGTCATTCCTTCCTGGCTGGAACACCCAGCCGTGGCGACGTCGGCCCTCTGTTGGCAGTTGGAGCGGGCTGGGAGCCTCCTCCCCTCAGTGATGAGGGCCCTTTGGCGTCAGGCCCTAACTGCTGGGTACCCACATTTTCTAGTACGTACTAAGTGGTGCGAGGATAGTCCTGCCAGGTTCCCATCCACATGGGGATGTGGGCCTTCTGCTCTGAGGTCCCAACGGCTGGGTTGCTCACAGTTTCATGATGTGGGCCCTCTGCTGTGAGTTCACTTCGGCCTGGATCCCATAGACTCCGTGCTCTGGGCCGCCTGCTGCGAGGTTCCAACTGCTGGATTCCTCACATTTTTTAATCTATGGGCCCTGTGTTGTTAGGCTAGTCCTGCCTGCCTCACTCCGAGCACCTTGGAGATGTGGTTCCTGTGGTTTAGGCCACATGTTCTGGGTTCCTCACCTTTCCATTATTTGGCCACACTGGTGTGAGGATACTTCTGCCTGGTTCCGATCCCCTTGGTGATGTGGGCCCTCTGGTGAGAGTCTTATCCTGGCTGGGTTCCTCACCCTTCTGTGACATTTGCCCTCTTCTGTGAGGTCACTCCTGCCTGGCTAGCGCACGTCACCTTGGCGACGTGGGCCCTCAGTTGGGATTTGGTGCCTGCTGGGAGTTTCCTCCTTTCGGTAATGAGGGCCCTCTGGCGTCAGGCCCTAACTCCTGGGCTCCCAAACTTTTCTGATGTGTGCCCTGTGGTGCGAGTACACTCCTGCCAAGTTGCCAACCCCATGGGAATGTGGGCCTTCTGCTCTGTGGACTCAACGCCTGGGTTGTTCACAGTTTCATGATGAGGGCCCTCTGTTGTGAGTTCACACCGGCCGGGATCCCATAGCCTCGCTGCTCCTTGCCACCGGCTGGGACGTTCCAACTGCGGGATTCCTCACCTTTTTTCATTCTATGGGCCCTCTGTTTTGAGGCTACTCCTGCCTGCCTCCCTCGCAGACCCTTGGTGATGTGTGTCCTCCGGTTTGAGGCCACGTGTGTTGGGTCCCTCACCTTTCGATGATATGGCCCCAATGGTGTGAGGACACTTCTGCCTGGTTCACATCCCCTTGTAGTTGTGGGCCCTCTGGTGAAAGTCTGATCCTTGCTGGGTTCCTGACCCTTCTTTGAGGTGGGCCCTCTTCTGTGAGGTAACTCCTGCCTGGCTTGCTCCCATTGCCTTGGTGACGTCGGCCATCTGGTGGCAGTTGGAGCCTGCTGGGAGCCTCCTCTCCTAGGTGATGAGGGCCCTCTGGCCTCAGGCTCTAACTGCTGGGCACCCCACGTTTTCTGACTGAGCCCAGTGATGCCAGGACACTCCTGTAAGGTTCCCATCCCCATGCGGATGTGGGCCTTCTGCTCTGTGGTCCCATCGCCTGGGTTGCTCACAGTTTCGTGATGTTGGTTCTCTGGTGTTAGTTCACTCAGGCCTAGATCCCATAGCCTCTGTGCTGTGGCGCGACTGCTGGGAGGTTCCAACTGCTGGATTCCGCCCCTTTTTTATACTTTGGGCCCTGTGTGTGAGGCTCCTCCTGCCTGCCTCACTCCAAGCCCCTTGGTGATGTAGGTCCTCTGGTTTGAGGCCACATGTGCCGGTTGCCTCACCTTTTAGGTATGTGACCCCACTGGTGTGAGGACACTCCTGACTGGTTCCCATCCTCTTGTTGATGTGGGCCCTCTGGTGAGAGTCTGACCCTGGCTTGATTCCTCACACTTCTCGGAGGTGGGTCCTCTGCTGTGAGGTCACTCCTGCCTGGGTGGCACATGTCGCCTTGGCCACATGGGCCCTCTGGTTGCAGTTGGAGCATGCTGGGAGCCCCCTCCCGTCGGTGATGAGGGCCCTCTGGCGTCAGGCCCTAACTGCTGGGCTCCCCACATTTTCTGATGTGTGCCCACTGGTGCGATGACACTCCTGCCAGGTTCCCATCCCCATGCGGATTTGGGCCTTCTGTTCTGAGGTGCCAACGGCTGGGTTGCTCACAGCGTCAGGATGTGGGCCCTCTGCTGTGAGTTCACTCCGGCATGCATCCCATAACCTCGGTGCTCTGGGCCACCTGCTTGGAGCTTCCAACTGCAGGATTCCTTACCTTTTTTCTTCTATGGGCCGTGTGTTGTGAGACACTTCCTGCATGCCTCACTCTGAGCCCCTTGTTGATGTGGGTCTTCTGGTTTGAGGCCACATGTGGTGGGTTCCTCGCCTTTAAATGATGTGGCCCCACTGGAGTGAGAACACTCCTGCCTGGTTCCCATCCCCTTGGGGATGTGGGCCCTCTGGTGAGAGTCTCATCCTGGTTGGGTTCCTCAGAGTTTCGTAAGGTTGGCCCTCTGCCCTGAGGTCACTCCTGCCTGGCTGGCACACCCCGCCTTGGTGACGTCGGCCCTCTGGCGGCAGTTGGAGCGTGCTGGGAGCCTTCTCCTCTCGGTGATGAGGACATTCTGGTGTCAGGCCCTAACTGCTGGGTACCCACATTTTCTGATACGTGTTAAGTGGTGAGAGGACACTACTGCCAGGTACCCATCCCCATGCGGTTTTGGGCCTTCTTCTCTGGGGTCACAACGGCTGGGTTGCTCACAGTGTCAGGATGTGGCCCCTCTGCTGTGACTTCAATCCGGCATGGATCCCATTGCCTCGGTGCTCTGGGACAAGTGCTTGGAGCTTCCAACTGCTGGATTCCTCACATTTTTTATTCTATGGGCCCTGCGTTGTGAGGCTAGTCCTCCGAGCCCCTTGGAGATGTGGGTCCTCTGGTTTAGGTCCTCTGGTTTAGGCCACATGTTCTGGGTTCCTCACCTTTCTATGATTTGGCCACACTGGTGTGAGGCCACTCCTGCCTGGATCCCATTCCCTTGGTGATGTGGGCCTTCTGGTGAGAGTCTTATCCTGGCTGGGTACTTCACCCTTCTGTGACGTAGACACTCTGCTGTGAGGTCACTGTTGCCTGGCTGGCGCACGTCACCTTGGCGACGTGGGCCCTCAGCTGGGAGTTGGTGCCTGCTGGGAGTCTCCTCCCCTCTGTAATGAGGGTCCTCTGGCGTCAGGCCCTAACTCCTGGGCTCCCATACTCTTCTGATGTGTGCCCTCTGGTGGGAGTACACTCCTGCCAGGTTCCCAACCACATGGGAATATGGGCCTTCTGCTCTGTGGTCCCAACCGCTGGGTTGTTCACAGTTTCGTGATGAGGGCCCTCTGTTGTGAGTTCACACCGGCCGGGATCCCATAGCCTCGCTGCTCCTTGCCGCCTGCTGGGAGGTTCCAACTGCGGGATTCCTCACCTTTTTTATTTTATGGGCCCTCTGT
The DNA here is from genome assembly GCF_059928025.1 of Delphinapterus leucas. Taxonomy (NCBI): domain Eukaryota; kingdom Metazoa; phylum Chordata; class Mammalia; order Artiodactyla; family Monodontidae; genus Delphinapterus; species Delphinapterus leucas. Next base: position 19,117,916 of record NW_028322233.1, on the reverse strand, counting down.
TTGAGACACCTCCTACCTGCCTCACTCTGAGCCCCTTGTTGATGTGGGTCCTCTGGTTTAGGCCATATGTTCTGGGTTCCTCACTTTTCTATGATTTGGCCATACTGGTGTGAGGCCACTCCTGCCTGGTTCTGATCCCCTTGGTGATGTGGGCCCTCTGGTGAGAGTCTTATCCTGGCTGGGTTCCTCCCCCTTCTGTGACGTAGGCCCTCTGCTGTGAGGTCACTCCTGCCTGGCTGACGCACGTCACCTTGGCGACGTGGGCCCTCAGTTGGGACTTGGTGCCTGCTGGGAGTCTCCTCCCCTCGGTAATGAGGGCCTTCTGGCGTCAGGCCCCAACTCCTGGGCTCCCAAAGTTTTCTGATGTGTGCCCTGTGGTGCGAGTACACTCCTGCCAGGTTACCAACCCCATGGGAATGTGGGCCTTCTGTTCTGTGGTCCCAACACCTATGTTGTTCACAGTTTCATGATGAGGGCCCTCTGTTGTGAGTTCACACTGGCCGGGATCCCATAGCCTCGCTGCTCCTTGCCGCATGCTAGGAGGTTCCAACTGCGGGATTCCTCACCTTTTTTATTCTATGGGTCCACTGTTTGGAGGCTCCTCCTGCCTGCCTCACTCCCAGCCCCTTGGAGATGTGGGTCCTCTTGTTTAGGCCACATGTTCTGGGTTCCTCACCTTTCTATGATTTGGCCACAGTGGTGTGAGGCCACTCCTGCCTGGCTTGCTCCCGTTGCCTTGGTGACGTCGGACCTCTGGTGGCAGTTGGAGCCTTCTTGTACCCTCCTCTCCAAGGTGATGAGGGCCCTCTTACGTCAGGCTCTAACTGCTGGGCTCCCCACGATTTCTGATGTGAGCCCAGTGATGCCAGGACACTCCTGTAAGGTTCCAATCCTCATGGGGATGTGGGCCTTCTGCTCTGTGGTCTCAACGTCTGGGTTGCTCACAGTTTCGTTATGTTGGCACTCCGGTGTTAGTTCACTCAGGCCTAGATCCCATAGCCTCTGTGCTCTGGGCCGCCTGCTGGGAGGTTCCAACTGCTGGATTCCTCACCTTTCTTATACTTTGGGCCCTGTGTTGTGAGGCTCCTCCTGCCTGCCTCACACCGAGCCCCTTGGTGATGTAGGTCTTCTGGTTTGAGACCACGTGTGCCGTTTGCCTCACCTTTTATGGATGTGGCCCTACTGGTGCGATGACACTCCTGCCAGGTTCCCATCCCCATGCAGGTTTGGACCTTCTGTTCTGAGGTCCCAGCGGCTGGGTTGCTCACAGTGTCAGGATGTGCGCCCTCTGCTGTGAGTTCACTCCGGCATGGATCCCATTGCCTCGGTGCCCTGGGCCACCTGCTTGGAGCTTCCAACTGCTGGATTCCTCACCTTTTTTCTTCTATGGGCCCTGTGTTGTGAGACATCTCCTGCCTGACTCACTCCGAGCCCCTTTTTGATGTGGCTGTTCTGGTTTGAAGCCACATGTGCTGGGTTCCTCACCTTTCAATGATGTGGCCCCACTGGTGTGAGCACACTCCTGCCTGGTTCGCATCCCCTTGGTGATGTGGACCCTCTGGTGAGAGTCTGATCCTGGTTGGGTTCCTCACACTTCTGTGAGTTTGGCTCTCTGCTCTGAGGTCATTCCTTCCTGGCTGGAACACCCAGCCGTGGCGACGTCGGCCCTCTGGTGGCAGTTGGAGCGGGCTGGGAGCCTCCTCCCCTCAGTGATGAGGGCCCTTTGGCGTCAGGCCCTAACTGCTGGGTACCCACATTTTCTAGTACGTACTAAGTGGTGCGAGGATAGTCCTGCCAGGTTCCCATCCACATGGGGATGTGGGCCTTCTGCTCTGAGGTCCCAATAGCTGGGTTGCTCACAGTTTCATGATGTGGGCCCTCTGCTGTGAGTTCACTTCGGCCTGGATCCCATAGACTCCGTGCTCTGGGCCGCCTGCTGCGAGGTTCCAACTGCTGGATTCCTCACATTTTTTAATCTATGGGCCCTGTGTTGTTAGGCTAGTCCTGCCTGCCTCACTCCGAGCACCTTGGAGATGTGGTTCCTGTGGTTTAGGCCACATGTTCTGGGTTCCTCACCTTTCCATTATTTGGCCACACTGGTGTGAGGATACTTCTGCCTGGTTCCGATCCCCTTGGTGATGTGGGCCCTCTGGTGAGAGTCTTATCCTGGCTGGGTTCCTCACCCTTCTGTGACATTTGCCCTCTTCTGTGAGGTCACTCCTGCCTGGCTAGCGCACGTCACCTTGGCGACGTGGGCCCTCAGTTGGGATTTGGTGCCTGCTGGGAGTTTCCTCCCTTCGGTAATGAGGGCCCTCTGGCGTCAGGCCCTAACTCCTGGGCTCCCAAACTTTTCTGATGTGTGCCCTGTGGTGCGAGTACACTCCTGCCAAGTTGCCAACCCCATGGGAATGTGGGCCTTCTGCTCTGTGGACTCAACGCCTGGGTTGTTCACAGTTTCATGATGAGGGCCCTCTGTTGTGAGTTCACACCGGCCGGGATCCCATAGCCTCGCTGCTCCTTGCCACCGGCTGGGACGTTCCAACTGCGGGATTCCTCACCTTTTTTCATTCTATGGGCCCTCTGTTTTGAGGCTACTCCTGCCTGCCTCCCTCGCAGACCCTTGGTGATGTGTGTCCTCTGGTTTGAGGCCACGTGTGTTGGGTCCCTCACCTTTCGATGATATGGCCCCAATGGTGTGAGGACACTTCTGCCTGGTTCACATCCCCTTGTAGTTGTGGGCCCTCTGGTGAAAGTCTGATCCTTGCTGGGTTCCTGACCCTTCTTTGAGGTGGGCCCTCTTCTGTGAGGTAACTCCTGCCTGGCTTGCTCCCATTGCCTTGGTGACGTCGGCCATCTGGTGGCAGTTGGAGCCTGCTGGGAGCCTCCTCTCCTAGGTGATGAGGGCCCTCTGGTATCAGGCTCTAACTGCTGGGCACCCCACGTTTTCTGACTGAGCCCAGTGATGCCACGACACTCCTGTAAGGTTCCCATCCCCATGCGGATGTGGGCCTTCTGCTCTGTGGTCCCATCGCCTGGGTTGCTCACAGTTTCGTGATGTTGGTTCTCTGGTGTTAGTTCACTCAGGCCTAGATCCCATAGCCTCTGTGCTCTGGCGCGACTGCTGGGAGGTTCCAACTGCTGGATTCCGCCCCTTTTTTATACTTTGGGCCCTGTGTGTGAGGCTCCTCCTGCCTGCCTCACTCCAAGCCCCTTGGTGTTTTAGGTCCTCTGGTTTGAGGCCACATGTGCCGGTTTCCTCACCTTTTAGGTATGTGACCCCACTGGTGTGAGGACACTCCTGACTGGTTCCCATCCTCTTGTTGATGTGGGCCCTCTGGTGAGAGTCTGACCCTGGCTTGATTCCTCACACTTCTGGGAGGTGGGTCCTCTGCTGTGAGGTCACTCCTGCCTGGGTGGCATATGTCGCCTTGGCCACATGGGCCCTCTGGTTGCAGTTGGAGCGTGCTGGGAGCCTCCTCCCGTCGGTGATGAGGGCCCTCTGGCGTCAGGCCCTAACTGCTGGGCTCCCCACATTTTCTGATATGTGACCACTGGTGCGATGACACTCCTGCCAGGTTCCCATCCCCATGCGGATTTGGGCCTTCTGTTCTGAGGTGCCAACGGCTGGGTTGCTCACAGCGTCAGGATGTGGGCCCTCTGCTGTGAGTTCACTCTGGCATGCATCCCATACCCTCGGTGCTCTGGGCCACCTGCTTGGAGCTTCCAACTGCAGGATTCCTTACCTTTTTTCTTCTATGGGCCGTGTGTTGTGAGACACTTCCTGCATGCCTCACTCTGAGCCCCTTGTTGATGTGGGTCTTCTGGTTTGAGGCCACATGTGGTGGGTTCCTCGCCTTTCAATGATGTGGCCCCACTGGAGTGAGAACACTCCTGCCTGGTTCCCATCCCCTTGGGGATGTGGGCCCTCTGGTGAGAGTCTCATCCTGGTTGGGTTCCTCAGAGTTTCGTAAGGTTGGCCCTCTGCCCTGAGGTCACTCCTGCCTGGCTGGCACACCCCGCCTTGGTGACGTCGGCCCTCTGGCGGCAGTTGGAGCGTGCTGGGAGCCTTCTCCTCTCGGTGATGAGGACATTCTGGTGTCAGGCCCTAACTGCTGGGTACCCACATTTTCTGATACGTGTTAAGTGGTGAGAGGACACTACTGCCAGGTACCCATCCCCATGCGGTTTTGGGCCTTCTTCTCTGGGGTCACAACGGCTGGGTTGCTCACAGTGTCAGGATGTGGCCCCTCTGCTGTGACTTCAATCCGGCATGGATCCCATTGCCTCGGTGCTCTGGGACAAGTGCTTGGTGCTTCCAACTGCTGGATTCCTCACATTTTTTATTCTATGGGCCCTGCGTTGTGAGGCTAGTCCTCCGAGCCCCTTGGAGATGTGGGTCCTCTGGTTTAGGTCCTCTGGTTTAGGCCACATGTTCTGGGTTCCTCACCTTTCTATGATTTGGCCACACTGGTGTGAGGCCACTCCTGCCTGGATCCCATTCCCTTGGTGATGTGGGCCTTCTGGTGAGAGTCTTATCCTGGCTGGGTACTTCACCCTTCTGTGACGTAGACACTCTGCTGTGAGGTCACTGCTGCCTGGCTGGCGCACGTCACCTTGGCGACGTGGGCCCTCAGCTGGGAGTTGGTGCCTGCTGGGAGTCTCCTCCCCTCTGTAATGAGGGTCCTCTGGCGTCAGGCCCTAACTCCTGGGCTCCCATACTCTTCTGATGTGTGCCCTCTGGTGGGAGTACACTCCTGCCAGGTTCCCAACCACATGGGAATATGGGCCTTCTGCTCTGTGGTCCCAACCGCTGGGTTTTTCACAGTTTCGTGATGAGGGCCCTCTGTTGTGAGTTCACACCGGCCGGGATCCCATAGCCTCGCTGCTCCTTGCCGCCTGCTGGGAGGTTCCAACTGCGGGATTCCTCACCTTTTTTATTTTATGGGCCCTCTGTTTGAGACACCTCCTACCTGCCTCACTCTGAGCCCCTTGTTGATGTGGGTCCACTGGTTTAGGCCATATGTTCTGGGTTCCTCACTTTTCTATGATTTGGCCATACTGGTGTGAGGCCACTCCTGCCTGGTTCTGATCCCCTTGGTGATGTGGGCCCTCTGGTGAGAGTCTTATCCTGGCTGGGTTCCTCCCCCTTCTGTGACGTAGGCCCTCTGCAGTGAGGTCACTCCCGCCTGGCTGACGCACGTCACCTTGGCGACGTGGGCCCTCAGTTGGGACTTGGTGCCTGCTGGGAGTCTCCTCCCCTCGGTAATGAGGGCCTTCTGGCGTCAGGCCCCAACTCCTGGGCTCCCAAAGTTTTCTGATGTGTGCCCTGTGGTGCGAGTACACTCCTGCCAGGTTACCAACCCCATGGGAATGTGGGCCTTCTGTTCTGTGGTCCCAACACCTATGTTGTTCACAGTTTCATGATGAGGGCCCTCTGTTGTGAGTTCACAATGGCCGGGATCCCATAGCCTCGCTGCTCCTTGCCGCATGCTAGGAGGTACCAACTGCGGGATTCCTTACCTTTTTTATTCTATGGGTCCACTGTTTGGAGGCTCCTCCTGCCTGCCTCACTCCCAGCCTCTTGGAGATGTGGGTCCTCTTGTTTAGGCTACATGTTCTGGGTTCCTCACCTTTCTATGATTTGGCCACAGTGGTGTGAGGCCACTCCTGCCTGGCTTGCTCCCGTTGCCTTGGTGACGTCGGACCTCTGGTGGCAGTTGGAGCCTTCTTGTACCCTCCTCTCCAAGGTGATGAGGGCCCTCTTACGTCAGGCTCTAACTGCTGGGCTCCCCACGATTTCTGATGTGAGCCCAGTGATGCCAGGACACTCCTGTAAGGTTCCAATCCTCATGGGGATGTGGGCCTTCTGCTCTGTGGTCTCAACGTCTGGGTTGCTCACAGTTTCGTTATGTTGGCACTCCGGTGTTAGTTCACTCAGGCCTAGATCCCATAGCCTCTGTGCTCTGGGCCGCCTGCTGGGAGGTTCCAACTGCTGGATTCTTCACCTTTCTTATACTTTGGGCCCTGTGTTGTGAGGCTCCTCCTGCCTGCCTCACACCGAGCCCCTTGGTGATGTAGGTCTTCTGGTTTGAGACCACGTGTGCCGTTTGCCTCACCTTTTATGGATGTGGCCCTACTGGTGCGATGACACTCCTGCCAGGTTCCCATCCCCATGCAGGTTTGGACCTTCTGTTCTGAGGTCCCAGCGGCTGGGTTGCTCACAGTGTCAGGATGTGCGCCCTCTGCTGTGAGTTCACTCCGGCATGGATCCCATTGCCTCGGTGCCCTGGGCCACCTGCTTGGAGCTTCCAACTGCTGGATTCCTCACCTTTTTTCTTCTATGGGCCCTGTGTTGTGAGACATCTCCTGCCTGACTCACTCCGAGCCCATTTTTGATGTGGCTGTTCTGGTTTGAAGCCACATGTGCTGGGTTCCTCACCTTTCAATGATGTGGCCCCACTGGTGTGAGCACACTCCTGCCTGGTTCGCCTCCCCTTGGTGATGTGGACCCTCTGGTGAGAGTCTGATCCTGGTTGGGTTCCTCACACTTCTGTGAGTTTGGCCCTCTGCTCTGAGGTCATTCCTTCCTGGCTGGAACACCCAGGCGTGGCGACGTCGGCCCTCTGGTGGCAGTTGGAGTGGGCTGGGAGCCTCCTCCCCTCAGTGATGAGGGCCCTTTGGCGTCAGGCCCTAACTGCTGGGTACCCACATTTTCTAGTACGTACTAAGTGGTGCGAGGATAGTCCTGCCAGGTTCCCATCCACATGGGGATGTGGGCCTTCTGCTCTGAGGTCCCAACGGCTGGGTTGCTCACAGTTTCATGATGTGGGCCCTCTGCTGTGAGTTCAGTTCGGCCTGGATACCATAGACACCGTGCTCTGGGCCACCTGCTGCGAGGTTCCAACTGCTGGATTCCTCACATTTTTTAATCTATGGGCCCTGTGTTGTTAGGCTAGTCCTGCCTGCCTCACTCTGAGCACCTTGGAGATGTGGTTCCTGTGGTTTAGGCCACATGTTCTGGGTTCCTCACCTTTCCATTATTTGGCCACACTGGTGTGAGGATACTTCTGCCTGGTTCCGATCCCCTTGGTGATGTGGGCCCTCTGGTGAGAGTCTTATCCTGGCTGGGTTCCTCACCCTTCTGTGACATTTGCCCTCTTCTGTGAGGTCACTCCTGCCTGGCTAGCGCACGTCACCTTGGCGACGTGGGCCTTCAGTTGGGATTTGGTGCCTGCTGGGAGTTTCCTCCCTTCGGTAATGAGAGCCCTCTGGCGTCAGGCCCTAACTCCTGGGCTCCCAAACTTTTCTGATGTGTGCCCTGTGGTGCGAGTACACTCCTGCCAAGTTGCCAACCCCATGGGAATGTGGGCCTTCTGCTCTGTGGACTCAACGCCTGGGTTTTTCACAGTTTCGTGATGAGGGCCCTCTGTTGTGAGTTCACACCGGCCTGGATCCCATAGCCTCGCTGCTCCTTGCCGCCTGCTGGGAGGTTCCAACTGCGGGATTCCTCACCTTTTTTATTTTATGGGCCCTCTGTTTGAGACACCTCCTACCTGCCTCACTCTGAGCCCCTTGTTGATGTGGGTCCTCTGGTTTAGGCCATATGTTCTGGGTTCCTCACTTTTCTATGATTTGGCCATACTGGTGTGAGGCCACTCCTGGCTGGTTCTGATCCCCTTGGTGATGTGGGCCCTCTGGTGAGAGTCTTATCCTGGCTGGGTTCCTCCCCCTTCTGTGACGTAAGCCCTCTGCTGTGAGGTCACTCCTGCCTGGCTGACGCACGTCACCTTGGCCACGTGGGCCCTCAGTTGGGAGTTGGTACCTGCTAGGAGTCTGCTCCCCTCGGTAATTAGGGCCGTCTGGTGTCAGGCCCTAACTCCTGGGCTCCCAAAATTTTCTCTTGTGTGCCCTGTGCTGCGAGTACACACTTGCCAGGTTACCAACCACATGGGAATGTGGGCCTTCTGTTCTTTGGTCCCAACACCTATGTTGTTCACAGTTTCATGATGAGGGCCCTCTGTTGTGAGTTCACACTGGTCGGGATCCCATAGCCTCGCTGCTCCTTGCCGCATGCTAGGAGGTTCCAACTGCGGGATTCCTCACCTTTTTTATTCTATGGGTCCACTGTTTGGAGGCTCCTCCTGCCTGCCTCACTCCCAGCCCCTTGGAGATGTGGGTCCTCTTGTTTAGGCCACATGTTCTGGGTTCCTCACCTTTCTATGATTTGGCCACAGTGGTGTGAGGCCACTCCTGCCTGGCTTGCTCCCGTTGCCTTGGTGACGTCGGACCTCTGGTGGCAGTTGGAGCCTACTTGTACACTCCTCTCCAAGGTGATGAGGGCCCTCTTACGTCAGGCTCTAACTGCTGGGCTCCCCACGATTTCGGATGTGAGCCCAGTGATGCCAGGACACTCCTGTAAGGTTCCAATCCTCATGGGGATGTGGGCCTTCTGCTCTGTGGTCTCAACGTCTGGGTTGCTCACAGTTTCGTTATGTTGGCACTCCGGTGTTAGTTCACTCAGGCCTAGATCCCATAGCCTCTGTGCTCTGGGCCGCCTGCTGGGAGGTTCCAACTGCTGGATTCCTCACCTTTCTTATACTTTGGGCCCTGTGCTGTGAGGCTCCTCCTGCCTGCCTCACACCGAGCCCCTTGGTGATGTAGGTCTTCTGGTTTGAGACCACGTGTGCCGTTTGCCTCACCTTTTAGGGATGTGGCCCTACTGGTGCGATGACACTCCTGCCAGGTTCCCATCCCCATGCAGGTTTGGACCTTCTGTTCTGAGGTCCCAGCGGCTGGGTTGCTCACAGTGTCAGGATGTGCGCCCTCTGCTGTGAGTTCACTCCGGCATGGATCCCATTGCCTCGGTGCCCTGGGCCACCTGCTTGGAGCTTCCAACTGCTGGATTCCTCACCTTTTTTCTTCTATGGGCCCTGTGTTGTGAGACATCTCCTGCCTGACTCACTCCGAGCCCCGTTTTGATGTGGCTGTTCTGGTTTGAAGCCACATGTGCTGGGTTCCTCACCTTTCAATGATGTGGCCCCACTGGTGTGAGCACACTCCTGCCTGGTTCGCCTCCCCTTGGTGATGTGGACCCTCTGGTGAGAGTCTGATCCTGGTTGGGTTCCTCACACTTCTGTGAGTTTGGCCCTCTGCTCTGAGGTCATTCCTTCCTGGCTGGAACACCCAGCCGTGGCGACGTCGGCCCTCTGGTGGCAGTTGGAGCGGGCTGGGAGCCTCCTCCCCTCAGTGATGAGGGCCCTTTGGCGTCAGGCCCTAACTGCTGGGTACCCACATTTTCTAGTACGTACTAAGTGGTGCGAGGATAGTCCTGCCAGGTTCCCATCCACATGGGGATGTGGGCCTTCTGCTCTGAGGTCCCAATAGCTGGGTTGCTCACAGTTTCATGATGTGGGCCCTCTGCTGTGAGTTCACTTCGGCCTGGATCCCATAGACTCCGTGCTCTGGGCCGCCTGCTGCGAGGTTCCAACTGCTGGATTCCTCACATTTTTTAATCTATGGGCCCTGTGTTGTTAGGCTAGTCCTGCCTGCCTCACTCCGAGCACCTTGGAGATGTGGTTCCTGTGGTTTAGGCCACATGTTCTGGGTTCCTCACCTTTCCATTATTTGGCCACACTGGTGTGAGGATACTTCTGCCTGGTTCCGATCCCCTTGGTGATGTGGGCCCTCTGGTGAGAGTCTTATCCTGGCTGGGTTCCTCACCCTTCTGTGACATTTGCCCTCTTCTGTGAGGTCACTCCTGCCTGGCTAGCGCACGTCACCTTGGCGACGTGGGCCCTCAGTTGGGATTTGGTGCCTGCTGGGAGTTTCCTCCCTTCGGTAATGAGGGCCCTCTGGCGTCAGGCCCTAACTCCTGGGCTCCCAAACTTTTCTGATGTGTGCCCTGTGGTGCGAGTACACTCCTGCCAAGTTGCCAACCCCATGGGAATGTGGGCCTTCTGCTCTGTGGACTCAACGCCTGGGTTGTTCACAGTTTCATGATGAGGGCCCTCTGTTGTGAGTTCACACCGGCCGGGATCCCATAGCCTCGCTGCTCCTTGCCACCGGCTGGGACGTTCCAACTGCGGGATTCCTCACCTTTTTTCATTCTATGGGCCCTCTGTTTTGAGGCTACTCCTGCCTGCCTCCCTCGCAGACCCTTGGTGATGTGTGTCCTCTGGTTTGAGGCCACGTGTGTTGGGTCCCTCACCTTTCGATGATATGGCCCCAATGGTGTGAGGACACTTCTGCCTGGTTCACATCCCCTTGTAGTTGTGGGCCCTCTGGTGAAAGTCTGATCCTTGCTGGGTTCCTGACCCTTCTTTGAGGTGGGCCCTCTTCTGTGAGGTAACTCCTGCCTGGCTTGCTCCCATTGCCTTGGTGACGTCGGCCATCTGGTGGCAGTTGGAGCCTGCTGGGAGCCTCCTCTCCTAGGTGATGAGGGCCCTCTGGTATCAGGCTCTAACTGCTGGGCACCCCACGTTTTCTGACTGAGCCCAGTGATGCCAGGACACTCCTGTAAGGTTCCCATCCCCATGCGGATGTGGGCCTTCTGCTCTGTGGTCCCATCGCCTGGGTTGCTCACAGTTTCGTGATGTTGGTTCTCTGGTGTTAGTTCACTCAGGCCTAGATCCCATAGCCTCTGTGCTCTGGCGCGACTGCTGGGAGGTTCCAACTGCTGGATTCCGCCCCTTTTTTATACTTTGGGCCCTGTGTGTGAGGCTCCTCCTGCCTGCCTCACTCCAAGCCCCTTGGTGTTTTAGGTCCTCTGGTTTGAGGCCACATGTGCCGGTTTCCTCACCTTTTAGGTATGTGACCCCACTGGTGTGAGGACACTCCTGACTGGTTCCCATCCTCTTGTTGATGTGGGCCCTCTGGTGAGAGTCTGACCCTGGCTTGATTCCTCACACTTCTGGGAGGTGGGTCCTCTGCTGTGAGGTCACTCCTGCCTGGGTGACATATGTCGCCTTGGCCACATGGGCCCTCTGGTTGCAGTTGGAGCGTGCTGGGAGCCTCCTCCCGTCGGTGATGAGGGCCCTCTGGCGTCAGGCCCTAACTGCTGGGCTCCCCACATTTTCTGATATGTGACCACTGGTGCGATGACACTCCTGCCAGGTTCCCATCCCCATGCGGATTTGGGCCTTCTGTTCTGAGGTGCCAACGGCTGGGTTGCTCACAGCGTCAGGATGTGGGCCCTCTGCTGTGAGTTCACTCCGGCATGCATCCCATACCCTCGGTGCTCTGGGCCACCTGCTTGGAGCTTCCAACTGCAGGATTCCTTACCTTTTTTCTTCTATGGGCCGTGTGTTGTGAGACACTTCCTGCATGCCTCACTCTGAGCCCCTTGTTGATGTGGGTCTTCTGGTTTGAGGCCACATGTGGTGGGTTCCTCGCCTTTCAATGATGTGGCCCCACTGGAGTGAGAACACTCCTGCCTGGTTCCCATCCCCTTGGGGATGTGGGCCCTCTGGTGAGAGTCTCATCCTGGTTGGGTTCCTCAGAGTTTCGTAAGGTTGGCCCTCTGCCCTGAGGTCACTCCTGCCTGGCTGGCACACCCCGCCTTGGTGACGTCGGCCCTCTGGCGGCAGTTGGAGCGTGCTGGGAGCCTTCTCCTCTCGGTGATGAGGACATTCTGGTGTCAGGCCCTAACTGCTGGGTACCCACATTTTCTGATACGTGTTAAGTGGTGAGAGGACACTACTGCCAGGTACCCAGCCCCATGCGGTTTTGGGCCTTCTTCTCTGGGGTCACAACGGCTGGGTTGCTCACAGTGTCAGGATGTGGCCCCTCTGCTGTGACTTCAATCCGGCATGGATCCCATTGCCTCGGTGCTCTGGGACAAGTGCTTGGTGCTTCCAACTGCTGGATTCCTCACATTTTTTATTCTATGGGCCCTGCGTTGTGAGGCTAGTCCTCCGAGCCCCTTGGAGATGTGGGTCCTCTGGTTTAGGTCCTCTGGTTTAGGCCACATGTTCTGGGTTCCTCACCTTTCTATGATTTGGCCACACTGGTGTGAGGCCACTCCTGCCTGGATCCCATTCCCTTGGTGATGTGGGCCTTCTGGTGAGAGTCTTATCCTGGCTGGGTACTTCACCCTTCTGTGACGTAGACACTCTGCTGTGAGGTCACTGCTGCCTGGCTGGCGCACGTCACCTTGGCGACGTGGGCCCTCAGCTGGGAGTTGGTGCCTGCTGGGAGTCTCCTCCCCTCTGTAATGAGGGTCCTCTGGCGTCAGGCCCTAACTCCTGGGCTCCCATACTCTTCTGATGTGTGCCCTCTGGTGGGAGTACACTCCTGCCAGGTTCCCAACCACATGGGAATATGGGCCTTCTGCTCTGTGGTCCCAACCGCTGGGTTTTTCACAGTTTCGTGATGAGGGCCCTCTGTTGTGAGTTCACACCGGCCGGGATCCCATAGCCTCGCTGCTCCTTGCCGCCTGCTGGGAGGTTCCAACTGCGGGATTCCTCACCTTTTTTATTTTATGGGCCCTCTGTTTGAGACACCTCCTACCTGCCTCACTCTGAGCCCCTTGTTGATGTGGGTCCTCTGGTTTAGGCCATATGTTCTGGGTTCCTCACTTTTCTATGATTTGGCCATACTGGTGTGAGGCCACTCCTGCCTGGTTCTGATCCCCTTGGTGATGTGGGCCCTCTGGTGAGAGTCTTATCCTGGCTGGGTTCCTCCCCCTTCTGTGATGTAGGCCCTCTGCTGTGAGGTCACTCCTGCCTGGCTGACGCACGTCACCTTGGCGACGTGGGCCCTCAGTTGGGACTTGGTGCCTGCTGGGAGTCTCCTCCCCTCGGTAATGAGGGCCTTCTGGCGTCAGGCCCCAACTCCTGGGCTCCCAAAGTTTTCTGATGTGTGCCCTGTGGTGCGAGTACACTCCTGCCAGGTTACCAACCCCATGGGAATGTGGGCCTTCTGTTCTGTGGTCCCAACACCTATGTTGTTCACAGTTTCATGATGAGGGCCCTCTGTTGTGAGTTCACACTGGCCGGGATCCCATAGCCTCGCTGCTCCTTGCCGCATGCTAGGAGGTTCCAACTGCGGGATTCCTCACCTTTTTATTCTATGGGTCCACTGTTTGGAGGCTCCTCCTGCCTGCCTCACTCCCAGCCCCTTGGAGATGTGGGTCCTCTTGTTTAGGCCACATGTTCTGGGTTCCTCACCTTTCTATGATTTGGCCACAGTGGTGTGAGGCCACTCCTGCCTGGCTTGCTCCCGTTGCCTTGGTGACGTCGGACCTCTGGTGGCAGTTGGAGCCTTCTTGTACCCTCCTCTCCAAGGTGATGAGGGCCCTCTTACGTCAGGCTCTAACTGCTGGGCTCCCCACGATTTCTGATGTGAGCCCAGTGATGCCAGGACACTCCTGTAAGGTTCCAATCCTCATGGGGATGTGGGCCTTCTGCTCTGTGGTCTCAACGTCTGGGTTGCTCACAGTTTCGTTATGTTGGCACTCCGGTGTTAGTTCACTCAGGCCTAGATCCCATAGCCTCTGTGCTCTGGGCCGCCTGCTGGGAGGTTCCAACTGCTGGATTCCTCACCTTTCTTATACTTTGGGCCCTGTGTTGTGAGGCTCCTCCTGCCTGCCTCACACCGAGCCCCTTGGTGATGTAGGTCTTCTGGTTTGAGACCACGTGTGCCGTTTGCCTCACCTTTTATGGATGTGGCCCTACTGGTGCGATGACACTCCTGCCAGGTTCCCATCCCCATGCAGGTTTGGACCTTCTGTTCTGAGGTCCCAGCGGCTGGGTTGCTCACAGTGTCAGGATGTGCGCCCTCTGCTGTGAGTTCACTCCGGCATGGATCCCATTGCCTCGGTGCCCTGGGCCACCTGCTTGGAGCTTCCAACTGCTGGATTCCTCACCTTTTTTCTTCTATGGGCCCTGTGTTGTGAGACATCTCCTGCCTGACTCACTCCGAGCCCGTTTTTGATGTGGCTGTTCTGGTTTGAAGCCACATGTGCTGGGTTCCTCACCTTTCAATGATGTGGCCCCACTGGTGTGAGCACACTCCTGCCTGGTTCGCCTCCCCTTGGTGATGTGGACCCTCTGGTGAGAGTCTGATCCTGGTTGGGTTCCTCACACTTCTGTGAGTTTGGCCCTCTGCTCTGAGGTCATTCCTTCCTGGCTGGAACACCCAGGCGTGGCGACGTCGGCCCTCTGGTGGCAGTTGGAGTGGGCTGGGAGCCTCCTCCCCTCAGTGATGAGGGCCCTTTGGCGTCAGGCCCTAACTGCTGGGTACCCACATTTTCTAGTACGTACTAAGTGGTGCGAGGATAGTCCTGCCAGGTTCCCATCCACATGGGGATGTGGGCCTTCTGCTCTGAGGTCCCAACGGCTGGGTTGCTCACAGTTTCATGATGTGGGCCCTCTGCTGTGAGTTCAGTTCGGCCTGGATACCATAGACTCCGTGTTCTGTGCCGCCTGCTGCGAGGTTCCAACTGCTGGATTCCTCAGATTTTTTAATCTATGGGCCCTGTGTTGTTAGGCTAGTCCTGCCTGCCTCACTCTGAGCACCTTGGAGATGTGGTTCCTGTGGTTTAGGCCACATGTTCTGGGTTCCTCACCTTTCCATTATTTGGCCACACTGGTGTGAGGATACTTCTGCCTGGTTCCGATCCCCTTGGTGATGTGGGCCCTCTGGTGAGAGTCTTATCCTGGCTGGGTTCCTCACACTTCTGTGACATTTGCCCTCTTCTGTGAGGTCACTCCTGCCTGGCTAGCGCACGTCACCTTGGCGACGTGGGCCTTCAGTTGGGATTTGGTGCCTGCTGGGAGTTTCCTCCCTTCGGTAATGAGAGCCCTCTGGCGTCAGGCCCTAACTCCTGGGCTCCCAAACTTTTCTGATGTGTGCCCTGTGGTGCGAGTACACTCCTGCCAAGTTGCCAACCCCATGGGAATGTGGGCCTTCTGCTCTGTGGACTCAACGCCTGGGTTGTTCACAGTTTCATGATGAGGGCCCTCTGTTGAGAGTTCACACCGGCCGGGATCCCATAGCCTCGCTGCTCCTTGCCACCGGCTGGGACGTTCCAACTGCGGGATTCCTCACCTTTTTTCATTCTATGGGCCCTCTGTTTTGAGGCTACTCCTGCCTGCCTCCCTCGCAGACCCTTGGTGATGTGTGTCCTCTGGTTTGAGGCCACGTGTGTTGGGTCCCTCACCTTTCGATGATATGGCCCCAATGGTGTGAGAACACTCCTGCCTGGTTCACATCCCCTTGTTGTTGTGGGCCCTCTGCTGAAAGTCTGATCCTTGCTGGGTTCCTGACCCTTCTTTGAGGTGGGCCCTCTTCCTTGAGGTAACTTCTGCCTGGCTTGCTCCCATTGCCTTGGTGACGTCAGCCATCTGGTGGCAGTTGGAGCCTTCTGGGAGCCTCCTCTCCTAGGTGATGAGGGCCCTCTGACATCAGGCTCTAACTGCTGGGCACCCCACGTTTTCTGACTGAGCCCAGTGATGCCAGGACACTCTTGTAAGGTTCCCATCCCCATGCGGATGTGGGCCTTCTGCTCTGTGGTCCCATCGCCTGGGTTGCTCACAGTTTCGTGATGTTGGTTCTCTGGTGTTAGTTCACTCAGGCCTAGATCCCATAGCCTCTGTGCTCTGGCGCGACTGCTGGGAGGTTCCAACTGCTGGATTCCGCCCCTTTTTTATACTTTGGGCCCTGTGAGTGAGGCTCCTCCTGCCTGCCTCACTCCAAGCCCCTTGGTGATGTAGGTCCTCTGGTTTGAGGCCACATGTGCCGGCTGCCTCACCTTTTAGGTATGTGACCCCACTGGTGTGAGGACACTCCTGACTGGTTCCCATCCTCTTGTTGATGTGGGCCCTCTGGTGAGAGTCTGACCCTGGCTTGATTCCTCACACTTCTGGGAGGTGGGTCCTCTGCTGTGAGGTCACTCCTGCCTGGGTGGCACACGTCGCCTTGGCCACATGGGCCCTCTGGTTGCAGTTGGAGCGTGCTGGGAGCCTCCTCCCGTCGGTGATGAGGGCCCTCTGGCGTCAGGCCCTAACTGCTGGGCTCCCCACATTTTCTAATGTGTGCCCACTGGTGCGATGACACTCCTGCCAGGTTCCCATCCCCATGCGGATTTGTGCCTTCTGTTCTGAGGTGCCAACGGCTGGGTTGCTCACAGCGTCAGGATGTGGGCCCTCTGCTGTGAGTTCACTCTGGCATGCATCCCATACCCTCGGTGCTCTGGGCCACCTGCTTGGAGCTTCCAACTGCAGGATTCCTTACCTTTCTTCTACTATGGGCCGTGTGTTGTGAGACACTTCCTGCCTGCCTCACTCTGAGCCCCTTGTTGATGTGGGTCTTCTGGTTTGAGGCCACATGTGGTGGGTTCCTCGCCTTTCAATGATGTGGCCCCACTGGAGTGAGAACACTCCTGCCTGGTTCCCATCCCCTTGGGGATGTGGGCCCTCTGGTGAGAGTCTCATCCTGGTTGGGTTCCTCAGAGTTTCGTAAGGTTGGCCCTCTGCCCTGAGGTCACTCCTGCCTGGCTGGCACACCCCGCCTTGGTGACGTCGGCCCTCTGGCGGCAGTTGGAGCGTGCTGGGAGCCTTCTCCTCTCGGTGATGAGGACATTCTGGTGTCAGGCCCTAACTGCTGGGTACCCACATTTTCTGATACGTGTTAAGTGGTGAGAGGACACTACTGCCAGGTACCCATCCCCATGCTGTTTTGGGCCTTCTTCTCTGGGGTCACAACGGCTGGGTTGCTCACAGTGTCAGGATGTGGCCCCTCTGCTGTGACTTCAATCCGGCATGGATCCCATTGCCTTGGTGCTCTGGGACAACTGCTTGGAGCTTCCAACTGCTGGATTCCTCACATTTTTTATTCTATGGGCCCTGTGTTGTGAGGCTAGTCCTCCGAGCCCCTTGGAGATGTGGGTCCTCTGGTTTAGGTCCTCTGGTTTAGGCCACATGTTCTGGGTTCCTCACCTTTCTATGATTTGGCCACACTGGTGTGAGGCCACTCCTGCCTGGATCCCATTCCCTTGGTGATGTGGGCCTTCTGGTGAGAGTCTTATCCTGGCTGGGTACTTCACCCTTCTGTGACGTAGACACTCTGCTGTGAGGTCACTGCTGCCTGGCTTGCGCACGTCACCTTGGCGACATGGTCCCTCAGCTGGGAGTTGGTGCCTGCTGGGAGTCTCCTCCCCTCGGAAATGAGGGCCCTCTGGCGTCAAGCCCTAACTCCTGGGCTCCCATACTCTTCTGATGTGTGCCCTCTGGTGGGAGTACACTCCTGCCAGGTTCCCAACCCCATGGGAATATGGGCCTTCTGCTCTGTGGTCCCAACCGCTGGGTTGTTCACAGTTTCGTGATGAGGGCCCTCTGTTGTGAGTTCACACCGGCCGGGATCCCATAGCCTCGCTGCCCCTTGCCGCCTGCTGGGAGGTTCCAACTGCGGGATTCCTCACCTTTTTTATTTTATGGGCCCTCTGTTTGAGACACCTCCTGCCTGCCTCACTCTGAGCCCCTTGTTGATGTGGGTCCTCTGGTTTAGGCCATATGTTCTGGGTTCCTCACTTTTCTATGATTTGGCCATACTGGTGTGAGGCCACTCCTGGCTGGTTCTGATCCCCTTGGTGATGTGGGCCCTCTGGTGAGAGTCTTATCCTGGCTGGGTTCCTCCCCCTTCTGTGACGTAGGCCCTCTGCTGTGAGGTCACTCCTGCCTGGCTGACGCACGTCACCTTGGCGACGTGGGCCCTCAGTTGGGACTTGGTGCCTGCTGGGAGTCTCCTCCCCTCGGTAATGAGGGCCTTCTGGCGTCAGGCCCCAACTCCTGGGCTCCCAAAGTTTTCTGATGTGTGCCCTGTGGTGCGAGTACACTCCTGCCAGGTTACCAACCCCATGGGAATGTGGGCCTTCTGTTCTGTGGTCCCAACACCTGTGTTGTTCACAGTTTCATGATGAGGGCCCTCTGTTGTGAGTTCACACTGGCCGGGATCCCATAGCCTCGCTGCTCCTTGCCGCATGCTAGGAGGTTCCAACTGCGGGATTCCTCACCTTTTTTATTCTATGGGTCCACTGTTTGGAGGCTCCTCCTTCCTGCCTCACTCCCAGCCCCTTGGAGATGTGGGTCCTCTTGTTTAGGCCACATGTTCTGGGTTCCTCACCTTTCTATGATTTGGCCACACTGGTGTGAGGCCACTCCTGCCTGCATCCGATCCCCTTGGTGATGTGGGCCCTCTTGTAACAGTCTGATCCTGGCTGGGTTCCTTACTCTTCTGTGAGGTGGGACCTCTGCTGTGAGGTAACTCCTGCCTGGATTGCTCCCGTTGCCTTGGTGATGTCGGACCTCTGGTGGCAGTTGGAGCCTTCTTGTACACTCCTCTCCATGGTGATGCGGGCCCTCTTGCGTTAGGCTCTAACTGCTGGGCTCCCCACGATTTCGGATGTGAGCCCAGTGATGCCAGGACACTCCTGTAAGTTTCCAATTCTCATGGGGATGTGGGCCTTCTGCTCTGTGGTCGCAACGTCTGGGTTGCACAAAGTTTCGTTATCTTGGCACTCCGGTGTTAGTTCACTCAGGCCTAGATCCCATAGCCTCTGTGCTCTGGGCCGCCTGCTGGGAGGTTCCAAGTGCTGGATTCCTCACCTTTCTTATACTTTGGGCCCTGTGTTGTGAGGCTCCTCCTGCCTGCCTCACACCGAGCCCCTTGGTGATGTAGGTCTTCTGGTTTGAGACCACGTGTGCCGTTTGCCTCAACTTTTAGGGATGTGGCCCTACTGGTGCGATGACACTCCTGCCAGGTTCCCATCCCCATGCAGATTTGGACCTTCTGTTCTGAGGTCCCAGTGGCTGGGTTGCTCACAGTGTCAGGATGTGGGCCCTCTGCTGTGAGTTCACTTCGGCATGGATCCCATACCCTCGGTGCCCTGGGCCACCTGCTTGGACCTTCCAACTGCTGGATTCCTCACCTTTTTTCTTCTATGGGCCCTGTGTTGTGAGACATCTCCTGCCTGACTCACTCCGAGCCCCCTTTTTATGTGGCTCTTTTGGTTTGCGGCCACATGTGCTGGGTGCCTCACCTTTCAATGATGTGGCCCCACTGGTATGAGCACACTCCTGCCTGGTTCGCATCCCCTTGGTGCTGTGGGCCCTCTGGTGAGAGTCTGATCCTGGTTGGGTTCCTCACACTTCCGTGAGCTTGGCCCTCTGCTCTGAGGTCACTCCTGCCTTGTTGGCACACCTCGCCTTGGCGACGTAAGTCCTCTGGTGGCATTTGGAACGTGCTGGGAGCCTCCTCCCCACAGTGATGAGGGCCCTTTGGCGTCAGGCCCTAACTGCTGGGTACTCACATTTTCTATTACGTACTAAGTGGTGCTGGGACACTCCTGCCAGGTTCCCATCCCCATGGGGATGTGGGCCTTCTGCTCTGAGGTCCCAATGGCTGGGTTGCTCACAGTTTCATGATGTGGGCCCTGTGCTGTGAGTTCGCTTTGGCCTGGATCCCATAGACTCCGTGCTCTGGGCCGCTTGCTGCGAGGTTTCAACTGCTGGATTCCTCACATTTTTTAATCTATGGGCCCTGTGTTGTTAGGCTAGTCCTGCCTGCCTCACTCCGAGCACCTTGGAGAGGTGGTTCCTGTGGTTTAGGCCACATGTTCTGGGTTCCTCACCTTTCCATTATTTGGCCACACTGGTGTGAGGTTACTTCTGCCTGGTTCCGATCCCCTTGGTGATGTGGGCCCTCTGGTGAGAGTCTTATACTGGCTGGGTTCCTCACCCTTCTGTGACGTTTGCCCTCTGCTGTGAGGTCACTCCTGCCTGGCGTTAGCGCACATCACCTTGGCGACGTGGGCCCTCAGTTGGGATTTGGTGCCTGCTAGGTGTTTCCTCCCTTCGGTAATGAGGGCCCTCTGGCGTCAGGCCCTAACTCCTGGGCTCCCAAACTTTTCTGATGTGTGCCCTGTGGTGCGAGTACACTCCTGCCATGTTCCCAACCCCATGGGAATGTGGGCCTTCTGCTCTGTGGACACAACGCCTTGGTTGTTCACAGTTTCATGATGAGGGCCCTCTGTTGTGAGTTCACACCGGCCGGGATCCCATAGCCTCGCTGCTCCTTGCCACCTGCTGGGACGTTCCAACTGCGGGATTCCTCACCTTTTTTATTCTATGGGCCCTCTGTTTTGAGGCAACTCCTGCCTGCCTCCCTCCCAGACCCTTGGTGATGTGTGTCCTCTGGTTTGAGGCCACGTGTGTTGGGTCCCTCACCTTTCGATGATATGGCCCCAATGGTGTGAGGACACTCCTGCCTGGTTCACATCCCCTTGTTGTTGTGGGCCCTCTGGTGAAAGTCTGATCCTTGCTGGGTTCCTGACCCTTCTTTGAGGTGGGCCTTCTTCTTTGAGGTAACTCCTGCCTGGCTTGCTCCCATTGCCTTGGTGATGTCGGCCATCTGGTGGCAGTTGGAGCCTGCTGGGAGCCTCCTCTCCTAGGTGATGAGGGCCCTCTGGCATCAGGCTCTAACTGCTGGGCACCCCACGTTTTCTGACTGAGCCCAGTGATGCCAGGACACTCCTGTAAGGTTCCCATCCCCATGCGGATGTGGGCCTTCTGCTCTGTGGTCCCAACGCCTGGGTTGCTCACAGTTTCGTGATGTTGGTTCTCTGGTGTTAGTTCACTCAGGCCTAGATCCCATAGCCTCTGTGCTTTGGGTCGACTTCTGGGAGGTTCCAACTGCTGGATTCCGCCCCTTTTTTATACTTTGGGCCCTGTGTTGTGAGGCTCCTCCTGTCTGCCTCACTCCAAGCCCCTTGATGATGTAGGTCCTCTGGTTTGAGGCCACATGTGCCGGTTTCCTCACCTTTTAGGTATGTGACCCCACTGGTGTGAGGACACTCCTGACTGGTTCCCATCCTCTTGTTGATGTGGGCCCTCTGGTGAGAGTCTGACCCTAGCTTGATTCCTCACACTTCTGGGAGGTGGGTTCTCTGCTGTGAGGTCACTCCTGCCTGGGTGGCACACGTCGCCTTGGCCACATGGGCCCTCTGGTTGCAGTTGGAGCATGCTGGGAGCCTCCTCCCGTCGGTGATGAGGGCCCTCTGGTGTCAGGCCCTAACTGCTGGGCTCCCCACATTTTCTGATGTGTGCCCACTGGTGCGATGACACTCCTGCCAGGTTCCCATCCCCATGCGGATTTGGGCCTTCTGTTCTGAGGTGCCAACGGCTGGGTTGCTCACAGTGTCAGGATGTGGGCCCTCTGCTGTGAGTACACTCCGGCATGCATCCCATATCCTCGGTGCTCTGGGCCACCTGCTTGGAGCTTCCAGCTGCAGGATTCCTTACCTTTTTTCTTCTATGGGCCGTGTGTTGTGAGACACTTCCTGCCTGCCTCACTCTGAGCCCCTTGTTGATGTGGGTCTTCTGGTTTGAGGCCACATGTGGTGGGTTCCTCGCCTTTCAATGATGTGGCCCCACTGGAGTGAGAACACTCCTGCCTGGTTCCCATCCCCTTGGGGATGTGGGCCCTCTGGTGAGAGTCTCATCCTGGTTCGGTTCCTCACAGTTCCGTAAAGTTGGCCCTCTGCCCTGAGGTCACTCCTGCCTGGCTGGCACACCCCGCCTTGGTGACGTCGGCCCTCTGGCGGCAGTTGGAGTGTGCTGGGAGCCTTCTCCTCTCGGTGATGAGGACACTCTAGTGTCAGGCCCTAACTGCTGGGTACCCACATTTTCTGATACGTGCTAAGTGGTGAGAGGACACTCCTGCCAGGTTCCCATCCCTATGCCGTTTTGGGCCTTCTTCTCTGGGGTCACAACGGCTGGGTTTCTCACAGTGTCAGGATGTGGCCCCTCTGCTGTGACTTCAATCCGGCATGGATCCCATAGCCTCGGTGCTCTGGGACAACAGCTTTGAGCTTCCAACTGCTGGATTCCTCACATTTTTTATTCTATGGGCCCTGCGTTGTGAGGCTAGTCCTCCGAGCCCCTTGGAGATGTGGGTCCTCTGGTTTAGGTCCTCTGGTTTAGGCCACATGTTCTGGGTTCCTCACCTTTCTATGATTTGGCCACACTGGTGTGAGGCCACTCCTGCCTGGATCCCATTCCCTTGGTGATGTGGGCCTTCTGGTGAGAGTCTTATCCTGGCTGGGTACTTCACCCTTCTGTGACGTATACACTCTGCTGTGTGGTCACTGCTGCCTGGCTGGTGCATGTCACCTTGGCGACATGGGCCCTCAGTTGGGAGTTGGTGCCTGCTGGGAGTCTTCTCCCCTCGGTAATGAGGGTCCTCTGGCGTCAGGCCCTAACTCCTGGGCTCCCATACTCTTCTGATGTGTGCCCTCTGGTGGGAGTACACTCCTGCCAGGTTCCCAACCCCATGGGAATGTGGGCCTTCTGCTCTGTGGTCCCAACCGCTGGATTGTTCACAGTTTCGTGATGAGGGCACTCTGTTGTGAGTTCACACCGGCCGGGATCCCATAGCCTCGCTGCTCCTTGCCGCCTGCTGGGAGGTTCCAACTGCGGCATTCCTCACCTTTTTTATTTTATGGGCCCTCTGTTTGAGACACCTCCTGCCTGCCTCACTCTGAGCCCCTTGTTGATGTGGGTCCTCTGGTTTAGGCCATATGTTCTGGGTTCCTCACTTTTCTATGATTTGGCCATACTGGTGTGAGGCCACTCCTGCCTGGTTCTGATCCCCTTGGTGATGTGTGCCCTCTGGTGAGAGTCTTATCCTGGCTGGGTTCCTCCCCCTTCTGTGACGTAAGCCCTCTGCTGTGAGGTCACTCCTGCCTGGCTGATGCACGTCACCTTGGCGACGTGGGCTCTCAGTTGGGAGTTGGTGCCTGCTAGGAGTCTGCTCCCCTCGGTAATTAGGGCCGTCTGTCGTCAGGCCCTAACTCCTGGGCTCCCAAAATTTTCTGTTGTGTGCCCTGTGGTGCGAGTACACTCCTGCCAGGTTACCAACCCCATGGGAATGTGGGCCTTCTGTTCTGTGGTCCCAACACATATGTTGTTCACAGTTTCATGATGAGGGCCCTCTGTTGTGAGTTCACACTGGCCGGGATCCCATAGCCTCGCTGCTCCTTGCCGCATGCTAGGAGGTTCCAACTGCGGGATTCCTCACCTTTTTTATTCTATGGGTCCACTGTTTGGAGGCTCCTCCTGCCTGCCTCACTCCCAGCCCCTTGGAGATGTGGGTCCTCTTGTTTAGGCCACATGTTCTGGGTTCCTCACCTTTCTATGATTTGGCCACAGTGGTGTGAGGCCACTCCTGCCTGGCTTGCTCCCGTTGCCTTGGTGACGTCGGACCTCTGGTGGCAGTTGGAGCCTTCTTGTACCCTCCTCTCCAAGGTGATGAGGGCCCTCTTACGTCAGGCTCTAACTGCTGGGCTCCCCACGATTTCTGATGTGAGCCCAGTGATGCCAGGACACTCCTGTAAGGTTCCAATCCTCATGGGGATGTGGGCCTTCTGCTCTGTGGTCTCAACGTCTGGGTTGCTCACAGTTTCGTTATGTTGGCACTCCGGTGTTAGTTCACTCAGGCCTAGATCCCATAGCCTCTGTGCTCTGGGCCGCCTGCTGGGAGGTTCCAACTGCTGGATTCCTCACCTTTCTTATACTTTGGGCCCTGTGTTGTGAGGCTCCTCCTGCCTGCCTCACACCGAGCCCCTTGGTGATGTAGGTCTTCTGGTTTGAGACCACGTGTGCCGTTTGCCTCACCTTTTAGGGATGTGGCCCTACTGGTGCGATGACACTCCTGCCAGGTTCCCATCCCCATGCAGGTTTGGACCTTCTGTTCTGAGGTCCCAGCGGCTGGGTTCCTCACAGTGTCAGGATGTGTGCCCTCTGCTGTGAGTTCACTCCGGCATGGATCCCATTGCCTCGGTGCCCTGGGCCACCTGCTTGGAGCTTCCAACTGCTGGATTCCTCACCTTTTTTCTTCTATGGGCCCTGTGTTGTGAGACATCTCCTGCCTGACTCACTCCGAGCCCCTTTTTGATGTGGCTGTTCTGGTTTGAAGCCACATGTGCTGGGTTCCTCACCTTTCAATGATGTGGCCCCACTGGTGTGAGCACACTCCTGCCTGGTTCGCATCCCCTTGGTGATGTGGACCCTCTGGTGAGAGTCTGATCCTGGTTGGGTTCCTCACACTTCTGTGAGCTTGGCCCTCTGCTCTGAGGTCATTCCTTCCTGGCTGGCACACCCCGCCGTGGCGATGTCGGCCCTCTGGTGGCAGTTGGAGCATGCTGGGAGCCTCCTCCCCTCAGTGATGAGGGCCCTTTGGCGTCAGGCCCTAACTGCTGGGTACCCACATTTTCTAGTACGTACTAAGTGGTGCGAGGATACTCCTGCCAGGTTCCCATCCCCATGCGGATTTGGGCCTTCTTCTCTGAGGTCCCAACGGCTGGGTTGCTCACAGTTTCATGTTGTGGGCCCTCTGCTGTGAGTTCACTTCGGCCTGGATACCATAGACTCCGTGCTCTGTGCCGCCTGCTGCGAGGTTCCAACTGCTGGATTCCTCACATTTTTTAATCTATGGGCCCTGTGTTGTTAGGCTAGTCCTGCCTGCCTCACTCCGAGCACCTTGGAGATGTGGTTCCTGTGGTTTAGGCCACATGTTCTGGGTTCCTCACCTTTCCATTATTTGGCCACACTGGTGTGAGGATACTTCTGCCTGGTTCCGATCCCCTTGGTGATGTGGGCCCTCTGGTGAGAGTCTTATCCTGGCTGGGTTCCTCACCCTTCTGTGACATTTGCCCTCTTCTGTGAGGTCACTCCTGCCTGGCTAGCGCACCTCACCTTGGCGACGTGGGCCCTCAGTTGGGATTTGGTGCCTGCTGGGAGTTTCCTCCCTTCGGTAATGAGGGCCCTCTGGCGTCAGGCCCTAACTCCTGGGCTCCCAAACTTTTCTGATGTGTGCCCTGTGGTGCGAGTACACTCCTACCAAGTTGCCAACCCCATGGGAATGTGGGCCTTCTGCTCTGTGGACTCAATGCCTGGGTTGTTCGCAGTTTCATGATGAGGGCCCTCTGTTGTGAGTTCACACCGGCCGGGATCCCATAGCCTCGCTGCTCCTTGCCCCCGGCTGGGACGTTCCAACTGCGGGATTCCTCACCTTTTTTATTCTATGGGCCCTCTGTTTTGAGGCTACTCCTGCCTGCCTCCCTCGCAGACCCTTGGTGATGTGTGTCCTCTGGTTTGAGGCCACGTGTGTTGGGTCCCTCACCTTTCGATGATATGGCCCCAATGGTGTGAGGACACTCCTGCCTGGTTCACATCCCCTTGTTGTTGTGGGCCCTCTGGTGAAAGTCTGATCCTTGCTGGGTTCCTGACCCTTCTTTGAGGTGGGCCCTCTTCTGTGAGGTAACTCCTGCCTGGCTTGCTCCCATTGCCTTGGTGACGTCAGCCATCTGGTGGCAGTTGGAGCCTGCTGGGAGCCTCCTCTCCTAGGTGATGAGGGCCCTCTGGCATCAGGCTCTAACTGCTGGGCACCCCACGTTTTCTGACTGAGCCCAGTGATGCCAGAACACTCCTGTAATGTTCCCATCCCCATGCGGATGTGGGCCTTCTGCTCTGTGGTCCCATCGCCTGGGTTGCTCGCAGTTTCGTGATGTTGGTTCTCTGGTGTTAGTTCACTCAGGCCTAGATCCTATAGCCTCTGTGCTCTGGCGCGACTGCTGGGAGGTTCCAACTGCTGGATTCCGCCCCTTTTTTATACTTTGGGCCCTGTGTGTGAGGCTCCTCCTGCCTGCCTCACTCCAAGCCCCTTGGTGATGTAGGTCCTGTGGTTTGAGGCCACATGTGCCGGTTGCCTCACCTTTTAAGTATGTGACCCCACTGGTGTGGGGACACTCCTGACTGGTTCCCATCCTCTTGTTGATGTGGGCCCTCTGGTGAGAGTCTGACCCTGGCTTGATTCCTCACACTTCTGGGAGGTGGGTCCTCTGCTGTGAGGTCACTCCTGCCTGGGTAGCACACGTCGCCTTGGCCACATGGGCCCTCTGGTTGCAGTTGGAGTGTGCTGGGGGCCTCCTCCCGTCGGTGATGAGGGCCCTCTGGCGTCAGGCCCTAACTGCTGGGCTCCCCACATTTTCTGATGTGTGCCCACTGGTGCGATGACACTCCTGCCAGGTTCCCATCCCCATGCGGATTTGGGCCTTCTGTTCTGAGGTGCCAACGGCTGGGTTGCTCACAGCGTCAGGATGTGGGCCCTCTGCTGTGAGTTCACTCCGGCATGCATCCCATACCCTCGGTGCTCTGGGCCACCTGCTTGGAGCTTCCAACTGCAGGATTCCTTACCTTTTTTCTTCTATGGGCCGTGTGTTGTGAGACACTTCCTGCCTGCCTCACTCTGAGCCCCTTGTTGATGTGGGTCTTCTGGTTTGAGGCCACATGTGTTGGGTTCCTCGCCTTTCAATGATGTGGCCCCACTGGAGTGAGAACACTCCTGCCTGGTTCCCATCCCCTTGGGGATGTGGGCCCTCTGGTGAGAGTCTCATCCTGGTTGGGTTCCTCAGAGTTTCGTAAGGTTGGCCCTCTGCCCTGAGGTCACTCCTGCCTGGCTGGCACACCCCGCCTTGGTGACGTCGGCCCTCTGGCGGCAGTTGGAGCGTGCTGGGAGCCTTCTCCTCTCGGTGATGAGGACATTCTGGTGTCAGGCCCTAACTGCTGGGTACCCACATTTTCTGATACGTGTTAAGTGGTGAGAGGACACTACTGCCAGGTACCCATCCATCCCCATGCGGTTTTGGGCCTTCTTCTCTGGGGTCACAACGGCTGGGTTGCTCACAGTGTCAGGATGTGGCCCCTCTGCTGTGGCTTCAATCCGGCATGGATCCCATTGCCTTGGTGCTCTGGGACAACTGCTTGGAGCTTCCAACTGCTGGATTCCTCACATTTTTTATTCTATGGGCCCTGCGTTGTGAGGCTAGTCCTCCGAGCCCCTTGGAGATGTGGGTCCTCTGGTTTAGGTCCTCTGGTTTAGGCCACATGTTCTGGGTTCCTCACCTTTCTATGATTTGGCCACACTGGTGTGAGGCCACTCCTGCCTGGATCCC